>NC_069805.1:1644283-1951533 GCF_027406575.1 Nycticebus coucang
CATTGTTGTGGACACGTAATAGTTGTACATATTTATGGCGTACGTGTGCTATTTGGAGCCATATGCTATGTTACGATGAAATCATGGTAATTGGAATATCTATCACCTCAAATATTTACCATTTCTTTGTGTTCAGACAATTCCAAGTCCATTCTTTGAGTTACTTTAAAGTACGCAAAATGGTTACTCTTAACCGCTCTTGTTGTCCTAAGATCCAGGCTCTCAGCAAGTTGCGACAGTGGCTGAGGCGCTTTACTGGAAGACTAGGTGGCAGTTAGAAAGACCCAAACATGGCCAGGCGAGGTGGTGAACGCCAGTCATCCTAGCACTCTGGGAGGCTGCCGTGGGTGGATTGCTTGAACTCTGGAATTGGAGAACAGCCTGAGCAAGAATCAGACCCCTGTCTCCACTCAAAATAGGAAAACTAGCCGGGTGTCACAGCAGGCCCCCTGCTACTCAAGAGTAGTCACAGGTTCAAGAGGCTGAGGCAGGCACACCAATTGATTCCAGGAGTATAAGGTTGCTGGGAGCTCTGGTGACAAAACGACACTCTCCCCAGGTCTCAAAGAAGAAGAAAAAGAGAGAGAAAGACAGAGAGGGAGAGAGAGAGAGACCCAAGCATTAGACAGAATGGCTGGTTGTTTAATATGTGTTAACATTGGCTCCAGAAGAGTACACAAACTCAGATGTCATTTATATGAGTTTCTGAGCTCTACAGCCGGGTGCTGAATGACAGTGTGTTAAGCCACACATGTAAAGAAAAAGCTCTTTGTACAAAATCAGAACAAAAATTTAATGTTAGCAGAACACATTGCCGGGGGCTTTGATGGGAACCCAGGGGTCTTCAGCCAGCTCATCCTAAACTAGTCATCCCTGCAAGTCCCCCTGGTTGACCAAGCAGCGCTGTTGGTTTATGACAAATGAATATATCTTTTCTAGACTATCCTGAGCCAAGCCTCCTATTTTTGCCCTTTTCACTGAAAGTAATCGTTGCTGTGCTTATTTAGTTCAGGACTGCCAGCCAGACTTTGATAGCAGAAAGCCAACCAGCATTCAGGACCTACCCATGTTTGGTGCCTGTGAAATAAGTGTTAATAAGAATGCCCCTGCTTAGCCGGGCGTTGTGGCGGGCGCCTGTAGTCCCAGCTACTCGGGAGGCTGAGGCAAGAGAATCGCTTAAGCCCAGCAGTTGGAGGTTGCTGTGAGCTGTGTGAGGCCACAGCACTCTACGAGGGCCATAAAGTGAGACTCTGTCTCTACAAAAAAAAAAAAAAAGAAGAATGCCCCTGCTATGCTATCCAGCTCTCCGGTCTGGCCTGGCAAACCTCCTCTGGGAGGTCCCGTCCACCCTGGGCCCACAGGAAGCAAGCCCAGTGGGGGCTCACCACAGTGGTGCTCAGATTCCCCCACTATGTGGGTGCCTGAGGTCTGAGCAGGCCCAGCTCCTGAGGCATGTTTCTCCCTGAGCTGGGTAGCAAAACCTGAACCTTCCTCCCTATCCCTCTAGGGCAGGGATTTTCAACTGCTTTTGAGCTCATGGCATGCTTGAACCTGTGGTTAAACTACCATGGCACACTTAAATCCTGTCTGTCAAAGAACAAAAAAAGACGACTAAGGAACATACCTACCATAGTTTGAACTTCCCTCCAAAATAATTTTATTAATGTTCTTTAAAATTTTTTGAGGCACGCACCTACGATCCTCTCATGACACACTGGTTGGTAAACCTTGCTGTAAGGGGATTTGATTATGGAATCTTCATCCCAAAAGATATGGCAAATGGAGGCCTGCTGCAAGACCACTTTTTATGAAGATGCGAAAGTTGAGAACTTGCTGAAGAAAAGACAACCAATGGTGTGTAAAGTTGGGTACTTGCTTGCGACAAACTGAGCCTTCTAGGTGATATGAACTGTGGTGTGTAAGTAATATGTAGGTACTACGAAATAGAATGCTTATTGGGAAATCCATTTTGGAAATGAATTTGAATGGCTGGCTGGTTTTCAAACAGGACATGAGAAAAAGAAAATAACTTTCTGTGTGTGTGTGTGTGTGTGTGTGTGTGTGTGTGTGTGTGTGTGTGTGTGTGTGTGTGTGATAGAGAGAGAGAGAGAGAGAGAGAGACACTGACTCTCACTCTTTCACCCAAGCTGGAGTGCTATGGCATGAGCAGTGTAGCTCTCAGCTACCTGGACTGCGTGTAGCACCTGGTTAATTTCGTCTATTTTTAGTTGAGCCATGATCTTGCTCTTGTGCAGCCAGGTCTCCAACTGCTGAGCTCAAGGCATCCTTCAGCCTGGAGCCTCGGCCTCCCAGAGTGCTGGGATTATGATCATGAGCCGTCATGTCCTGCCAGGAAAATAACTTTTCTTCAGTGCTTGTGTCCAAGCGTTTGGCAGGTTTCCAGCTTTTCCTCCCTCATGGCTATGTGGGTGGGAGGCACAGAGGAGGGGTCATTGATGCAGAGCCCTTGATTTTTGTGACGGGGACAATGCTGATGTAAACCTTTCCTAGCTAACCTGGAACATATTTTTACTGCATTGTTATTCTTTTTTTCTCTGAGGATTTGTGTAAACTCAATTGTATTCAATCCTCACCAGAGCAGCAGGTGCGAGGGAACTGCAAATGTTGGCAGGGTGGGGTGAGGCCCAGGAGGCTGAGTCTCAGCCTAAATCTAATTAGGATAATGTCTGGGATCTTTGGGTGGCAGATTGGTCATTGATTGACTCTCACTTCTGCTCCCATTCAGCACGTGGTAGTGAGCATGTGCGTGTATTCTTCTAGGTGCTGTAGCACAGAAGGGAAGGAAACTGTTCTCCCCACTTTGTGGTTGTATTCGAGGTGACAGTAATAAACAAAACACATGCTGCCAGCAAAGGCTTGAGGGACATGGGGGAGATCAGGCAAGATCTTCCCGACTTTTGTAAGCCAGGGCTTCCCCGTGGGGTGCTCTGCTAGAGACTCACTCTGGCATTTTCTGGGGCCTGTGGTGGTGGAGGAAGTCTCGTGAGTACCTGGAGACTCCAGCCCTAATTACCAGGCAGTTGTAGGGGAAACAGGAGGCCCTGGTGCCAAGAGCACCACTGGCTGTGTGTTGCTGTGGGCGGGTCTGCAGATCCCTGGTGAGCAAGGGTGGGAACCAGGTGACGTGGGGTGCCCCGTCTCAGTCATTCCTAAGCACACACATACCCAGGGACCTGGTGACTTGAGAATTACGCCTCACCTTGTGCGCCAAGACCCCAGGGTGGGATGGCATGCGGGGTCCCTAGGACCCACACACTCTCAGACTTGGACCAGGGGAGGAGGCCTGGAGCACTGAATACCAATGATTGAGACCTCGGTGCCCTCTTGAGTAGCCATAGTGCTAGCTGGCGATGCTCTTGTTCTAGAACCTGCAGGCGTTGGATAAGAGCTTAGAGACCTGCGCAGCCCACAATCCTGTACTCTTGGACGTGGTCATAGGACTCTCAAGACATGGGGCTATGTGTGCAGGTTCTCCAGAAAAGGGTGCCCGGGCTGCGGGGTTAGCTAACCTGGAATGGAGGACTCGGCGTACTGGGTTCATGGGACTGAAGGTTTCTCTTCACTGGGATTCTGGGGTGCACAACCCTTGCTCACCAGGTTCCCACCCTTGCTCACCAGGGATCTGCAGACCCGCCCACAGCAACACACAGCCAGTGGTGCTCTTGGCACCAGGGCCTTCTGTTTCCCCTACAATTGCCTGGTAATTAGGGCTGGAGTCTCCAGGTACTCACAAGACTTCCTCCACCACTGCAGGCCCCAGAAAATGCCAGAGTGAGTCCCTAGCAGAGCACCCCACGGGGAAGCCCTGGCTTACAAAAGTCAGGAAGACCTTTCGTGATCTCCCCCTTGTCACTCAAGTCTTTGCTGGCAGCATGTTTGTGATCTGGTCACCTTGCTGGAGGAGGAGAGGCAGGGGTTTTCCCCAGGACCTCTTGTAAATGGCGTGGAGAGCCTGGGGCATGTAGGGTGGCTGGAGATCCCTGCACACCAAGGGGGCCTGGAGAGAGGCTACAGTGTTCATGGAGCGCTCAGGGTACAACTACTACAGTTGTCTTGGAGGCTGGAGGGAGTCGGACCAATGCTGGGAAGCAGACGGTAGGCTCGCTGCTCCTCAGGACTCCCGCCTGTCTGTTTAGTAGGGCTTTCCCCTCGATGATATAATTGTCAGTAACTCAGTTTCCAGGCTGGTGGGGAGGATGCTTCCCTGTCGAGAGGGCCCAGAGCCCCACCAAACCCCTGCAGCTGGCTGTGTACATCTCAAATGCTGAATCTTCCTCCAAGGCCTTTACGGTCCTCCAGTGAGGTGGCCTTGTTGGAGCAGAGGGATTAGAAAGGGAACAAATACATTAGGAGTTAAGATTTTATGGGGTTGAGTCTTTTGAAAGCATACCGGGATAAAACTCCACCTAGCTTATGGGAATATGGGCACACAAGGGTCTCCAAGGAGGGGAGGCACCTGGTCCACACTAGCTTGTGGAAATATGGATGGCTTTTCTTTCTCCTTTTGCTTCTCCGTGTTTTCTGACATTTCCGGGTAACATTTGTAATCATAAAACATGTCACAGAGCCAGGTTAGACGCACATAAAAGCAGGGCTGGAGAGAGTTGGGCAGAGCAAAGCCAGAGGATAGGTAGGAATTGAGAATTCACTATCAGCTTGAGTGACCTGTGGGCAGGGAGTGGGGTAGAAAGTTCCCTCAGCCTTGCCAAAGATGCTAAAAGCAAGCATGACATCAAGTAGTTCCTTCTGGTACTTATTCACAGAGCCCTTATGGTGGGTCTGACCAGGCTTTCTTGTCTGGGCTCCTCTGAAGGAGTTTCTATCCCAAAGAAAGGAAACCTGAAATTGTCAGAACTGATCATTGTCTGGAGACATTTCTCCCTGCACTTATCAAATGGGTTCTTTCAGGTCTTTCTGTGGTGATTACCACACATCATAACCAACATGGTAATGTTTGGGTATAATGTGGTATTTGGGTTCTTCCTTTGTGTGCTCTAGTACATTTTGTATCCATACTAAAGAGGTCTTAGCCACATCCCAAGGCGTGAGTGGGTTTGGAGTGAGTTCCCCACTTCTTTGTAGAAGGAAAAATACTCTCTTTTGAAAAGGAGGATTTCCTGTCTGTGCTTCTCCAAATGTATCAACAGGATGGCTATGTGTGTTTCAGGGTGAGGGTGATGTGCCCCCAAGGAGCCCCAGGTGAGTGCTCCTGTTGGGGGCATGAGACAGTCAGCAGTAGGCATAGAGGTTCTCAAACAAGTATTCCTTTCCCAAATGCCTCAGGAGTAAATCAGAGCCGCCCAAGAAGTGGAAGCCCTTGGCGTCATCACTTACACCATCATCAGGAAGAAAGGCCAAGCCAGAGACACCCCACGTGTTGCTGGGCTCACTCCAGAGGACATGAGCGAGGAGCAGGTAAGAAGGGCAGGCTGGTGCCCAGTCCCAGGTGGTGTAGGTACTGCCTCCTACGTGTCCTTGGGAGCCTCTCACCACTGCACTGGTTGTCCCATCTCCCCTGAGTGTGGGCCACCAGTCTGACCAAAGCAGAGAATCCCTCTACTTCCATCCTCCATAGTGCCCAGTAGTTCCAGAGCTTTCAAACGCATTACACATTTTCAAAGAGGCAACATAGCCACATTAAGGAACTTTTATTTATTTATTTATTTATTTATTTGTAGAGACAGAGTCTCACTTTACCACCTTCGGTAGAGTGCCATGATGTCACAGGACTCACAGCAACCTCCAGCTCTTGGGCTCTTGTGATTCTCCTGCCTCAGCCTCCCGAGCAACTGGGACTACACGCGCCCGCCACAACGCCCGGCTATTTTTTGGTTGCAGTTCAGCCGGTGCTTGGTTTCAACCAGCCACCCTCGGTATATGGGGTCGTTGCCTTACTCACTGAGCCACGGGTGCCACCCAGGAACTTTGAATAGGGTGGCAGAATTTGTAAGTAAATGGTTTTCCTATATAAAAGCTACTATTAATTTTCTGAATTCCTTTATCAGTCTTACCCTTTAATGCACCAGATGTTTATAGAGCTCTTATTAGAGTACATATGTATATAGCACTTTACCATTAAACGTTATAGCAAACAGAAAGTTTTTAAGAAGAACTTAAAAAAGGGGACGTGAGCGATGTAAAATCACATGTCAATCTGATTAATAATTCATTGTTTTTGACAAAATTTCTACATGTAACAAGGAGTAACAGTATCAGGGCTACCATTTTCTTGTTGCCTCTGGTTATTTTGTCTTTATAATTTGTAGGAATTATTTTAAACCTCTTCTTTTTTTTTTTAATTTGAGACAGAATGTCATTTTGTCACCCTGGGTAGGTGGCATGCTGTCATAGCTCATAGCAACCACCAACACCTGGGCTCAACTGATCCTCTTGCCTCAGCCTCCCAAGTACCCTGGATGACAGGCACCAGCCTCAATGCCTGGTTAATTTTAAAGAAGAGTTCTTGCTCTTGCTCAGGCTGGTCTGGAACTTCTGAGCTCAAGCAGCCCACCCAACTTGGCCTCCCCGAGTGCTAGGATATAAGCCTGAGCCTGAGGGCCCAGCCTTACTTGTTCATTTTGATGTAGATAAGGGCTAGAGAAGATGATTATATAATTACAATTAAAAAGGTGGGGGGAGGAAAAGCAGAAAGAGGGATGGAGGGAGGGGGGTGGGGCCTTGGTGTGTGTCACACTTTATGGGGGCAAGACATGCTTGCAAGAGGGACTTTACCTAACAATTGCAATCAGTGTAACCTGGCTTATTGTACCCTCAATGAATCCCTAGCAATAAAAAATAAAAATACAAAAAAATAAATAAATAATTTCTGAAATCCGCAACGTACGGTATACATGTTACACCCTCTCACCTGTACATTGATGAGTGACTACCCATGAACATCTGCCATAGCACCTGAGGACTCTGGATCAGCTTGTGTGTTAGCGTTAATAACCTTTACTTTCTTTCGATAGTTTTAAGAAAAAACATACATATGAAAGGGACTAAAGGAGCCATATGAGCTGAAGTTGGAGAGGGCACAGGCCGTTGAACAGTGGTAAAGAATGGCTTTATTTCACATGCAGGAGAATCACTGGCAGTTTAAGCTGTGGTCAAGGAAGGAGAGGTGTTGGGATTTGGGCCGTGTTTTGGAAAGACCGTTGGAGCTGTTGGGTGGAAAATGGATGGAACATGGCAGTGCCCTGAGCTTTGAATTGTTTCTTGTCTCCCTGTTTAGTTCCCATCTATGTGGTGTATGGGGTGGACTTCACTGTTGCATAGGGTACCTTTAAGGCACAGATTCAGAAGCCTTCAGGGTACAAGCAGGAAGGCAGGGTAGGGGTCACCTGGAGTCTTGTGCTGCACTTCATGGGACCACTAGCTGTAGTCATTTCACTGATGGTCACCCTGGGGCACTGTACGCTGTTTGTTTTCTGATCTTTCAAGAGAAGCTAGAAATCTGAATATTCGTAAGATGCTAAACATTGAATGATGGCAAAATCTAACACCATGTGAAGAAACAGCAGGTAGGAACTCTGGTTTGGACTATCTGAAGGACAGTGAGGTGTGTGCTGAGAAGACATTCATCCTTTTCCTAAGGACTAGTCAAATTCTGAGATGCTGTACCACCCTCATGGAGACCCACACCCGTGCCCAGCACCCTGAGCTCAGAGCGATTTTGCTGTTCCTCCTTGGTTGGTAGGTATCACCTCTCCCTGTAGAAGAGAGAAATGCGGTTCCCCTGCAGAGCGTGTGTTTCTGATAGAGAAAACAAAACAAAACAAACAAACAAACAAACAAAAAAGCAACCTCTTTTCTGTAAATGGCCTGGGGCTGGGCCCAGTGATAATGTGATTGCATTTTTTTCTTTTGTTTTACACGGTGTTTCACTTTGCCATACTTGTAGAGTCTGGTGGCATCGTAGTTCACAGCAGCCTCAAACTCTTGGGATCAAGTGATCCCCTTGCCTCAGCATCGTGAGTTGCTGGGCCTACAGGCACCTGCCACAATGGCCAGCTGTTTGAAGAGATGGCATCTCGCTCCTGCTAGTGCTGGTCTCCAAGTCCTGAGCTCAGGCAATCCACCCGACTCTGACTCCCAGAGTGCTAGGATTATAGGCGTGAGTCTTACGCCCAGCCTGGAACCTGATTCCTAAGGGAAGTGAGATCCCAATGAAGGTAGAATCTTGGTGTTTTGTTGTTGTTGTTGTTTGTTTGTTTATTTAACCTATTTGTAGATTTGCAGTCGCATCTCGACCAGCCAAAATCTCTTTGAAGATTGGTAGAAAAGGCACTTAAAATTCATGTGTCAGTGGTAGAAATCTACTGGCTTTGTGTATTTTTTATTTAACCACACATTTAAAAGTAAATTTTCTTTTTCATTTTGTGTTATTTTGTGAGCATGTTTACATACTGCCACACCATTTTCATATCCAATATGGGGGCCGTGTATTATTTTTTCAGTTGATACACTAGGTTATTTTTTCTAGTTGATATGCTCTAGTTTTTCAAACATTTTCCTATTTATTTGTATTTTATCTTTTTATGTTTTGAGACAGAATCTTGTTCTGCTGCCCTAGGTAGAGTGTAGTGGTGTCATCGTAGCTCACTGCAACCTCAAACTCCTAGGCTGAAAGGATGTTCCTGCCTCAGCATCCCAGATAGCGGGGACTATGGGCACCTGCCAGTACACCTGGATAACTTCTATGCTTTTAGGAGAGATGGGGTGTCACTGTTGCCGAAACTGTTCCCTAACACCTGAGCTCCAGGGATCCTCCTGCTTTGGGCTCCCAGATGGCTAGAATCTTAGGCGTTAGCCACTGTGCCCACTGTCATTTCCTGATTTAAAATTGCTGTAGATGATTTTCTTTAGTTTTGTTTTCTTGCTGTTATATATAATAATGATGTGCCTAATATTTTTGAGCAAAAATCTTATTTCTTTGAGAAGTTTCCTCAGTACATATTCCCAGGAATGGATGAAAGTTTACAAGTCTTTTATGATTATTGGCCAAGTTGAAGGGAATTGTGCCATTTGTCATATATGTCCAATCCCTGGAGTGGTCCTAGCATCACCATTCATCTTTTAACTGCTAGTGCTTCACTTTATCATCCTGGCATTTCTGTGTCCACATGCCCCGTTGTGGGTTGTCCCGGGCTCGGAACCTCATCTGACCTGCTGCACCCGATTGTGGAGACCAAAGGCACTTAAAATTCATGTGTCTGTAAACGGGGAACTGGATTTCAGCCAATCTGGAATTCGGTACAATCCTCAGAAGGCATCCACATATATAAGGTGCTCCAGGATACCCCGTGTCATGGGACGTGATGTGAAATACGCGAAGCATTTCACTGTGATCCTAATTTTCTTCCCAACTGGAATGCATCTTTTCACAGGTGTAGAGAATATTCTTGAACAGCGGTTGTCAGGATCCACAGGAACTGTATTAAAGGGCCGCGGCATGAGGAAGGTTTGAGAACCACTGTTCTAGAAGGAGTCACACCAGATGTTCACAATAGTGGCTTCTGGGATGTGGAGTTAAGGGGGTGTTTGCTTCCTTCCTTTTGGCCCTTGAGTGAAGTCTAGATTTTTTACAGTGTACAGTTAATAAGTTGAAGAGGTAGGAGGTTAGGAAGAATACATTTTTCCTTGTTGGCAGGCAGCTGTTTCCAGGACTGTGCTCATGATCTGCCATTTGAGGGCACACTCACAGCACATGGAGTTCTGGGATCTGGGGCTGGGCAAGGGAGTGGATCCTCCAGGGCCCCGGCAGACACTGCTTGCTGGCAGAGAGGGACGACTGTGGACCCACCTACCCTTGTGCATGGGCAGCGGTATAGGTGACCCATCCACAGAGGCAGGCCGAGGTGGAAGTGGCTGCTCCCCAGGGAGACTTCCTAGGCCAGGGTCTCAACACCCACCCAGTGTCGCGTGGTGGGTGGCACCAAGAGTTGGGACGAGCTCTACGGGAAATTCAGCTTGGCCATCCAGGAGGTACTGTAGATGATGTGGCTCAAGAACCTGGTGCGGGAGCATAAGGTATAGGCACTGAGAGAGGGGAGGTCCAGTCCAAAGAGGTGCTGGCGGCTTCCAACCTGGACCCCTTGTCCCTGACGCTTGTGTCTGACAGGTTCAAGGAAGGCCTGGCTTGGGCTTATGCCCCCAAGAGTGGCATGGGTACAGAGATCCTTGTGTTAGGCATTGGGTATGTGTGGCTCTCAGCTACCTACATTGACTGTTCCTTCTCTTCAGTTTTGCTTGACTCTCTCTCAGGCCTTCACAGCCCTCTCCATAATCACCATCCACTATTCACCTCTGACCCTCTGCCCACGCAAGTTCCTAAGCCTCACCTAGCTGAGCACATCTGGCTCTCATCACCCAAATAGAGTGTTAGGAGGGTCAGGAGTGGAAAAGCTGCTGTCAGTATCTCCATGGGCCTGAGCTCAGCTGCTTGTGGACAGACCCAGACATAGCGTGGGGGATGGCCATGTCTCCTGAGCTCCTGAGTGGTCTGAGGAACCTCTTCTGTCCTGGGATGGATACAGCACTGGGAGTCCCGCAGATGCACAGATACAGATAACAGGGAGAGTTACAATGGTGATTGTGGGGCTTGGCCAGCCTCGGGACCCTGACCTAGCCATTGTGGTTTCAGAGGATGTGAGGTGCGAGCAGTACCTAGTACATGCCCTCTTGTGTTCCCACCACTGTTTGGCATCCTGATCGGGTGGTCCTGCCATGGGGGACGACAGCAGATAGACCAGCTGAGGGCTTATCCCCATGGATCAGCTAAGAATCGGGATCCTAGACCCTCTGATCCCCCTCTGATCCCCATGTCTGCTGCTTGTGCCAGACATGCCCTGTGGAGAAGCAGACATCTGGGATGTGGCCTTGAGACTTTTGTAGCTGTCTGTAGAATTGTTTTTTATCCTGAGAGATACCTCAAGCAGCATTTGTTAAGGTGATTTGTCAGTGCACAGGTCAGGTGAACATAAATGCCATCCGCGCACCATTGACTGTAGGCCCAGGGGATCAACTGTGTCACGTCAGTCACCTCATCTCTAAGACACTCCAACCTGGCTTTGTCCTGTGCCCACACAACTACTCAGATGTTCAGCTGTCTTCCACCTGAGGCCTGAGCCAGTGAGCCTGCACTGAGCTGTCCTGCGGGCCCCGCAGTGTGGAGGGCTGCAGAGCTAAAGCAGAGGGGTTACCCTGAAAGGACTTTCCGGTGTGCCCGTGAGTTTAGGGCCAATTGGGAAGCAGACCAGGTTCGTTCCAGGGTGGACTGGATCAGAGGCAGCCATTCTGCCACTGATGGGGAAGCTGGGCCAGAAGGGGGAGAAGGAGGCACTTACAGGGAGGGAAAGAACAGATGGTTAGAGAGCCCTTAGGAGCCTGAGGTGTGAAGAGTTGTCAGTGATGGCTGAGGGTAGGGTGTGTTCACCCACGGAGGCCCTTTGGACATAGCAGCAGGGTGGTTTGCAATGCCTGGGGGACGCTGTGCCACCTAGGATAGGGCAGCTCCTTGGGTCCTTCTCATCTGGGACTGGTGACCGGTCCTTGTCTGCTCAACACTGGGCGCTGACCAGGGCAAAGCCAGTCTGTGTGAGCAAGGCAGGCAGCTCCAAGAGTGAGGTCTGCTGCCAGAAAGTGAAGGAGAGATGTTCCTTCGTCTCTCATGGAGGATGATTTGGTTCACAGCAGACAAGGCGCTGGTGCTGCCAAGTGAGTATGGGTGAGGGTGATAAAACATTTGTGGCCAATGATGGTCACTGTAGCAAGAACCAGGGCCAGGGTGCCCTTGGCATTCAGTGTGGGTCAGGGTTACCGTTACTTGTGGGCAAGGAAAATCCCCTCACCAGGAAGTGCCAGAGGCCTATGCAAGGGTTGATCCCATCCTGGTCGGGGGATGGGGTAGGGCAGGGGATTTGGGGTCTAGTCTGGATTGTGGTCAGATGGCCGCAGACATGGTTCTAGAGCCAGGCCAGGCCCAGCAGTACACCCCAGGTGAGAGAGCCCTGGAAGCTTCCGCCTGTGGTCAGACCCATGCCCATATCTTGGTGGGCCAACACTGCTTAAGTCTTAGGCAGTGACTTAAGTGACAAGTTAGTGACTTCTTCCCTATTAAAAGAAAAGAAAACACACGGTGGGTTCAGTGGCCTGTAGTCTTAGCACTTTTGGATGAGACAGGAGGATCGCTTGAGCTCATGAGTCCGAGTCCACAGTGACCTCTGATGCTACCACTGTACTCCACCCTGTCTCTTAATAAAGTCCAAAAGGATCGTACACCCAGGTACTTGAAGAAATTTAAGCAATTGTAAATGTGTTTAGCTACCAGTCTCCACAGCGTGGGGACTGCCCTGCCAGTGCACTCACCCCATCTTCATTTCTTGTATCTGTCAGTGGTTTGTTTATAGAGACACAGGTACTGTGGGTGTACTCTCCTGTGTCTCCCTGTCTCCGTTGCACGACTGGACCCATGTGGACCTTTTCCTGCTAATGTGCCACTGTGTGAATGTATATATTGGGGCAGTCAGGCTGTTATTCCCTGAACTGCAGAGGACCTCTGCCTGGGCCCCCAGATTACCAACCACACTGTCTGACCCTGCCAAAAGATGACACTTAAACTCACTTTTGCCTCTCTCTCTAGGACGTTCTGGAATCAAAGACTAGCACCATCAAGTATCTGCAGTATTAGGTGGCCTGTATCCGTAAGGTACAGCTATGCCCCCAGCCCTGTCCTCCGGGCTCTCCCTCGAGGCCAGCTTCAGTCTATTGCCGCCTGTCTCCACTTTCTACTTCACTTGACAGGACAAGCGCACTGTGGGTTGGGCCATGTTCTGTGGGGCACATTGATGTTGAGGCCCAGGCCTTGTCTCTCCTGGGATTTGGTGGGAAGTGGTGTGTGTGTGTGTGTGTGTGTGTGTGTGTGTGTGTGTGTGAGAGAGAGAGAGAGAGAGAGAGAGAGAGAGAGAGATCTGGACCCTCCCCAGGAGACCCCTGACCCAGGGGAACATGCAGAGTCACTGTGGAGGGGGAGAGTGTTGTGCACCCCACCGCAGGTAATAGATGCATGGAGCCAGAGCCGACCCACCCAGGCCACAGTTCTGCTCCAGGTCCCTACCCTCTGCCTCCAGCTCCCCATTTGCGAAAGAGGAATGGTGACAGCACCTCCCCGTGGTGGCCTACCTAGTTATTGCATGTGACGTGAGGTGCACACCCTGCCACGCAACTCATCTGTCCCTGCCTGCCCCTGGTGGAGGTCGGACATGTCACCTAGTGCCCAGGCTCAGGTGGCTCCTCTTCCTGACACAACCCCATTTCCATAGGCCCATGATGACCTGCTGCGCACACAGGAGGCAAAGCTTCTGGCCTTCGGCTTCCCCCTGGACATCATGAGCTTCAAGTCTTTGGAGACAGCTTGGACTAGGTAGACACTGGACCAGAGCCCTGCTGGACTCATGGGCACCTTAACGTAGCTACTCTGCCCCAGGGCTGAGGCCTGCAGAGCCCCTGGGACCGCTCTCCAGATGACACTCCCTTTCTGATGGCAAGGACAGCAAGTTGA
The DNA here is from genome assembly GCF_027406575.1 of Nycticebus coucang. Lineage (NCBI taxonomy): Eukaryota > Metazoa > Chordata > Mammalia > Primates > Lorisidae > Nycticebus > Nycticebus coucang. The sequence goes on from NC_069805.1 coordinate 1,657,866, forward strand.
TATTCTTTAGGTTGTACTGTCTGCAAATGAAGGCTTTTCACACTTCCTTGCTGTCCTCTGGCCTGAGTCTATGGAGGACACCCATGATTTCCAAAGTCAGAGGCTCTAGCCTCTAACCCCAAGGTGATGTCCAGCATGTATGTGGTCAGTGAGCTGCTAGCTGCCTCTATGTCACTGCCCTGGGTCCCTGGAGTTGGACAGGGGTGAGCTTCTGAGGCGGCTTGTGCCTACCCAGCCCAACCTTGTGTATATACCAGCTGTGATGAGGGTAGATAGCCCTCTGGACAGAGTCCTCTCAACCAAACTGCCCAGGAGACCAGCGGAGTATAAAGCCTCTAGAATTGCCGAATCAGTACCATGAGCCAACTTGTTCTTAAACAACTGATGTGCGTCCTCGTTCTTGCCCACTCCCCGCCCCTACCAGGGACCGTCACTCTCCTCACCACCCAGCCACTAGGTGCCTTCTCTCCCTAGCCCCTGAGTTCTAGCCAGTTAGTGCCAGAGGGATCCCCTTGTTCTCTCCCCCAGGACTCTGGTTCAAGAGGTGTCTTGGAGTTAAGTCCCCCAGGCAGAACTGGGCCCAGGAAATCTGCCTAAGCATACCCTCTAACCCCAACCTCTGGGGGGCTTAGGTGTTGCTGGAGCATCAGCAACGGTGGGGTGGCCCAGGACTGTGTGATGCCTGCGGGACCGGGTGGCCATGGCGGTTGTCACTCCTCCCCAGTGCCCTTCCTGAACACTCAGGGAGGCCTCAGGGGCTTTGTCCCAGAGTGTTCTGGGGAGTGCTGGGGATGCATAAGATCTGAAGGAGCCCTAGACCTGAGGGGATTGTGGAAGTTTCTCTGGCATGGAAGTGGAGTTGGAATGGGGGCAGGGCAAGATGAGCACACATTTTGAGAGACAGTGAGTTTGGGTGTGTGTCTGTGTGTACAAGGACATCTATGGCAGGAACCTGCCACAGTTTGGGACCTGAGGCTTCAGGGGACTAGCAGGGCTGGGCATGGTCCGAGGGCTGAGGCATCGTTCAGAAGGTAGGAAGAGCAGTGGGCAGGGACATGCAAGGGTTGGGTACCTGTGAAAGGCCAGGACTTGAGGATGCTGGGGTTGAGAACGGCAGTTCCAGAGAAGACCATCCCCGGTTCCCGGACAGGGCGGCCCATGTGCTGCTGGGAGGCTCAGAACCCCAAAGGATTTCAGTAGAATGTCCTCTGTGGGGTTTTCCGATTGTGGCTGCCCCTTTAGGCTTGTGACCTCACCTCAGTTTCTTCATCTGTGAAATGGGAGCAGTAACTCCCAAGGCTGTTCACATGGCTCCCTAGGCTAAGGCAAGGATCTCGGAGTTGTTGTTCTCACGCTTTTGGTACCTGGCCCCTCCTTACCGCCCTCTGCCCTCCCCCTAGTCCCATGGAGTACACCGGGTAGGAGGTGCTTACTCTGCAGAGCGTGAGGTTAAAACAAGTGGTAGAGCACTCTTCACTGCCATGAATCCATTGTTTTATTAAATTTACATAGCACCCTTTTTAAAATTAAGTTATATATACATAGATCATCAATACACTTATGCCTTTGTGGGATTCAATGTGTTGATTATTTTACAAATTGGCACACTTACATCCTACTACTTAACATAGCTTTCACCTCACTTAGTCACAGTGTTAAGACATTTCTGTTCAATACTTGATAGATTTGACTTGTGTCCTTGCAATATGCTCCATAGGTGTTGGCCCACCATTAACCCTCCTTCTATCCATCCACCCTGCTCCCTTTTGATCCTTCATCCTGGGATATAGTTGTGATTCACATTTTTTTTTTTTTCAAATTCAAGAGCTTCTTATCCTTTCTTAAAGATAATAACTGTGTCCATTACTGCATTTATGGGGTACAATGTGCTGTTTTTATATACAATTAGGAATGTGTACATCAAACTGGTTAACATGTCATTTGCCTCACTTAATTGTTGTGTTTAGACATTTACACTCTACTATTCATATATTTAAAAGTATCTCAGGAATGGAAAAAATTACCCAAGTACTCTATACTATTATGAAATCAATATATAATCACCCTGACTTTCACATGAAAGATAAAACACAATTATAGCGTTGAAAGAGGAGAGGAGGGTTGGCGGTGAACTCACCTACTTTGCATCCTGCAAGGCTACATAGCATATTTAGAGAAGTAAATTGGCACATATAAAGTATGGGAATAAAATAAGGGCATTCTACGTTTAAAATCTAGAAAGCTCCATGCCATGACGTTGGTTTACTGGTTGACTTGCTCTGGGATATGGAAACTCTTTTATTCTTGCTAAGTTGCATTTTCTACTCATTGGATAGGGGGCATAGTAGCCCTGCCAAACGTCAGGAACTCGTTCTTTTTAAATGGCTGCAATCACCCTTGTATGTGACTGAACTCATTTATTTAATCGGTTCCCAAGGAGGCCACACTCTTTGTGGTCTCTGGCACCCATGGGAATTCCCATAACAGGTGTGAGCATTCCTTTCGCGTTTTCTCCTATGAACAGAAGCCCTGCCAAACGTCATGGGAATTAGATCACAACTGGGTGTTTCCCAGTTACCTCAAAAGCGGTTGCAACCGGAACACTCTTGGCGTTTGCTGAGAGCATCTCCTTCCCTTCCCATGGAGAGATCTGATCCTTAACCTCCTGGAGAAGGCAGCTAGTGACAGGGCAGGGACAGGTACCAAACTCCACTTAGTAAAGGGGAGGGCTTCTAAATTTATATTTAGATCAGACTGTGTTACAAAGATAGCTCTCTTCATCCACAGGACTACCTCTTGATGTTCAATATTATTATCACTATCTTACCGAGGAGGTAATAGTCCATTTTTGGATTTGCACAAAGTTATAGTACAATACCCAAAACATTTCAAAATAATAGGATTGGGGACTGTAACTCAGCGGCTAGGGTGCTGGCCACATGCACCTGGGCTGACAGGTTCCAACCGACCGGGCCTGCTAAACAACAATGACAACTACAGCAAGAAAATTGTGGTGGGCACCTGTAGTCCCAGCTACTTGGGAGGCTGAGGTAAGAGAATCACTTATGCCCAAGATCTTGAGTTTGCTGTGAATTATCACCCGATGGCTCTCTACTGAGGGTGACATACTTGAGACTCTTGTTTCAAAAAAGAAAAAAAGAAATTAATAAAGATGCGGAGTGGGCCTGAGATACCTAGATTTTTAAAAAAAGTGCAGTGACAAACTGGACAGCTGTACATCGTATTTCCCATCCCATGTGACAAAGGGAGACCCAGCTTGTACAGCCATCTGGGAGATCATTGAGATCATCTCTACCGTCTAGGAAGCCCCTGGAACATCATTATGTTTGGTGAAAGATACTGGTGACCCTGGTAGGTAGAAGGGCATAATTCCATGGGGAGACTCTGAGAGGAGAGAGTTAGAGGGAGACTGCCAGTGCCTATGACCAGAGGTGGCCACAAGAGGAAGAGAATAGAGCATATTAGACCCCACTCTTGGGATCTGAATGCCACGTTTCCTCCAGCGCTGCAAACTAACCCTGTCTCGTATGGTCTGCCGTGATCCTAAGCCAGCTCCCAATAGCACTTTCCGTGTGGTTCATTCATCCAGGCTGATCTCACCCCGAGTCCATACCTTCTCCTGTCCAATCTAACTCCTCCACAGAGCACTCTCTGACTTACTCCATGAGCTCTTAGGCCTGTGTCCTCCACCCCTGTGGAAGGATGCAGTTTGGCAGGTGCTAGGCTGGTACTGGCCAGTTGAACTGAGCAAGTTCCTGTGGTCATGAGTGTTTGTGTCTGAGTGAATGTGTTGGGCTTGACTGTACGTGTGAGCAACTGAAAGTAGGAATGATTGTCATATGAGGCAGAGAGTATGTGGGTGAACATGCATGCATGTTAGTGTGTGGGAGTCTGCACGTGTGTGACTCGGCATGTGAGGGTGCATGGTGTGTGTGTGTGTGTGTGTGCGCGTGCGCGTATGTAACAGAGTCTGTGGGGATGTACATGAGTGTATCCACGTGATTGAGCCCCAGCATTTGTGTGGGCGTGAGTGTGATCACATGTGAGCAAAGTTGGCATGTGCCTAAGTGTGTAAATGAGTGAGGGAACGTGAATGTGTGTGCCTGTGGCAACATGTGAGCCTGAGTCTGGTGAACATTTGAGTGTGAGTTGTGAGTATGAGTGTGAGGGTACTTGAGTGTGTGCATACAGTGAGGGCAAGAGTGTGCATGTGGGGTGTGCTCTCTGTGTGGGAGAGTTTCTGTGGATATGCTGTAAGCATGCTGTGTGTGGACATGTGTGCATGGGAGGTGTGCTGTGTGAGTGAATGAGTGTGAGTGTGGGCTGTGTGTGAACTGTGTTCATGTGAGGGTGTGCTGTGTGTGAATCTGTGCATGAGAATGTGTTGTGGGAATGTGTACATGTGAGGCTGTACTGTGTTAGAGAAGACACAGCCCCATGAGAATCTACTCTCCTCGTGGGCTACAGGCTCACTCTCTCCTAACGCACTCTCACCTCTTTCTCTCCTCTCCCAAACCTTTCTATCTGATGCAAGTGTCATGGCCAGGTCAAATTTCTCCCCAGGTAGAATGCCAGTCCTTCAGAGTGTGACTTTTTGTTTTTCTTTAGGAGACAGGGTCTTGACTCTGTTGTCCAGGGTGGAGGGCAATGGTATAATCACAGCTTACTGCAGCTCATGCAATCCGTCTGCTTCAGTCGCCTAAGCAGCTGGGGTTGCAGGGTACAGTCCATCACAGTGTCTACCGAGGTGTACACACACACACACACACACACACCACGTTTTTTTAGAGGTGGGGTTCTTGTTACATTGATCAGTTGGTCTCTCCCCTTGACCTCTGGAAGCGCTGGGATAATAGGTGCAAGCCACTGTGCCTGGCCTATTATTGTTTTCGTAGCAGTTTCTTGTCATTCAACATCTGTTAGCACTGACCGGAAAGCATCCTCCCCTGCCAATTCCCAAAAGATGATTCAGCTGCTTTTAATGAACAAAAGGTGACTAATGAGAGAACGGACTTCTTCAAAGGAAAGAAAGACTGTCTTTCCTTTGACAAAGAGTCTCTGCTTGACCTAACTTTGTTTGAACGCATGAGCCTTCTCCAGGCCAATCTGTGCATTCCCTTTCCTTGTAAAATCCAGGGTTTGCAAAGACCTCACTATGTCAGTGTTGCAAGAATCTCAATTTATGATCATCTTCCACCACCCCTAGGGGATGTCTGATCTCCCTGCCTACTTTCTGTTGGGTAGGAGTTTTGGCCAGAGTCCCCATCACCCCTTGCGTTTCTTCTTACTAAGTTTCCATCCACACACACACACACACACACCTGCCCCTTGGCTGTAAATTCCTGCTTGACTGTGCTGTCCTTTTCGGCAGGCCAAGGAATGCCAGATTGGCAGCAAACTACCACAAGCTAGAAGAGACAAGGAAGGACCCTCCTACACATGTGTCAGACCCTGCTGAAACCTTCACTGTGCAATGCTAGCCTCCACGACTGTGAGCTAGTAAATTTCTGTTTTAAGCCATCTAATCTGGAGGCTTAGAAATGAATACGTTGGCTATCTCTGTACCTAAGATTACATCTTCTCCCAGTCCACTTGCTGAGCACATCAACATTTAGGAGATTATTCTGAAGATGAAGAGGGATAGTGGAGAAGGAAAGACTTGGACCAGGGAAGGAGCCAAGGAAAGTGGGCATGGAATTTGGAGAGTTAATTTGAAAGGCCACAGGAGAAGTGGGTGTGAATGGCACAGTCATCAGAGGCCATTTCCAGAGGAAAATGGGTCTATTTTCAGCATCCCCGTTCTCGTCTGCTCAGTCTCCATACTCTGGGAACATTTGATTCTGAGAGGTTTATTCTCACTTTGGGAATGAGGAACACATCCAGAAGCCAGAATCAAAGGCTGAGCTTATTCTCTATGGGCAGCAATGTCTCCTTCACCACACTGCCTCCTGCTCAACTTTCTTTCCCAAGAGAAACTTCAGCACATGTAGTGATGTATCGGCTGGGATGGGAAAGGAGGACCTTATTCCTGTTGCCACCGGGAGGACATGAAGACTCCTCCGTAATCCCGCATGGTCCCTCTCCTCTCCCCGAGCTTGGCATGGTCTGATAGAGACCGTGGATTTTCGTGAGAAATAAGCCATCACTTTCTTTCTTTTAGTCGTCCTTTTCTTGTAAAGAGGATGGTGTTTGCTTTTACATTTTTGTGTCTGTATTATATACAAAGAGGATCTAGGATTCATTCCCCTAGGAGGAGGGAAGGTGTTCCTTCCCTGATTGGCAAGGGACACACCCATGCATGCACACAAATACATCACACATACTTGCAGGTGCACATGAATGCACATACATCCTGGCAGCCCCTACACCCACACTGATACACATACCCAGCACACATGCTCCCACACCAGGGGTCCTTGCTGGGCTTTTACTCTGGAGGCTACAGAGCCTGGAAGAAACCAGGAGAGGAACCAGGATAAGCCATGGAAACAGTGCAGCAGTAATGGGGAAAGGCCTAGTAGGAAAAGAAGGCACACTGCCTAGGAAACCAAGAATTCCCTTCCCTGTGTCTGGGATCCCCCCTCAGAAATTGATTCTCCAATGATTTGAACCAAATGAATCCAGGCTTATACCTTTCCAAAGGTTCGATGCTGGCATGACCAGACCTGAGGGTGTGAGTTCCCTGTGGTCTTTTTGGACTCATCTCCCTTCAACCATAAGAGAGGAATAGGGGACATCTGGGGATTCAGAATCTTGTGAAGAAAAAAATTTTATTGAACAGGAGGCCAAAACCACCCACCCAGAACCAACAATTGAGGGGACTGATGCGAGATAGAATAACCAGTCAGCACCCACTGAACACTGAAGTACCTTCCCCACCACTGTTTCTCTTCTTCATCTCTAGTCATGAAGGTAGAGGATTTGTTTCATCAGACATTTCTGCTCTTTATACTCTTGTGGAACCTAAGGGGTCAGCGGCCTTCCTCAAAAGCCCTCTCAGAGCTAAGGTGCAGACGTGTGTTATGGCCACAATTGCCCTCTTGTGGCTCTTGAGTTGTGGTTTTATTGCGCGTGACTTACTCATCCCTCTTGACAACGTAAGGCTTCGTGTGTGTGTCCTCTGATGTACAAGGAGGTGTGCCTTTTGGAAGAATCCATGTCCACACTCCTTGCCAGACATAGCGCTTCTCCCCCTGTCTGTGTCTGGTGGTGGGTGAGGACTGTTGTCTGGTGGCCAAATCCTCACAGACATAGAGCTTCTCTCACACTCCTTGAAGATACAGAGCTTCTCTCTGTGTGTGTGTCCTCTGGTGTGTAAGGAGGGTTGACTTTTTTGCTAAATCCTCGCCCACCCTCCTTGCAGACATAGGGCTTTTCTCCTGCGTATACCTTGTGGTGTGTGAGGAGATGTGGTTTTTGCCTAAATCTGTGTCCACACACCTTGCAGGCTTAAAGCTTATCCCTTGTGTGTGTCCTCTGGTGTCTGCTGAGGTGCGACTTTTGCCGAAATCCTTGACCGCACTCCCTGCAGACACAGGGCTTCTCCCCCGTGTGTGTTCTCTGGTGTCTGAGGAGATCTGAGTTATGGCTAAATCCTTGACAACACTCTTTACAGACATAGGGCTCTTCACCTGTGTGTTTCCTCTGATGTCTGAGGTGGGTAAGTTATGACTAAATGCTTGTCCACTCTCCCTGCAGAGACTGGGCTTCTCCCATGTGTCCCGCTCGCTATTCTTCATTTTTACAATACTGGAGATTCCTACTGTCATACATAATTTGTCTGTTTTGGGACTGATCTGGGCTCTTCCTCTGTCATTCTTTTTTTCTCCCTAAAACTCCCCATTTGTCCCTGACATATCCCTGAAATCTTGCTCTGCTGTGTCTGTTTAAGAGAGGATTTTGACATTTCTTTGACTTCTTGACCTTTGGTTTTTGTCTTTCCAGCTGGATGGATCAGAAAGTTGCTCCTGATTCTCATCCCCAGGGATTCTCTGGTTGGAGGTGTTTTCTTCTAGATGTTCGCGGGCAGACCTGAGAGATGTGGGTGTGTCTACACGTTGATTCGAGGATTTCTTACTAGAGAAGGTCAGAGAGCAAGACGGACACGTATGAACCTCTGGCTTTGGTTCTGTTGAGAGAGAGAGGAAGACTTTGGTCACAATAGATGTAAACAAGGCCCAAAGTAGAGGTCTGTGCCGTCTACTTCATTGTGTGGTGAGGCCTGCTCCACTAATCATTCTTCTGTGAGTTAACAAGGCAGTCTCTCACCACGGATTTGATGGACCTTTACAGTCCATTTTTGCCTTCAGCTTTTTTTTATTTAGTACATCCTTTCCTTTTTCCTAAGCAAACATTTATTTATTTAACTGAAATATTTATTAAAATATTTTAATAAATAGTTATTGGTCGGTACGATGCATAGTATTCTACCGTATAGATACATAGTACAGAACACTTTGTTTAGTCAATTACCTACTTTTGGAGATTTAGTTTACTTCTATTTATTTGTTGTTAAAAATACCATTTTGAAAAATTTCATCACTGAAAATGTCTGTGTATGTCCACCGTAATTATCTTAAAACACAATCCTAGAAGTGAAATTTCTGGATCAAATAAATGCATCTATTAGATTTTAGAATAAAGATACCCATTTAAACCATTACTGATAGTGATGATCATACATAAATTCTTAATATTTTAAATGTACGTGTACAGACAAGGACGGAAAGTAGCATACAATCACATGAGATGAACTTGCCTGCTCCTCATTCAAACTTACAACACGTATATTTCACTGTCTTATTTTGTACTTGAACATCAGTCTGCTTTATTTTTAAACAAGATTGGTGAATCTGACTTACCAAATAATTTTTAAAACATCAGTATTCAATAAGAAATATTTTAAAGATATTTAGACCAATCAGCTCTCCTTCATTTTCTTTCTTTCTTTCTTTTTTTTTTGAGACATGGGTGTCACTTTCTTGCCCTCAGTACAGTGCTAAGGCATCAAAGCTCCCATCAACAGCAGACTCTTGGGCTTAAGCAATCTTCTTGCCTCAACCTCCCAAGTAGCTGGGACTATACCTGGATATTGATTGATTTTTTATTGTTGGGTAATCATTGAGTGTACAGAGAACTAGGTTACAGTGCTTGCGTTTTCTAAGTACCCCTTATACTTGCGTCTTGCACCCACAAGGTGTGTCGCACGTCGTGACCCTTCACTCCCTCCCTCCTCACCTGTCTGTGCTCCCCCATGCCTTGACCCCCCACCATGTCCTACCATCAAGTGTCCTCAAAAAGAATTGAGTACATTGAATTCTTGCTTCTCCATTCTTGTGAAGCTTTACTAGGAAGAATGCATTTAAATTGAATACTTGGATATTTTTTAGAGAAGGTGTCTTGCTCTAGCTCAGGCTGGTCTCAAACTCCTAAGCTCAGGTAATCCACCCGCCTTGGCCTCCCAGAGTGGTAGGATTATAGGCATGGCATAAGCCACTGGGTCAATACATCTTTAAATATCCAGAAACTTCAAATCATGTACCTTCTCTACAAATTTCATAGGTCACAGACCCTCTATCTAGAACTTCGGAGGCACTTCCATTCCTGACATACATAGAGCTAAGGTGAATTTCCTTCCATATTCTACGAATGCCTTCCAAGCCATTTCAGACCTTCCTTGACACCCCTGCCCCACCACTGCCACAAGCTCCCTTCTGTCACACCGATCCTTAGATCCTTTGCAGTGTTTTCCACAAATCCAAAATGAAGATACGTCCTTCCTTAGCCTACATAGCAAGTATTGATGCTTGACTTATGTTATTCAGTCTTAGCCGCTTTCAAACACAATAGGAAGTCCTGTTTTGACACATATCCTTGATCTGACTGCTTGCTCCCAAGACCTTCACCCTCTTCTCTCCCACCTGGAGACTGAGTCGTCTCCTCACAGACGACTCACTGCAAAAGGATCTTCTCAGAGTGGTGAACCGAACAGAGAAATGAAACTTCACACCTGTTGCCGTCTCACTCTGGAAAACCCCAGTGTCTTGGCATGGATGATAGGCTTTGTGTTCCCAGGCTTCTCTGTGTCTGTCCCACTTCTGCTCTTACCCTCCCGGGTTCCTTCACCTGAGTGGTTTCTGGCACCCTAATTCCTCCCTCTCGACACTGGCTCCAATGCCATCCCATAAGTGGAACTTTCCCTGACCACCTTGCAACATCTCGTCTACTCCTCAAACTGATGCCCGGGCACTTACCCAGGATATGTGTTCTTCAAAGCACTGATCCCAGTCTGATATGCATATGTCTGTCAGTGTGTGTGTGTGTGTGTGTGTGTCCCCGCATTCATGTGTCAGCTGCTCAGGAGCTGAGATTCTGAGTGTCTTGCTCAAGCTCAACTTCCAGCTCATGGAACACTGGCACAAAGCAGGAATTCGTATGACAACTAATAAGAAAATGAGTGAATTAATAACAATGTAAGCATGTATGGATGGAGCTGGAGCATATCCTACTTAGTAAACTATTATCTCAAGAATGGAGAAAAAGTATCCAATGTACACAGTACTATTATGAAACCAATTTACAATCGCTCACCTTTTCGTATGACGAATAGATCCCAACTATGGCCCAGGATGAAGGAGGGACAATTGGAGGGGTGGGGGGAGCCAGAAGGAGGGAGGAGGAATGGTGGGATCACACCCATGGTGCATACTGCAAGTGTGCAAGTTGGATCTATTAAGTATAAATGTCAATACAATAATTAAGAAAAACGGAGAAATTTTAAAGTAAACAACTAAATAGACCAAAAGAAATCACCTTGTTGAGAGAGCTGGCAGGTGAGGCAACTTGCCTTTAGCCTGCAAGGTTTCAGCACTATCTGATGTTATGCACTTTGTGCCTGAAGTACTTAGAATGTGAAATCAGAGCAAACATTTAAAATTATAAAAATTGTCCCTAGGATTCAAAGGCATGTGACATGAATATTTAATTTCATGAACACCTGACTGGAAAGTTACTGACTTTAGACTGCATTTTACTCTACTAAAGAGTTCAACGAGTCTGGGCACAGTGGCTCAGGCCTATAGTCCCCGCATTTTGGGAAGCTAAAGAAGGAGACTCGCTTGAGGCCAGGGGTTCAAGGCTGAAGTGAGCTAAGACTGTGCCTCAGCTGACTACAGCCTAGGTGACAAAGGTCAGATCCTGTTTATAAAACAATATAAAAAGGAAATAAAAATAAGATTACAGTACAATAAGAGCTAAACTCTGCAAATTCACAAGTAGAAGAAATGTTTACTTTTACTTCATGGGAAGTCATCATGGTGCCTAACTCACCTCTGAGTAAGCACTTTTCCTCTTGCTGCCCCTCTTGATGCCTAGTTCCTGGCCACACTCGTACCCATACTAGACCAGCAGTTCACAGCCTGGCCTGATGACATGGCAGGTACAATAGAAGATCTGCCTGCGGTATTGGAAGGCCACCGGGTTCTGCTCCTTTGCATTCCGGGCACAGTTCACATACCTGGGGTTGAGCATCAGAAGGAAAGAAGACAGTGGTGAGTTCCCACCACCCGTCAGGTCCACATGTGGCCTGTCCCCTGGTGGTCAAGGCCTCCATGCTCCAGTGCTGCACACTTCCCACTGCTCCTCAGACTGCCCTCTGCCGGAAACCTAGTCTTTTCAGGGTTCTATGAATTCCAGCCTCTGGGTCCTGCTTACCAGGCTCATGCTGCCTGGAATGCTCCCTGAGCTGCCTAATAAGTCATTTTTCAAAGCCCAATTCCAGACTTACCACTATCTTCATTTGCTATAGGACACAGTGACCTATGGCTGCTCTAAGCCCTACGCCAATAATGCCACGGCACCTTGTGCTTTCATGTACTCTGCTGGTAAATTAGCACACATCATTCTACACTCAGCCCAAGTCAGCTCTGTCACGGTGAGAGGCTACCCGCAGTACCTCCACAGTTTCCCCAGATTCTGACAGAAACGTAGAGGACTGTGCTAGCAGAACATAACACAAGAGTAATTGTTTATTTGTATCTGCCTCCCCTGAAAAAGTGAGAGTCCCTCACGGAGAGGGGCTGGTGAAGCACGGACACCCAGGACTGTCCTGCAGCTCATTTCCCAAAGCTGCAGGGCCTAGTATTAGTTTCACTGGGGACAGGAAGTTTTCCTACCCTCACATATTAAAGGTCTTTTTTTTTTTTTATGATGACTTGGCACAGTGTGGATCTTGGAAAATAGTAAAATTATGGTCAAACATTTCCATAATTGTTTTGTGCCTGTCTGCCACACAAACTCCAAAATGACACAGCTGCGTGATCTGTTCAGGTGATGGCCCTCAGTTTCAAAACTGGGAGACCCTACGTGCTTAATTAATGTGGATTACAGAAAATAAAATTTGAATTCAGTGTCCCCAGTGAATATGGGCCCTTCAAGGTTTATCCTGCTGCCTCAATTCTGTGTGTCATAGAGATTTATCTTTTGATCAAAACTAACATGTACATTGTTATGTTTTTTTTCTAAACGTGATGAAAAAAAGAGCACCGTATGGAGAAAAACAGGAAGAGAAGATACAAAAACCACTGAAGGAAGAGTGATGAAAAGCAAAGGCATCTGAACTCGTCAGAGAGAAAAAGACCTCTCTGGAACCCAGAAAACTACTAGCCTTACTTCATCCAGTTTGCCACAGTTTCACCCTTCCCATCCAAAAACGCATAGGATTTCTTCCCCGTGGTGATCTGAGTTTCAAAAAAAGTACGTTAAAAGCTGTTTAGAGGGTAGTAATCAGAAGACTTGTTTTTTTTCTCTACTGTCATCAGTGCCCTCTGAGACCGTGTGGACTGAGCTGCCAGCCTTAGGTGCCAACTCCATGTCTGAGTCCCTCTGTTCCATCTAAGCACAGGCCCACAGAGAAGATGCACCTCTCTGTGCCACTGAGCTCCTGCTTTCTCTCGGATCTTTAAATTGGAGATCCCTCTCCATGCAGAGATCACTGGGCACACAGAGCTGACCATGTTATTATCCCTGTGTATGTCCTCCCAGGTAAAGGGAAACTTCCCACCAAAGGCACAGAAGGGATGTGGGAAGCCAGAACGGGTGAAAGGGTAGGGACTTCTCACCCGCCAGGAGTATCCACTGCTGGCTGCCTCTCTGTCTTCTGTGACCTCACCTTCAAAGGGGCCAAAATGCAGCCCCAGCGCGAGATCAGAAGTCTCATTCCATACTCCATACCCAGCGTCAGGGATGCCCGATGTTGTTTTTTTTTTTTTTTTATGGCCCTCGGTAGAGTGCCGTGGCCTCACACAGCTCACAGCAACCTCCAACTCCTGGGCTTAAGCGATTCTCTTGCCTCAGCCTCCCGAGTAGCTGGGACTACAGGCGCCCGCCACAACGCCCGGCTAGGATGCCCGATGTTCTAATTGCCAGCCCATTGGGCGGGCTGAGACTGAGCGGTTGGGATGCCCCTCGTCCACTGAAGTGTCCTTTATAAATCTAGGGAGCCCATGAGTAAGTACCACAGCTGTCAATGAAGAAGTGTGACACACCTCACAATCTGCAAGGGAGAGAAGCAGCAATTAGGAGAGATGTAGGGTATGTTCTTGACATAAAGAGCTTCAGAAGAAGAGCTCCATTTAGCCTCAGTCCTGTACTCCAAATCAGTCGAGTAAAGGAATGATTTGGGGGCCAAAGGATGAGATGAAATCATTGTGACAGGACATCACAGGCTTATGTGTGAGTGGGACAAAGGGTCACTTACAGAGAACGTCAACATCCTGAGGCTCGCTAATCTCCTCTCTCCTGAGATCTAAACTGGGGAAAAGTAAGTGAGTGAAGTTGGGAATCTGGGGTGTTCATCCCTATTTCATCAGAAAGTGTTTTCTCCAGTATCATTAAGGTCTACGCTCCTATTGGAGGCATCTCAATTATTCTTAAATTTCTTTCTTGAAATAAGCAAAACTTCACCTCTGTTTCACCCTATATTCACAAATTATATAATGTATTTCTTTCTTAAAAAAAGTAAATAGACTACAGCCAGATGCAGTGTCAGATACTCGGGAGGCTGAAGTGGGAGGACTGACTGAATCCACGACTAGCTCGGAAAATGTTAACGAGACCATGTCTTGAAAAAAACAAACGAATAAATAAAACAAATCGACTGCATTTGAAGACAAATACACTGAACAAACTAGGAACTCAAGGAAATTACTGGCCAGGCATGGTGGCTCACGCCTGTAAATGCTAGCACTCTGGAAGCCCCGGGCGGGTAGGTCACCTGAGCTCACCAGTTCTACACAAGCTTGAACAAGACCAAGATCTGCTCTCTTCAAAAAATGGAAAAAAGAAAAGCCAAAAAAAGTAGCTGGGCACTGTGGTGGATGCCTGTGGTCCCAGCTACTGGGGAGGCTGAGATAGGCTGAGATTCTTGGGATCCCTGGCTCCCAAGAATTTGAGGTTGCTGCGAGCTATCACGGTGCCATAGAACTCAAGCATGGCAACATAGTAAGACTCTGTATAAAAAAAATAAAATAAAATAAATTTCAAAAACGAACAAAAACCCAACCAAGCCACAGTCAAGCCACCTGCCGGCCCTTCTTCCAGTTGTGATAACAAGTATTCTCATTTTGGTACTCCTCTTCCTATTCAGATTTTATACATTTATCACTTATGACGGTATCTGTAAATTGTATATCATACACACACACACACACACAATTATATATACATACTTTGTAAATAACATACTTGTAAGTTATATATAGTATATATAATAATATGTAAAATTATATATGTGTGTGCGTGTGTGTTGTCCGTATGTATATAATTTACTCATTTGAAAAAGTTTTGGCACAGTAACTGAGATAATGCCAGGAAGGCTATGTTAACCATTGTGACGAAAATGTGTCAAATGGTCTATGAAGCGAGTGTATGATGCCCCATGATCATATCAATGTATACAGTTATGATTTAATAAAAAGAATGAAAACTTTTTATGAATAGCCTACTACAGTATGTACTGTTGAGCAGCTTGGTTGTTTGTTGAACATCTCTGTATTTGAGATAATACTCTGTTTCCTTTGTTAATTCCGAAGTTGTAGCTGAGACCTAAATCAAAGCTAGTTTCAGGAAGTTACCTCTAAATCCTCGGGCCCCTCACCTTGCAGCCTAGGCATCCACTCTTCATCTGCATCCTCAGCGTCACCCATGTGGTATTTGAAGGCCAGTCTTCGGTGACACATAGAAGCTGATTGAGGGGCTCTGAGACCTGAAAAGAAGCACAATCTCTGTGCTGAAAGAAAAACCCCAACAGGAGGAACAAAGGACAGTAGCAGTGGAAAGTACTACAAGGCCAGTGTGGCGCTCTCTGTCTCTGGAGCTAGGAGAGTCTCACTCAAGGTCAAGATGTGACCTCTGCATGGCCGCATCTTGTCACTAAGCATTGCATTCACACAAAAGAACAACATTTCCCGCCAGATTTGTCTCCATTCAGAAGGGAACTGTGGGCAGATGCTGCCACCAGAGAGTCAGCGGAAATAATACAGGGACTGAAAATGTGTTTATGTTTCCACGGTTGGTCTGGACCTAGCACTTCCTGTGACCTATATCAATCAGCACATTATAGTTCTTTCCCCCATTCCTATGGCAGGTTATCTCCTAGTCTCTCTTCTCTGCCCATTCTTCCTTGGAGAAGCATATGGACATGTCTTTGAAAGCATCTTTGACCTAGAGAAAGTAACTAATTCTATCAGTGCTTTACTAGAACACAACAAGGTGGCCTTGTCCTCCACCTTGCACGTATGATGTAATCAAAGACTCCCTCTCTCCCCAGACTATGTCCTGTTTAAATGAGCAAATACTAAGCATTTTCCTAGTTCTCCTCTGACAGAGAGCAGTTGTTGATACTTGTGTCCTTTCCCCTTCCAAATCCCAGACAGGACCAAGTGCCCTGTTCCATGCACAGGCGGATAGGTCACCCAGGGGTGTAGGCCAGGAACCTTGCAGACATCCAGAGACCAGATCATTCTCCTTACGTCTCTCTTACCACCTATTCCACAGACCCCGGTGAAGCCTGGTTTCTCTCTTCCCCACTCCACCCCTCTTCTCACTGTGGGCTTTCACCCTCTTCCCCTTACCTTCCTCTGGGCTCTCCTCCTGGTACCTGGTGATGCCCATGGTTCTAAATTCCCTAGCGGTTAGGAGGGACCTTTGAGTCTCCCAGCTACTAGGCCAAGGCTCCCGTGGAGGGAGGAAGTAATGAGAGAGGGTGATAGGCCAGACTATTGCCAAGAACCAGGCTCTGTTTTCTGCCTTGGGCTAGACTTCCGAGAACAGGAATAACAGTTAAGATTACCCCACATCACAAAATCCCAAAACTACAGACATTGCTGTGGATGTGGAGAGAAGGCAACACCTGTACACTGCTGGGAACGCAAGCTAGTACATTCCTTTTGGAAGGAACTTTGGAGAACACCTAGGGAACTAAAAGTAGACCTGCCATTTGGTCCTGCAATTCCTCTACTAACTATATATCCACATCACCAAAGGTCATTTTACAACAAAGATACTTGCACCAGAATGTTTATGGCAGCCCAATTCATAATTGCCAAGTCATGGGAAGCAGCCCAAGGGTCCATTGACACATGAACGGACTACCAAACTGTGGTATATGTATACCACGAAATAGTATGCAGCCATAAAAGGGACAGAGATTTTACCTCTTTTATGTTTATACGAATGGCACTAAAACATATGTTTTTTAGGAAAGTGTCTCTAGAATGGAAGAAAACATATCCAATGTACTCATTACTATTATGAAACCGATATATAATCGCCCATACTTTCACATGATTACTAAAACACAACGGTAGTCCAGAATGAAGGAGGGAAGTGGAGGGAGGGTAAGCGGTGGGACCTTGCCTGTGGTGCAGATTTCAAAGAAACATGTCAAATCTATTAAGAATAGAGTATAGGGCGGCGCCTGTGGCTCACTGAGTAGGTACCCGCCCCAAATACCCAGGGTGGTGGGTTCAAACCCCGCCCCTGCCGAACTGCAACAACAAAAAAATCCGGGCGTTGTGGCGGGTGCCTCTTCCTGGGAGACAGGCAAGAAACTACTCGGGAGGCTGAGGCAAGAAAATTGCCTAAGCCCAGGAACTGGAGGTTGCTGGGAGCTGTGTGAGTCCACAACACTCTACAGAGGGTGATAAAGTAAGACTCTGTCTCTACAAAATAAATAAATAAATAAATAAATAAAAAGAGTAGAGTAGAAATGTCTTAACACAACAATTAAGTAAGTGAGGTGAGTGAGGAAGAACAAGATGGCAGCTGAGTAACAGGTTCTTTGCAACCGGGTGCAGTGAAACTGGAGAGAGAAGACTCCAGGCATCTCTGGCTTGTGGGCTCTCCTCAGAAAAATCCCAATGGGGATGCAGGGAGACAGCAAGACATGTCTGGACCCCAGGAGGAAGACAAAAGCAGTGGGAACTGGCAAATGGTTGTGATCAGTCTGAGGCTGCAGTTCCAACTACAACAGCGGCGAGACTGCAGACAGGAAAGTCCCTCCCTGTGGGCTATTCTGTTTTTTTGGACTGGGACACTCAGTTCAATTACCTTGGGAGAACTTGGGCGAGAGTGCGGGTGACTTTCAGTGTTTTCCAGGGTCGGGACTGAGTCGCCGGGCCAGAACAGAGCTAACATTGTCTGGCTGTGGGCCGGCTCGCACTCATTGTGGGAGATCTGCCCAGCAGGCTCGACCCTCGGGGTCACAATGCTAGGCTCAGGCTGGGAGACCTTGGCCTACTGATCTAGTGACTCTGAGCAGTGCCAAATTTCAGGACTGAGACTCCGGGGAAGAGCGGAGATTCCAGTGTTTGGCAGAAGGAGGGCTGACTTGCAGCCTTGGCTCTCAGGGGCATAGATTGAAGCCGGTTTTGGCACACCACATAGGCAACCACTTCAGGAGAGAGCCCAGCGACAAGTGCTTTCCCGGGAAAGTTTCTGCTTAGCCAAGGTTAACAGCCTAAAGTGTCTTTTAAGTGGGCTGAGGACAGATTCAGGCTCTCCATCCTCTGGGGTGTGAGGTCAGCAGACACCTCCAGTCTGCGTCCCAACTGCTGTTATCAACATTGTGATTAGCATGACATTCCCCAGAAGATCACCTATAGCCCAGACAATATTCAGAAAGATATGCATACTGCTTTGTTTTATGTTTTATTTCAACATTTTCCCCCTAGATTTTTCTATTCTTTCTTCATTTTTTCTCATTTAAATACAATTTTCTATTTGCCTTCTCTATAATAAGAACTTCACTTATGCTAGTGTTTCTTACCCTGTTATTTGTTCCCCCCTCCCATTTTATCCTATAAGGTTTTCTGTTTGTTCGGTTTGGTTTGATTTACAGTATGTCTGTCATCCCTCTCATTTGCGGGAGGTGGTGTACCGTGTCTGCTCAGGCTGGCACAGAGCTGCTGACCTCAAGGGAAACTCCAAAACACAGCACTCCCAGAGGTTGGGAGCTTTTAAGATGTGGGCCAAAGTACCCTACTGTACACCTTCATTACTCCTGTCTCACTCTTTCTGTGCTTCTCTTCCTCTTGTCAATGTTCCCTGTCACTCACCACCTCTCCTTTTTCTTTTTTCCTGTTTAAGACTCTTTTTCTTTTTCTTTTTCCTTCTTGCTCATCAATCTATTCATCCTTTTAGTCCTGTATCAAAAGGACTCACCAAAACCTTAGGCCAGAGGCCTGGTAACTTAAAGATCAAGAGGAAGTGAAAGCACAGTTAGGGCAAGGAAACAGACAGAAGAAAACACTCAGGAGGAAGAGTCAGCAGAAGAATCCTGGCAACAGGAAAAACCAGTCCAGAGCAACCCACACCCCCAGGGGACCATGAGGATGGAATCCTTGCTACTGCAGAGGATCCCACCTATAAAGAAATCTTAGAAACGACAGAAGGGGAATATAAAATATAGCTGATGAAAACAATGAAGGGAATTGCTGAGAACGTGGAAAACAACCAAAGGAAATCCAAAAACAGAATCAAATAAGAGATGAATGACATGAAGAATATAGAAAGGATATAACAGAGCTGAAGGAACTGGAGCAGTCAATTAGGGAACTTAAAGATGCAAAAGAAAGTATCAACAACAGATGAGACCATACAGGAGAAAGAAGCTCAGAGGTAGAGAACAAAGAAAGCTCTTGAGGTAACTCAGATAGTTAAAGACAGAGAAAGCAGAACACTCACCGACAGAATTATGGGACTTTTTGAAACGTTCAAATATACGACTTGTAGGTATCCCAGAAGGGGAGGAAGAACGCCTCAGAGGAATGGAAGCCATACTAGAGAATATTATAAATGAAAATTTCCAAAATATCACCAAAGATTCTGACACACTCCTTTCAGAGGCATATCCGACCCAGGTCGCCTCAACTCAAACAGAGCTTCTCTAAGACACATTGTGATGAACCGGTCCAAGTCAAAACAAAGGAAAAGAGTTTTCAAGCTGAAAGGAGTAAGTGCCAATTGACTTACAGGGGCAAATCCATCAGGGTGATGGCAGACTTCTCTAATGAAACTTTGAAAGCCAGAAGACAAAGGTCATCTACCTTTAATCCACTTAAATGAAACAATTTCCAGCCCAGAATTCTATATTCTGCTAAGCTAAGCTTTAAAATTGATGGAGAAATAAAATCTTGGACTGATAATGCAAACATTGAGGAAATCTGCCACAACAAGACCATCTCTGCAGGTAATACTTCAACCTGTTCTACACACTGACCATCACAACGGACCACCAGCGAAGTCAGCACCCAGAAGTTACCTTCCATAATGATGCAAAAGACAAAACTAAGCAGTGGACTTCCACAAAATACGATGAGTAGAACGCTACCATGCTTATCAATTATCCCAATACATGTTAACGGCTTGATTTCCCCACTGAGGAGGCAAAAACTGGCTGATGGATTAAAAAGCACAAACCATCCCTTTGCTGTCTGCAGGAAACACACCTAGCCTCAAAAGACGAATTAAAACTCAGAGTGAAGGGCTGGAAAACAAGTTTTCAGGCTAACTGAATTCAGAAGAAAAGAGGGGTTGCAATCTCATTTACAGATACGGTGGATCTAAAGCAACTAAAGAAAAAAAAAAAAAAGACAAAGACGGACACTTCATATCGGTCAAGGGAAAAATACCAAAAGACATTTTAATTCTAAATATTTATGCACCCAACTTAGATGCTCCCAGGTTCTTCAAAAACACCTTAATTAGTCTGATCAATATGATATACTATAACACCATTATAACAGGGGACTTTAACACCTCTCTTCCAGAGCTGGACAGATCCTCTAAACAGAAATTAAACAAAGATATAAGGGACTTAAATGAGACCCTAGAAAAACTGTACTTCATAGACGTATCTAGAACACTCCATCCCAAGGATAAAGAATATACATTCTTCTCATTGCCCCATGGAACATTCTCCAAAATTGATCATATCCCAGGACACAAAACAAACCTCAACAGAATCAAAAGAATTGAAATCTCACCCTGTATCTTCTCAGACCACTAGACACCACAGGTGGAACTCAACTCCAACAAAAACATTCAACCACACACAAAGGCATGGAAATTAAACAGCCTTATGCTGAATGACACTTGGGTGCAGAAAGAAATAAAAGACAAAATCATTAACTTTCTTAAACATAACAACAATGAAGACACAAACTAGTAAAACCCGTGGAATACAGCCAAAGAAGTCCTGCGGTGCATCTTACAAGGGTACATGTGAAACTTAGTAAATGTAGACTATAATTGTCTTAACACAACAACTAAGAAAACACCAGGAAGGCTATGTGAACCAGTGTGATGAATTATGTGTCAAACTGTTTATAAAACCAGAGTATGGTGCCCCATGAGCACACCGATGTACACAGCTATGATTTAATATTAATAAAAAAAAAAAAAAAGGAAAAAAGAAGTCCTAAGAAGAAAATGATCGCTTTAGAAGCCTACATCTGAAAATCAGAAAGCGAGCGCATCAGCAAATTCACGAGCCATCTTATGGAATTGGAAAAAGAGAAGAACAATCTGAGCCTTACCACAGCAGAAGAAAAGAAATATCCACAACAAAATCACAGATTAAGGACATTGAAAAAAAAAAAAAGCACAATCATTCAGAAAATTAATGAAACAAGGGGTTGAGTTTTTGAAAAAATAAATAAAATTCATAAACCGTTGGCCAAACTAATACAAATAGAAAACATAAAATCTCTAAAAACCTCCATCAGAAATAAGGGGGAAATAACCTTACGGATGCCACAGAGACACAAGAGATTATCTCCGAATACTACTAGAAACTCTATGCCCAGATATTTGACAATGTGAAAGAAATGGATCAATATTTGGAATCACACCCTCTGCCTACACTTAGCCAGGAAGAACTAGAGCTCCTGAACAGACCGATTTGAAGCACTGAGATCTAAGAAACAACATAAAATCTCCCAACACCCCCCTCAAAAAATTCTCTGCTCTGAAGGACTTCACACCAGAATTCTATCAAACCTTCAAAGAAGAGTACTGCAGAAATTATTCCAAAAAAACGGAGAAGAAAGGAATCTTCCCCAACTCGTTCTATGAAGCAAACATCACCCTGATACCCAAACCAGGAAAAGACCTAACTGAAATGGAGAACGTCAGACCAATTTCACTAATGAATATAGATGCAAAAATTCTCAACAAAATCCTAGTCAATAGATTATAACTTATCATCAAAAAAGTCATACATCATGATCAAGTAGGTTTCATCCCAGGGGTGCAAGGATGGTTTAACATACGCAAGTCCATAAGCGTTATTCACCACATCAACAGAAGCAAAAACAAAGACCATAGGATCCTCTCAACAGATGCAGAAAAAGCATTCAATAAAATCCAGGATCCTTTTCTAAGTAGGATACTGAAGAGTATAGGAATACGTGGCACATTTCTCAAAACGACTGAACCCATCTATGACAAACTCACAGCTAGTATTTTACTGAATGGAGTAAAACTGAAAGCTTTTCCACTTAGCACTGGAACCAGACTAAGTCATTCTCTACTGCCACTACTATTCACCAGAGAGCTGGAAGTTTGAGCCAATAAAATTAGGCAAGACAAGGAAAATGAGGGGAAGACAGCCTGGCATGGTGGGTTGCGCCTGTAATCCTAACATTCTGGGAGGCTGAGGCATGTTGATTGCTTAATATAGTAAGTTCAAGACCAGCCTGAGCAAGAGTGAGACCCCGTCTCTACTACAAATGAAAAACAAGGATCTCAAGGGAGATCACTTGAGCCCAAGAGTTCGACGTTGTCGTGAGCTATGATGCCAGGGCAGTCTACCCAGGGACAGAAAGTGAGGCTCTGTCTCAAAAAAAAAAAAAATCATAAATAAATAAGTAAATCAACAAAACGGAAACAGAAAAGGTCAAACTCTCCCTCTTTGCTGATGATATAATCTTATACATAAGAGAACTACAATGACTCAACCATAAGACTACAGGAAGTCAACAAAACTTACAGTAATGTCTCAGCGTATAAAATCAATGTCCACAAGTCAGTAGCCTTTGTATAGGCCAATAACAGCCACGATGAGAGGCTTATGAAGTACACAACTCACTTCACCATAGCTTCAAAGAAAACGAGATACCTAGGAATATAGCTAGCAAAAGAGGTGAGGGACCTCTATAAAGAAAATTATGAAACCCTAAGAAAAGAAATAGCAGGGGATATTAACAAAATGAAGAACATACCATGCTCATGGCTAGGAAGAGTCAACATTGTTGAAATGTCTATACCTCCCAAAGCAATCTACAAATTTAGTGGCATCCCTATGAAAATACCAACATCGTACTTACAAGACTTGGAATAAAAAAAGTCTTTGTTTTGTATGGAACCAGAAAAAAAAACCGTATAGTTAAGGCAATTCTTAGTAATAAAAACGGGCCCAGGGGCATCAGCTTACAGAACTTTAGGCTGTACCACTAGGCCATAGTGGTCAAAACAGCATGGTACTGGTTGGCACAAAAATAGAGACATAAACATTTGTAATCAAATAGAAAACGGGGAAATGAAACTAACATCTTACACCCACCTAACCTTCTATCTGAATCCTGGGAATCGGTTCTTAGTAGGAACCAGGCAGAGAGCTGAACAAGACACACACCCTGCTGTGCTCATAGAGCTCTTCCTCAGAAAGAAGTCTTAGCCAGGATAAGCCATCTTAGAGATGACAGGCGTTTAAATGGAACAAAGGGGGAAGTGGTGTGGTGAGTTTTTCTCGTAGAGAACCTTGAAATCATAGTCTTAGTGGTGAATACAGGAAGCTACCGTACTCACATGCTGATTACAAAAGGCTACATGCTGTGTAATTCCATTACACAAAGAGACCAGAATAGACAAAGCCATGGAAAGTTTATTAGGTGGCTGTGGGTTGGTGAAGAATGGGTACAGGGTTGATTTTGGGTAGGGGATGGGTGATTACATATCTTAAAATTAATGATGGTGACTGTAACAACGCTGGAATAAATGAAAATGTGAGTCATGTTCTTTAAAAGGGTGACCTTCATATGTGAATTATATCTCAAAAACAATCCCAAAAACAAGGGTGGGGGAGTCAGGCCGTGTCCCCTAAAAGAAAAATCAAGAACGCCCTGAGTGGACTCAAAGGTAAAAGCATGACCTTGACAAAGCTGGGAGAAAAGACACAGTGCTGGGTGCCTACTGTGCTCCAGGCCCCGGGCTTGGCCCCACCGCAGGCTGAGACTGGGTGCGGCCAAGTAAGGGCTCCCAGCAGCTCCTGTGCTTGGCCCTGGGCACACAGCTGGCTCACAACAAATGTTGAATGAATGAGGAGTGAATGAACTGGCCACAGCTCCAGCCATGCAGCTGTGCTAGGTGTCACACAGGTTGGCCTAACACCTCTCCACAAACCCTGTGGGAAGAAGGAACAAACAGCTGACATGTGAGGTTTGCTGCTCTACTCTGACTCTAATGCGGCAGGTAGAGGTCGGTGCTGGCCGCTCAGGTTGAGACACCAGCTGTGCGGGATCAGCAGTGCCCGCGCTGCTCTGTTAATATCCAACACTTAAGAAAATAGGTATAGAAGAGACATTTCTTAGAACGATAGAGACCATCTACAGAAAACCCACAGACAATAGCATATTGAATGGAATAAAATTGAGAACATTTCCACTCAGGTCAGGAACCAGGCAAGTTTGCCCATTGTCTCCACTGCTATTTACCATTGTAATGGAAGTCTTAGGCATGGAAATGAGGCAAGAGAAAGCCATCAAGGGTATCCAAATAGGGGCAGAGGAGATCAAACTTTCACTCTTTACAGATGATATGATTTTATACCTGGAAATCCCCCGGGACTCAACTACAGAACTCTTAGAAGTGATCAAGGACTATACAACAGGGTCTCAGGATATGAAATCAATACTCACCAATCAGTAGCTATCATATATACCAATAATAGCCAAGCTGAAAAAACAGTCAAGGACTCTATTCCTTTCACAGTCCTGCCAAAGAAGATGAAATATTTAGGAATTTACCTAACAAAGGACATGAAAGATCTCTACAAAGAGAACTATGAAACTCTGCAAAAAGTAATAGCTGAAGATGTTAACAAATGGAAAAACAGACCTTGCTCACGGCTGGCAAGAATCAACAGTGTTAAAATGTCCATACTACCCAAAGCCAAATACAAATTTAATGTAATCCCTATTAAAGCACCACTGTCATACTTTGTAAAGACCTGGAAAAAAAATAATACTTTGTTTTATATGGAATCAGTAAAAACCTCAATTAGCCAAGACATTACTCAGAAATAAAAACAAATCAGGAGGACTCATGCTACCAGACTTCAGACTATACTATAAATCTCTTGTGATCAAAATAGCATGGTAGTGGCACAAAAACAAAAACATGTATGAAATAGAATAGAGAACCAAGAGGTGAACCCAGCTACTTATCGTCATTTGATCTTTGGTAAGCCTATCAAAAACATTCAGTGGGAAAAAAGACTCCCTAATTTAACAAATGGTGCTGGGTGAAGTGGCTGGCAACCTGTAGAACACAGAAACTGGACCCACACACTCCACCGTTTACAAAAACAAATTCTCACTGGATAAAAGAGTTAAACTTCAGACACGGAACCATAATACTAATTCTAAATACTAGAAGAGGGACGGCACCTGTGACTCAGTGGATAGGGTGCCGGCCCCATGTAGCCAGCCAGCGAGGGTGGCGGGTTCGAACCCGGGCCCGGCCAAACTGCAACAAAAAAATAGCCAGGCATTGTGGCAGGCGCCTGTGGTCCCAGCTACTTGGGAGGCTGAGGCAAGAGAATCACCTAGGCCCAGGAGTTGGAGGTTGCTGTGAGCTGTGTGACGCCACGGCTCTCTACCAAGGGCACTAAGTGAGACTCTGTCTCTATTGAAAACAAACAAACAAACAAACAAAAATACTAGAAGAGAGTGCAGGGAAAACCCTCAAAGAAATTGGCCTGGAAGAATATTTTATGAGGGGGACCCCCCCAGGCCTCGCCGGGCAATTAAAGCAACACCAAAAATGTATTACTAGCATCTGATCAAACTATACAGCTTCTGCACAGCCAAGAACACAGTAAGGAAAGCAAGCAGACAGCCCTCAGGATGGGAGAAGGTATTTGCAGGGCATGTCTATGATAAAGCTTTGATGAGCAGAATCCACAGAGAACTCAAAACATAGTAGCAAGAAAAGAACAAGTGATCCAACCTCACTGCGGGCAAGAGATTTGAATAGAATCTTCTCTGAAGAGGACAGGCACTTGGCCTACAGACACATGAAAACATGCCCTTCATCCTGAATCGTCAGAGAAATGCAAATCAAAACCACTTTCTGATACCCTCTAAGTCCAGCAAGAATAGCCCACATACCAAAGTCCCCAAATTCTAGATGTTGGCCTGGATGTGGAGAAAAGGGAACCCTTCCGCACTGCTAGTGGGAATGCACACTAATACGTTCCTTTTGGAAAGAAGTTTGGAGATCACTTAGGGATCTAAAAATAGACCTGCCATTCGATCCTGTAATTCCTCTACTAGGTATATATCCAGAAGACCTAAAATCACTTTATAACAAAGATACTTGCACCGGAATGTTTATTGCAGCCCAATTCATAATTGCTAAGTCGTGGAAGAAGCCCAAGTGCCCTTCAACCCACGAATGGATTAATAAATTGTGGTATTTGTACACCATGGAATATTACGCAGCCTTAAAAAAAACATGGACATTTTACCGCTACTACGAAACTAATATAGAATTAACCACACTTCCACATTCAAAAGCTGTAACCCAACTACAACCCCAGATGAGAGGGGAAGAGGAGGGGAGGGGGTAGGATCGGTGAAGGGAGGGCAAGTGTTCGGACAACACTTATGGTGCATTTTACAAGAGTACGTGTCAAATCTACTAAATGTAGAGTATAAATATCATTACGCAATAATTAAGAAAGGACGGTGAAGGCTATGTTAACCAGTTTGTTGTTAGTATTTCAAATTGTATATATACCCAGCACATTGTACCCCATAAATGTGGTACACAGCTATGATTTGATGAAATAAAATAAAATGGACTTTCATGTCCAAAAAAAAAACACAAACAAACAAGAAAAAGAAAACAGAAATTATTTTGGCCAGGTGCAGTGGCTCAACCCTACAGACCTAGCACTCAGGAAGTCCCAACACAGGAGGACTGTCTGAGACCAGGAGTTCACAACCAGCCACAGTTACAGGCTACAGTGATCTGTGATGATGCCACTACATTCCACTTTGCCTCTAGAAAAAAAGGAAAATATTCATTTGTTTGGGTGCAAAAGTAGTGTTGGGGAGCAGGTGTGATAGCTCACACCTGTATTCCCTGCATTCTGGGAGGTCCAGGTGGGTGAACGGGTTGAGGCCAGGAGTTCTTGGCCTAGGCAACAGTGAGACCCTGTTGATTAAACAAAACAAAACAAACAAACAAACAAAAACTTTAGCTGGATATGGTGGTGTTCTGAGTCCCGGCTACTCAGGAAGTTGAGGCAGGAGTTGAGGCTTAAGCCCAGGTGTTGCAAAGTTACAGTAATGTTTTAAAACAAACAGATTTTCCCCTCTTAATGGGGTCTGAAGTGCTGCCCAGGTTGGTCTGGAATTACTGGGTTCAAGTGATCCACCTACCTGGGCCTCCTAAATAGCTGGCGGAATAGAAATGTACCACCATGCTTGGAAAAAATAGTATGGTAATGATGCTTTATGAAAATCTTACGGAGATAAATTCTGAAATATTTATGAGTGAAAGACAAGTCTGAATGTGCTTCAAAATACTACTAAAGGGAGGCTGGTGGTGGGCCAGGATGAGTTGGGGGCTGGCTTGTTACACATGGGGCTTTACCATGCTGTTCTCTACTTGGATAGCTTGTCAGGCATATGAGAACTCAGACAATGACAGTCATGTCTCCAACACAAGACCTAATGAAGTCCCCCAGCCACTTTCCAACAAGGAGACAGGCCAAGGGTTTGGATTAGTGTGAGCCCTGGGAGGACAGAGTTCTCCTGCCCCTCTGTGTCTCACTGCAGGTATAACATGGGCCAGAGAAGGAGCCAGGCAAAAAAAAAAAAAAAATAATAATAATAATAAAATACCTGTGCACTAGAGTTAGGTGTCTGAGGCGCCCAGCCAAGCAGTGATGGACTCAGACGGAGCCTGCTCTCTTGCCTTTTAAGCTGCTAGAAGGCCTCCTTGCCTTCCCCAAAGGAAAAAAAGCAAAGATGTTCATCTCCTCTCCCCAAATGCCTTACTCTATCATCTCACCAGCTCTCTCAGCCTCTAAGGGAAGGGGGTTCTCTCCACTGACAGACATGGAAACTGAGGCTCAGAGAGGTCTGATTACTCCGGCAACATCTAAGGCTCACACTCACAGCCTGGAAGAAGCTCTGATACCCACCACAGCTCTTGATCTCCAAGGGTCCCACTTCTGTGTCCACAAAGTGCTACTGGGAAGACACAGGGTCCTGGAACTGTCAACGGCCAGATGGAGCTCTGATCTTCTCCCACAAATGACAAAAAAGACACTTAAACCTACAGGTCCCCGGGTGGGTCCCCGTGACAGGCTACTGTCCCACCTTGGACTACAGATACCACGGAGGCGGGTGGATCCACTGCCTCTGGACCCACTTCTCTGGGGACAGCTCCTTGGGCTGGAAGCCTTTGTGTAGTTAGGGAGGAGCGTGCGGGCTTGTAGCCACACGCACCTGCTGGCTTCCTGAGATGGGAAGAAACCTTAGGAAAACCACAGGAAACCCAGGAAGCGTCTAAAGTTTGCATCCAAGTTCCTAGGCCTCTGGAATCCAGGAGAC
Source organism: Nycticebus coucang (assembly GCF_027406575.1). Taxonomy (NCBI): domain Eukaryota; kingdom Metazoa; phylum Chordata; class Mammalia; order Primates; family Lorisidae; genus Nycticebus; species Nycticebus coucang. The sequence goes on from NC_069805.1 coordinate 1,686,293, forward strand.
TCTTCTGGAAAGGGCTCTGAGACTGTAGGAGTTTTTCTCAAGAGTTTTCCTCCCTCCTCAGACTCCACCTAGCCTGAAGCCAGACTCAAAGGGGGGAGCCCGGTGGAAGGATCTCAATCTCCCCTACAGCTGACAGGGGCTGTGGTAAGAGCCCACTCCCTGCACACTGAAGCTATTCTCCCACGTGTGTGTTGCCCTTGGGCCTGCCTCGCTCAGGCCGGCCACCACTGCAGCCTCAGCAGCCCCTGGCAGGAGGAGCCATGGCGCTTCCCCCACTGCCCCAGCTAGAACCGATCCCAGCCTCTTGTCCCCTGCAGGATCTCTGCCCGCGGCCTCTGACCATCACCCTGCCTCGGTCGCTGCCAGGGGAACCAAAGCGAACCCGAACCGACGAGTCAGGGAGCAGCGGTGCGTCCACACCACACTTACCGGAACCCCACACTCACTGGGGTTCTGGAATGACTCTTCCCCGTCCCCGGATCCCAAGTCGGGCTCGGCGGGAAGGGGCTGCAAGACGAACCCTAAGCTTCCCACCAGAGAGCACGTCAAGCACTTAGATAACAAGCGGGAGGAGATTCGGTCTGGACGCCCCGGAGGTGCCTTCCTCACACTGACTGACAGGCACCCTCCGCGGCTCCCCTGCTCTCAGAGCCGCGTGCGCATTTTGAAAGCCCCCAGGTGCGGTCGATGGGTGGGCCTGGGGAGAAAGGCTGAGGCTGGCGGCCGGGAAGGTTCAGCTTGTGGGTGCCGGAGGCTAGGGCCGTACTCACCTCCCGGGCCAGCGTCCTCCCGTGGCTCCCACGTGGCCGGCGGGGCGCCGGCAGCAGCGGCAACCCGCAGGCGCCAAGGGCTGTGGCGGCGGCGGCGGCGGGGGCGGCTAGGGTGGGTTCCTGGCACGGCGCCTGCGCCTTGAGGGCCGTTGCGCTAGGGAGGAGTCCGAGGGGCGGGACACAGTCCCTGGGAGACCCCGACACCCTCTCCGCTCCCCTGGGGCGGGCAAGACACGTGCAGGCGCGCCAGCGCCAGCGGCCGAGCGGCCGAGCCTCCGGTTCCGCATGCGCCCCCTACCGCCCGCCAGTCCCGCGTGCGCCCCCTGCCGGCCCTGGTCCCAGCACCCCTCCCCCACCCACCTGGCCTCCTGGGGACCCCACACTCAGGGCGGGGTATCCAGGTCCCTGCCTACACGCTTCAGCAGTCCGGCCTCCTTTGGGCGGAGCGCGCACCTCCGAGTATGCGCAGGCGCCTCTCGGGGGTGGGAGTGGGTCTCTCAGAGCGGCCTACGCAGTGGTGACACCGTGGGCAGGTAACGCCGGACTGCCGAGAGCCACAAGGGAGTGCATTAACGTTCGGGTCAGTGGGGACGGCGACATGCCTAGTCGCAAGGCTGGAAAGGGAGTGTGGGGGCTATGGGCTGGGAAGAGAAGGCAGGGCCTGTGTGCTCTGAACGCCGGGTTCAATGAAGTTAAGGTTGGAGTTAATCGCCATTGCTGGTCCATCACATCAGGCCTGCGCACTAGGTCACGGTGTATTGCTCACTCCAGGTCTTCTGCTGGGTGCTGGTATTTTATCTGAAGGCAACCACAGGGTTTAGCAGGCAAATGATTAAAAAAGGAAACGACAGTTTAACACACTTTGCATTAACGCTGTAAGGGTAGCTTGGCTCTTTGCTTTCTGGGTTTTGCTGCAGTTTTTTCATTGAAAGAACGAGTGCAAGAACAGAAATCTAAAATCTTAAAAACTGAGAATCGAAAACTTTGTTTGAACAAGATTCAGTTATGATCAACTTACTCACATACGGAATTTTTCCTAAATTCTCATTCGTGTACTTTCGTGATGTACATGCCCCATCTTTTGACATTTTAAAGGTCCTTGCTTGTTTCTTAAATCTTCTTTCTTAAAACCATCAGCTACTTTAAGACAAAAAGTTTTCACACAAGATTCCTTCCTATATGAAATTTTTCTCTTTTTTTTTTTCTGTACCAAAAGTACATCTTTGTATCTATTTTACTCCTTTCTCTCTTCCCTGCTTACTGTCTTCTTTCATTTTTATTCTAAACTTAGGAAAAACTAGGTTGCATACAAACTTTTAGTTAGGCTTCTCTAAAGGCCTGTGATGTTAAAGGAGTTAGGACTTTAACTTAATCTTACCATTCTGTCCAAACAGTAGGCTAGGGCAATCAACCCGACCGCCCAATGGCAGAGATACATAAGGGGTTGTATTTTACCTTTTACTTCAGACATGGAGATAGAGGAAAACAGAGGTGGTAAAATTTAGGAAGAACCGAGGAAGTGGTTGTGGTGTCATTAACATCAGTTTGCTTCCTAGTAATAGAGAAAGTATGACCCCAGGCTCAGTCACTCCAGTGTGATGAAATTGAGCTTGTTCCAAGGTGGGGGGGGGGCGGAATCTGTGCATCTGAAGTAGTTATAGAGGGTCCATGGGTGTGGAGGAGCTCAGGGGAGCCCTGGGATGTCTGGGCATGAGTTCTCTTTTTCTCTACAAAGATGCAACTGGCTGTTGAGGAAGTATGGTGCAGCCTCCAGAGCAGGGTGCGTTCTCGATGTGTTCTTGCCTGAGCCTCTAGGGTACCTCTGTCTTTGAAATATTTCTAGCATAGTGTTAGCCACCATTCGGAAAATTTTCTGTTGCTTCCAGGGCCTTCTATCATCCCCATCTCCTCCCTCTCTTCCTTTTCTCTATCTCTGTCCAGTTATCAAAGACCTGGAAGTTCAGGTTTGGAAATCCATTTGTGGGGTGTGAAGCTTCTTTAAAGCTTTTGGAGTATATACCAAATATCAGGGCCACCTGGGAGATAAAGTTTCCTGCCAGGATGTACTGTCTCTCCCTGAGGTCAGGATCTCTTCTGATGTGCTTCTTTCTGTGATATATATGTATACATACAATGCGCACATACATACATATGTGTATATATAAGAAATATATATAAAAGTTTTCTTGTTGTTGTTTGTTTGTTTGCTTGCTTGCTTGCTTCCCAGATACACTTTACAAGGCTTGGATAGGATAGTGAGGCTTAGTGTGGGGCCACTTGCAGTTCTTTTTTTTGTTTGTTTTCTTTTGTTGCTTAGATCTCCACTTTATCCTCTCTCTCTCTCCCCTTTCTTTTAAGTTTCATACATAGGTTTAGCCAACGCTATAAAATGTGGTATCCATATGCAGCAGAGTCTCTGTGCCTAGACATTCTCTAATCTTCCTCTTTGTTTGTGGGACTGGGATATATTGGATAACTTGTTTAGTTCTGCCTCCAGTTTCCAATCTTCCTATTGGAGGGTAAATCATCTGTATTTCATCTGCCTCTGACAGACCCGGAATGTTTTTCCCAGGCGACCTTATACTCAGAGAACCCTTAAGCCAGGCAAAGCACTTCCTTAAAGTGTTTCTCACTTTAGCTAATAGTACCTTGGAGGCTTGGCCCCTGAGGGGGAGAGGGCTGTGTCATTAGGTGGAGCCAACTATCTAGGTATGGAAACCGATAGGGATGGCTCAGGTCCCAGTAACCACAGACCACATCTTCTGCACTGTATCTTTGTCTAAGCCTCCATCTGAAGGCCGTCTCAGATTTCTTAGTTTCCCTGGACACATAGCTGTTTCATGTTTCCCTGTAAACTCTTCTTCCAAAATGCCTCAGCATGGTTCCCAGGGGGTGGGCGTCCCCTGTGTGTTTTCCATGTCCCTCCCTCAGAGGGAAATTCTTTCCCTTGATGTGGAAGAGGCATGAGAGAGAGGGTAAAAAAGAAAAGAAGAAGATGGGCAGGGGGCCCTGTCTCACAAGTTTTGCCCTGTGAAGGTTGGGGACTGAGTCCCGCCCGTTGTTATCCAGATCAATCACTCTTCAGGCACGTACACACACACACACAATTCCAAGTAGGCCAGTCCCTTAGGAGTGGGCTTTGGTCGTAGTATAGCATTTTTGTCCAGTTCTCCTTACCTCAGTTCATACCTCCATGCGGAGACTCAGGCTGTGCACCCCAGCCTGGGCAGGGGTGGTCCCTGGAGGTGCACCCCAAACAACTAACAGCCTCCTCCCTCCACTGCCCCCACCTCTCAGATCTGCCTGAAGATCTTCAAACCTCCAGGTGTAGTGTGTGGGGGCCCTGAGGGGAAGAAACGCTCCTGATTTGTTCACCTTTTGGTGAGTTGCCCCCATGGAGGACACGGTGGGACTTTTCCACTGCTCTACTGAGACCTCTCCCCTCCAACACAGGAACATGCTTAGGAAACGGCATCAGTTTCCTTAGGAAACCCATGAAACCTCAATGGGTGCTGAACTGGGAATGAGGAAGTCCCCAGAATCCCTTGGTCTGCAGCCACATGCTTGCTTCCTGGTCAGGGAACCACAGGACCAGTCAATTGAAACCAATGATTACAGGGGAAGGAATATTATTTTATCTGGAAGAACCCTTTAAAAATGGCTGCACTCGCCTATCAACTCTGTCTCTTGTCCTTTTACGGGCTTCACACGTAGACAGACAAAGGAAGCACCATATTATTTCTCACTGGAGGTGTCAACACACCTGCAGGGTTTATACCACTGGAAGCATTTAGCAAGTGTTAGTTTCAAGGACTTAGGAAGTAAGTTTTACAAATGCTTAAGGCCTGGGTGACCATGGGAGATCCTTGCTGGTGTATCCATAGGCTTCTCTGAGAAACCTTTCTTTATTTAAGTCTTATTTTTCCTGGGTATCTTCCTTCAATATGACCTTCGAAAGCTGTGTCACAAGAAGGATTCTGCTCTCTGGAAAGGCTCCTCTTGAAACTGGACTATTCCACACACACTAAGCTTGTGAGGAAGCAGGTAGCACAAGAGCCCTCCTGTGGGCGTCCTGGCTGGTGGTGCCCCTAAGGTCCTGGGCAGTAGGCAGCCTCAACTGCCAGACCAGAGTGAACGCCCAGATGGTCCCAGACTCTGACTTTGAAAGTCCTGCAGAGGAAGGGTGAGGGGGCTGAGGTGATGTGTCCACACAATTATGGCCACGTTGCAGATTCATAAGCAAAACAAATGTAGTCATTACAGTAAGCCCCTACATTTTAGGGTTACCTGTTTTGAGGCCATAGTAACTGTAACAGCAGTTTTTGTGTGCTAATGATTCCACTTTGAGGGATGAATAAATGAGACCGAGGGGGTCTTGTTAGCAGTTGTCCAGGTGGTGATCGACAGGCAGTCTTAACTCCAGAGGCCAGTGTTTTATTTCACTTGTCATAGAGAACATTTTCAAACACCCCAAATTAGAGAGAATGGCACAATTAATCCACGTGTTATCTACCACCCTGATTGAACAATTACCAACTCAGGGACAATCTCTTTTCTTCCCTATCCTCAATCACCTCTGTGGACTGCTGGGTTATTTTGAAGGAAGCCCCGTACACATCTACCATTTCATTTGTAAATACCTCAATATTCATCTCTGAAAAAAGGAAAAAAAAAAAAAAAAAAGACCAGGCTTTTGAAACACCATTTCTAAAAAAACCCAAAAATAATAAAAAAAATTACATTGTTGTGGACACGTAATAGTTGTACATATTTATGGCGTACGTGTGCTATTTGGAGCCATATGCTATGTTACGATGAAATCATGGTAATTGGAATATCTATCACCTCAAATATTTACCATTTCTTTGTGTTCAGACAATTCCAAGTCCATTCTTTGAGTTACTTTAAAGTACGCAAAATGGTTACTCTTAACCGCTCTTGTTGTCCTAAGATCCAGGCTCTCAGCAAGTTGCGACAGTGGCTGAGGCGCTTTACTGGAAGACTAGGTGGCAGTTAGAAAGACCCAAACATGGCCAGGCGAGGTGGTGAACGCCAGTCATCCTAGCACTCTGGGAGGCTGCCGTGGGTGGATTGCTTGAACTCTGGAATTGGAGAACAGCCTGAGCAAGAATCAGACCCCTGTCTCCACTCAAAATAGGAAAACTAGCCGGGTGTCACAGCAGGCCCCCTGCTACTCAAGAGTAGTCACAGGTTCAAGAGGCTGAGGCAGGCACACCAATTGATTCCAGGAGTATAAGGTTGCTGGGAGCTCTGGTGACAAAACGACACTCTCCCCAGGTCTCAAAGAAGAAGAAAAAGAGAGAGAAAGACAGAGAGGGAGAGAGAGAGAGACCCAAGCATTAGACAGAATGGCTGGTTGTTTAATATGTGTTAACATTGGCTCCAGAAGAGTACACAAACTCAGATGTCATTTATATGAGTTTCTGAGCTCTACAGCCGGGTGCTGAATGACAGTGTGTTAAGCCACACATGTAAAGAAAAAGCTCTTTGTACAAAATCAGAACAAAAATTTAATGTTAGCAGAACACATTGCCGGGGGCTTTGATGGGAACCCAGGGGTCTTCAGCCAGCTCATCCTAAACTAGTCATCCCTGCAAGTCCCCCTGGTTGACCAAGCAGCGCTGTTGGTTTATGACAAATGAATATATCTTTTCTAGACTATCCTGAGCCAAGCCTCCTATTTTTGCCCTTTTCACTGAAAGTAATCGTTGCTGTGCTTATTTAGTTCAGGACTGCCAGCCAGACTTTGATAGCAGAAAGCCAACCAGCATTCAGGACCTACCCATGTTTGGTGCCTGTGAAATAAGTGTTAATAAGAATGCCCCTGCTTAGCCGGGCGTTGTGGCGGGCGCCTGTAGTCCCAGCTACTCGGGAGGCTGAGGCAAGAGAATCGCTTAAGCCCAGCAGTTGGAGGTTGCTGTGAGCTGTGTGAGGCCACAGCACTCTACGAGGGCCATAAAGTGAGACTCTGTCTCTACAAAAAAAAAAAAAAAGAAGAATGCCCCTGCTATGCTATCCAGCTCTCCGGTCTGGCCTGGCAAACCTCCTCTGGGAGGTCCCGTCCACCCTGGGCCCACAGGAAGCAAGCCCAGTGGGGGCTCACCACAGTGGTGCTCAGATTCCCCCACTATGTGGGTGCCTGAGGTCTGAGCAGGCCCAGCTCCTGAGGCATGTTTCTCCCTGAGCTGGGTAGCAAAACCTGAACCTTCCTCCCTATCCCTCTAGGGCAGGGATTTTCAACTGCTTTTGAGCTCATGGCATGCTTGAACCTGTGGTTAAACTACCATGGCACACTTAAATCCTGTCTGTCAAAGAACAAAAAAAGACGACTAAGGAACATACCTACCATAGTTTGAACTTCCCTCCAAAATAATTTTATTAATGTTCTTTAAAATTTTTTGAGGCACGCACCTACGATCCTCTCATGACACACTGGTTGGTAAACCTTGCTGTAAGGGGATTTGATTATGGAATCTTCATCCCAAAAGATATGGCAAATGGAGGCCTGCTGCAAGACCACTTTTTATGAAGATGCGAAAGTTGAGAACTTGCTGAAGAAAAGACAACCAATGGTGTGTAAAGTTGGGTACTTGCTTGCGACAAACTGAGCCTTCTAGGTGATATGAACTGTGGTGTGTAAGTAATATGTAGGTACTACGAAATAGAATGCTTATTGGGAAATCCATTTTGGAAATGAATTTGAATGGCTGGCTGGTTTTCAAACAGGACATGAGAAAAAGAAAATAACTTTCTGTGTGTGTGTGTGTGTGTGTGTGTGTGTGTGTGTGTGTGTGTGTGTGTGATAGACAGAGAGAGAGAGAGAGAGAGACACTGACTCTCACTCTTTCACCCAAGCTGGAGTGCTATGGCATGAGCAGTGTAGCTCTCAGCTACCTGGACTGCGTGTAGCACCTGGTTAATTTCGTCTATTTTTAGTTGAGCCATGATCTTGCTCTTGTGCAGCCAGGTCTCCAACTGCTGAGCTCAAGGCATCCTTCAGCCTGGAGCCTCGGCCTCCCAGAGTGCTGGGATTATGATCATGAGCCGTCATGTCCTGCCAGGAAAATAACTTTTCTTCAGTGCTTGTGTCCAAGCGTTTGGCAGGTTTCCAGCTTTTCCTCCCTCATGGCTATGTGGGTGGGAGGCACAGAGGAGGGGTCATTGATGCAGAGCCCTTGATTTTTGTGACGGGGACAATGCTGATGTAAACCTTTCCTAGCTAACCTGGAACATATTTTTACTGCATTGTTATTCTTTTTTTCTCTGAGGATTTGTGTAAACTCAATTGTATTCAATCCTCACCAGAGCAGCAGGTGCGAGGGAACTGCAAATGTTGGCAGGGTGGGGTGAGGCCCAGGAGGCTGAGTCTCAGCCTAAATCTAATTAGGATAATGTCTGGGATCTTTGGGTGGCAGATTGGTCATTGATTGACTCTCACTTCTGCTCCCATTCAGCACGTGGTAGTGAGCATGTGCGTGTATTCTTCTAGGTGCTGTAGCACAGAAGGGAAGGAAACTGTTCTCCCCACTTTGTGGTTGTATTCGAGGTGACAGTAATAAACAAAACACATGCTGCCAGCAAAGGCTTGAGGGACATGGGGGAGATCAGGCAAGATCTTCCCGACTTTTGTAAGCCAGGGCTTCCCCGTGGGGTGCTCTGCTAGAGACTCACTCTGGCATTTTCTGGGGCCTGTGGTGGTGGAGGAAGTCTCGTGAGTACCTGGAGACTCCAGCCCTAATTACCAGGCAGTTGTAGGGGAAACAGGAGGCCCTGGTGCCAAGAGCACCACTGGCTGTGTGTTGCTGTGGGCGGGTCTGCAGATCCCTGGTGAGCAAGGGTGGGAACCAGGTGACGTGGGGTGCCCCGTCTCAGTCATTCCTAAGCACACACATACCCAGGGACCTGGTGACTTGAGAATTACGCCTCACCTTGTGCGCCAAGACCCCAGGGTGGGATGGCATGCGGGGTCCCTAGGACCCACACACTCTCAGACTTGGACCAGGGGAGGAGGCCTGGAGCACTGAATACCAATGATTGAGACCTCGGTGCCCTCTTGAGTAGCCATAGTGCTAGCTGGCGATGCTCTTGTTCTAGAACCTGCAGGCGTTGGATAAGAGCTTAGAGACCTGCGCAGCCCACAATCCTGTACTCTTGGACGTGGTCATAGGACTCTCAAGACATGGGGCTATGTGTGCAGGTTCTCCAGAAAAGGGTGCCCGGGCTGCGGGGTTAGCTAACCTGGAATGGAGGACTCGGCGTACTGGGTTCATGGGACTGAAGGTTTCTCTTCACTGGGATTCTGGGGTGCACAACCCTTGCTCACCAGGTTCCCACCCTTGCTCACCAGGGATCTGCAGACCCGCCCACAGCAACACACAGCCAGTGGTGCTCTTGGCACCAGGGCCTTCTGTTTCCCCTACAATTGCCTGGTAATTAGGGCTGGAGTCTCCAGGTACTCACAAGACTTCCTCCACCACTGCAGGCCCCAGAAAATGCCAGAGTGAGTCCCTAGCAGAGCACCCCACGGGGAAGCCCTGGCTTACAAAAGTCAGGAAGACCTTTCGTGATCTCCCCCTTGTCACTCAAGTCTTTGCTGGCAGCATGTTTGTGATCTGGTCACCTTGCTGGAGGAGGAGAGGCAGGGGTTTTCCCCAGGACCTCTTGTAAATGGCGTGGAGAGCCTGGGGCATGTAGGGTGGCTGGAGATCCCTGCACACCAAGGGGGCCTGGAGAGAGGCTACAGTGTTCATGGAGCGCTCAGGGTACAACTACTACAGTTGTCTTGGAGGCTGGAGGGAGTCGGACCAATGCTGGGAAGCAGACGGTAGGCTCGCTGCTCCTCAGGACTCCCGCCTGTCTGTTTAGTAGGGCTTTCCCCTCGATGATATAATTGTCAGTAACTCAGTTTCCAGGCTGGTGGGGAGGATGCTTCCCTGTCGAGAGGGCCCAGAGCCCCACCAAACCCCTGCAGCTGGCTGTGTACATCTCAAATGCTGAATCTTCCTCCAAGGCCTTTACGGTCCTCCAGTGAGGTGGCCTTGTTGGAGCAGAGGGATTAGAAAGGGAACAAATACATTAGGAGTTAAGATTTTATGGGGTTGAGTCTTTTGAAAGCATACCGGGATAAAACTCCACCTAGCTTATGGGAATATGGGCACACAAGGGTCTCCAAGGAGGGGAGGCACCTGGTCCACACTAGCTTGTGGAAATATGGATGGCTTTTCTTTCTCCTTTTGCTTCTCCGTGTTTTCTGACATTTCCGGGTAACATTTGTAATCATAAAACATGTCACAGAGCCAGGTTAGACGCACATAAAAGCAGGGCTGGAGAGAGTTGGGCAGAGCAAAGCCAGAGGATAGGTAGGAATTGAGAATTCACTATCAGCTTGAGTGACCTGTGGGCAGGGAGTGGGGTAGAAAGTTCCCTCAGCCTTGCCAAAGATGCTAAAAGCAAGCATGACATCAAGTAGTTCCTTCTGGTACTTATTCACAGAGCCCTTATGGTGGGTCTGACCAGGCTTTCTTGTCTGGGCTCCTCTGAAGGAGTTTCTATCCCAAAGAAAGGAAACCTGAAATTGTCAGAACTGATCATTGTCTGGAGACATTTCTCCCTGCACTTATCAAATGGGTTCTTTCAGGTCTTTCTGTGGTGATTACCACACATCATAACCAACATGGTAATGTTTGGGTATAATGTGGTATTTGGGTTCTTCCTTTGTGTGCTCTAGTACATTTTGTATCCATACTAAAGAGGTCTTAGCCACATCCCAAGGCGTGAGTGGGTTTGGAGTGAGTTCCCCACTTCTTTGTAGAAGGAAAAATACTCTCTTTTGAAAAGGAGGATTTCCTGTCTGTGCTTCTCCAAATGTATCAACAGGATGGCTATGTGTGTTTCAGGGTGAGGGTGATGTGCCCCCAAGGAGCCCCAGGTGAGTGCTCCTGTTGGGGGCATGAGACAGTCAGCAGTAGGCATAGAGGTTCTCAAACAAGTATTCCTTTCCCAAATGCCTCAGGAGTAAATCAGAGCCGCCCAAGAAGTGGAAGCCCTTGGCGTCATCACTTACACCATCATCAGGAAGAAAGGCCAAGCCAGAGACACCCCACGTGTTGCTGGGCTCACTCCAGAGGACATGAGCGAGGAGCAGGTAAGAAGGGCAGGCTGGTGCCCAGTCCCAGGTGGTGTAGGTACTGCCTCCTACGTGTCCTTGGGAGCCTCTCACCACTGCACTGGTTGTCCCATCTCCCCTGAGTGTGGGCCACCAGTCTGACCAAAGCAGAGAATCCTTCTACTTCCATCCTCCATAGTGCCCAGTAGTTCCAGAGCTTTCAAACGCATTACACATTTTCAAAGAGGCAACATAGCCACATTAAGGAACTTTTATTTATTTATTTATTTATTTATTTATTTGTAGAGACAGAGTCTCACTTTACCACCTTCGGTAGAGTGCCATGATGTCACAGGACTCACAGCAACCTCCAGCTCTTGGGCTCTTGTGATTCTCCTGCCTCAGCCTCCCGAGCAACTGGGACTACACGCGCCCGCCACAACGCCCGGCTATTTTTTGGTTGCAGTTCAGCCGGTGCTTGGTTTCAACCAGCCACCCTCGGTATATGGGGTCGTTGCCTTACTCACTGAGCCACGGGTGCCACCCAGGAACTTTGAATAGGGTGGCAGAATTTGTAAGTAAATGGTTTTCCTATATAAAAGCTACTATTAATTTTCTGAATTCCTTTATCAGTCTTACCCTTTAATGCACCAGATGTTTATAGAGCTCTTATTAGAGTACATATGTATATAGCACTTTACCATTAAACGTTATAGCAAACAGAAAGTTTTTAAGAAGAACTTAAAAAAGGGGACGTGAGCGATGTAAAATCACATGTCAATCTGATTAATAATTCATTGTTTTTGACAAAATTTCTACATGTAACAAGGAGTAACAGTATCAGGGCTACCATTTTCTTGTTGCCTCTGGTTATTTTGTCTTTATAATTTGTAGGAATTATTTTAAACCTCTTCTTTTTTTTTTTAATTTGAGACAGAATGTCATTTTGTCACCCTGGGTAGGTGGCATGCTGTCATAGCTCATAGCAACCACCAACACCTGGGCTCAACTGATCCTCTTGCCTCAGCCTCCCAAGTACCCTGGATGACAGGCACCAGCCTCAATGCCTGGTTAATTTTAAAGAAGAGTTCTTGCTCTTGCTCAGGCTGGTCTGGAACTTCTGAGCTCAAGCAGCCCACCCAACTTGGCCTCCCCGAGTGCTAGGATATAAGCCTGAGCCTGAGGGCCCAGCCTTACTTGTTCATTTTGATGTAGATAAGGGCTAGAGAAGATGATTATATAATTACAATTAAAAAGGTGGGGGGAGGAAAAGCAGAAAGAGGGATGGAGGGAGGGGGGTGGGGCCTTGGTGTGTGTCACACTTTATGGGGGCAAGACATGCTTGCAAGAGGGACTTTACCTAACAATTGCAATCAGTGTAACCTGGCTTATTGTACCCTCAATGAATCCCTAGCAATAAAAAATAAAAATACAAAAAAATAAATAAATAATTTCTGAAATCCGCAACGTACGGTATACATGTTACACCCTCTCACCTGTACATTGATGAGTGACTACCCATGAACATCTGCCATAGCACCTGAGGATTCTGGATCAGCTTGTGTGTTAGCGTTAATAACCTTTACTTTCTTTCGATAGTTTTAAGAAAAAACATACATATGAAAGGGACTAAAGGAGCCATATGAGCTGAAGTTGGAGAGGGCACAGGCCGTTGAACAGTGGTAAAGAATGGCTTTATTTCACATGCAGGAGAATCACTGGCAGTTTAAGCTGTGGTCAAGGAAGGAGAGGTGTTGGGATTTGGGCCGTGTTTTGGAAAGACCGTTGGAGCTGTTGGGTGGAAAATGGATGGAACATGGCAGTGCCCTGAGCTTTGAATTGTTTCTTGTCTCCCTGTTTAGTTCCCATCTATGTGGTGTATGGGGTGGACTTCACTGTTGCATAGGGTACCTTTAAGGCACAGATTCAGAAGCCTTCAGGGTACAAGCAGGAAGGCAGGGTAGGGGTCACCTGGAGTCTTGTGCTGCACTTCATGGGACCACTAGCTGTAGTCATTTCACTGATGGTCACCCTGGGGCACTGTACGCTGTTTGTTTTCTGATCTTTCAAGAGAAGCTAGAAATCTGAATATTCGTAAGATGCTAAACATTGAATGATGGCAAAATCTAACACCATGTGAAGAAACAGCAGGTAGGAACTCTGGTTTGGACTATCTGAAGGACAGTGAGGTGTGTGCTGAGAAGACATTCATCCTTTTCCTAAGGACTAGTCAAATTCTGAGATGCTGTACCACCCTCATGGAGACCCACACCCGTGCCCAGCACCCTGAGCTCAGAGCGATTTTGCTGTTCCTCCTTGGTTGGTAGGTATCACCTCTCCCTGTAGAAGAGAGAAATGCGGTTCCCCTGCAGAGCGTGTGTTTCTGATAGAGAAAACAAAACAAAACAAACAAACAAACAAACAAAAAAGCAACCTCTTTTCTGTAAATGGCCTGGGGCTGGGCCCAGTGATAATGTGATTGCATTTTTTTCTTTTGTTTTACACGGTGTTTCACTTTGCCATACTTGTAGAGTCTGGTGGCATCGTAGTTCACAGCAGCCTCAAACTCTTGGGATCAAGTGATCCCCTTGCCTCAGCATCGTGAGTTGCTGGGCCTACAGGCACCTGCCACAATGGCCAGCTGTTTGAAGAGATGGCATCTCGCTCCTGCTAGTGCTGGTCTCCAAGTCCTGAGCTCAGGCAATCCACCCGACTCTGACTCCCAGAGTGCTAGGATTATAGGCGTGAGTCTTACGCCCAGCCTGGAACCTGATTCCTAAGGGAAGTGAGATCCCAATGAAGGTAGAATCTTGGTGTTTTGTTGTTGTTGTTGTTTGTTTGTTTATTTAACCTATTTGTAGATTTGCAGTCGCATCTCGACCAGCCAAAATCTCTTTGAAGATTGGTAGAAAAGGCACTTAAAATTCATGTGTCAGTGGTAGAAATCTACTGGCTTTGTGTATTTTTTATTTAACCACACATTTAAAAGTAAATTTTCTTTTTCATTTTGTGTTATTTTGTGAGCATGTTTACATACTGCCACACCATTTTCATATCCAATATGGGGGCCGTGTATTATTTTTTCAGTTGATACACTAGGTTATTTTTTCTAGTTGATATGCTCTAGTTTTTCAAACATTTTCCTATTTATTTGTATTTTATCTTTTTATGTTTTGAGACAGAATCTTGTTCTGCTGCCCTAGGTAGAGTGTAGTGGTGTCATCGTAGCTCACTGCAACCTCAAACTCCTAGGCTGAAAGGATGTTCCTGCCTCAGCATCCCAGATAGCGGGGACTATGGGCACCTGCCAGTACACCTGGATAACTTCTATGCTTTTAGGAGAGATGGGGTGTCACTGTTGCCGAAACTGTTCCCTAACACCTGAGCTCCAGGGATCCTCCTGCTTTGGGCTCCCAGATGGCTAGAATCTTAGGCGTTAGCCACTGTGCCCACTGTCATTTCCTGATTTAAAATTGCTGTAGATGATTTTCTTTAGTTTTGTTTTCTTGCTGTTATATATAATAATGATGTGCCTAATATTTTTGAGCAAAAATCTTATTTCTTTGAGAAGTTTCCTCAGTACATATTCCCAGGAATGGATGAAAGTTTACAAGTCTTTTATGATTATTGGCCAAGTTGAAGGGAATTGTGCCATTTGTCATATATGTCCAATCCCTGGAGTGGTCCTAGCATCACCATTCATCTTTTAACTGCTAGTGCTTCACTTTATCATCCTGGCATTTCTGTGTCCACATGCCCCGTTGTGGGTTGTCCCGGGCTCGGAACCTCATCTGACCTGCTGCACCCGATTGTGGAGACCAAAGGCACTTAAAATTCATGTGTCTGTAAACGGGGAACTGGATTTCAGCCAATCTGGAATTCGGTACAATCCTCAGAAGGCATCCACATATATAAGGTGCTCCAGGATACCCCGTGTCATGGGACGTGATGTGAAATACGCGAAGCATTTCACTGTGATCCTAATTTTCTTCCCAACTGGAATGCATCTTTTCACAGGTGTAGAGAATATTCTTGAACAGTGGTTGTCAGGATCCACAGGAACTGTATTAAAGGGCCGCGGCATGAGGAAGGTTTGAGAACCACTGTTCTAGAAGGAGTCACACCAGATGTTCACAATAGTGGCTTCTGGGATGTGGAGTTAAGGGGGTGTTTGCTTCCTTCCTTTTGGCCCTTGAGTGAAGTCTAGATTTTTTACAGTGTACAGTTAATAAGTTGAAGAGGTAGGAGGTTAGGAAGAATACATTTTTCCTTGTTGGCAGGCAGCTGTTTCCAGGACTGTGCTCATGATCTGCCATTTGAGGGCACACTCACAGCACATGGAGTTCTGGGATCTGGGGCTGGGCAAGGGAGTGGATCCTCCAGGGCCCCGGCAGACACTGCTTGCTGGCAGAGAGGGACGACTGTGGACCCACCTACCCTTGTGCATGGGCAGCGGTATAGGTGACCCATCCACAGAGGCAGGCCGAGGTGGAAGTGGCTGCTCCCCAGGGAGACTTCCTAGGCCAGGGTCTCAACACCCACCCAGTGTCGCGTGGTGGGTGGCACCAAGAGTTGGGACGAGCTCTACGGGAAATTCAGCTTGGCCATCCAGGAGGTACTGTAGATGATGTGGCTCAAGAACCTGGTGCGGGAGCATAAGGTATAGGCACTGAGAGAGGGGAGGTCCAGTCCAAAGAGGTGCTGGCGGCTTCCAACCTGGACCCCTTGTCCCTGACGCTTGTGTCTGACAGGTTCAAGGAAGGCCTGGCTTGGGCTTATGCCCCCAAGAGTGGCATGGGTACAGAGATCCTTGTGTTAGGCATTGGGTATGTGTGGCTCTCAGCTACCTACATTGACTGTTCCTTCTCTTCAGTTTTGCTTGACTCTCTCTCAGGCCTTCACAGCCCTCTCCATAATCACCATCCACTATTCACCTCTGACCCTCTGCCCACGCAAGTTCCTAAGCCTCACCTAGCTGAGCACATCTGGCTCTCATCACCCAAATAGAGTGTTAGGAGGGTCAGGAGTGGAAAAGCTGCTGTCAGTATCTCCATGGGCCTGAGCTCAGCTGCTTGTGGACAGACCCAGACATAGCGTGGGGGATGGCCATGTCTCCTGAGCTCCTGAGTGGTCTGAGGAACCTCTTCTGTCCTGGGATGGATACAGCACTGGGAGTCCCGCAGATGCACAGATACAGATAACAGGGAGAGTTACAATGGTGATTGTGGGGCTTGGCCAGCCTCGGGACCCTGACCTAGCCATTGTGGTTTCAGAGGATGTGAGGTGCGAGCAGTACCTAGTACATGCCCTCTTGTGTTCCCACCACTGTTTGGCATCCTGATCGGGTGGTCCTGCCATGGGGGACGACAGCAGATAGACCAGCTGAGGGCTTATCCCCATGGATCAGCTAAGAATCGGGATCCTAGACCCTCTGATCCCCCTCTGATCCCCATGTCTGCTGCTTGTGCCAGACATGCCCTGTGGAGAAGCAGACATCTGGGATGTGGCCTTGAGACTTTTGTAGCTGTCTGTAGAATTGTTTTTTATCCTGAGAGATACCTCAAGCAGCATTTGTTAAGGTGATTTGTCAGTGCACAGGTCAGGTGAACATAAATGCCATCCGCGCACCATTGACTGTAGGCCCAGGGGATCAACTGTGTCACGTCAGTCACCTCATCTCTAAGACACTCCAACCTGGCTTTGTCCTGTGCCCACACAACTACTCAGATGTTCAGCTGTCTTCCACCTGAGGCCTGAGCCAGTGAGCCTGCACTGAGCTGTCCTGCGGGCCCCGCAGTGTGGAGGGCTGCAGAGCTAAAGCAGAGGGGTTACCCTGAAAGGACTTTCCGGTGTGCCCGTGAGTTTAGGGCCAATTGGGAAGCAGACCAGGTTCGTTCCAGGGTGGACTGGATCAGAGGCAGCCATTCTGCCACTGATGGGGAAGCTGGGCCAGAAGGGGGAGAAGGAGGCACTTACAGGGAGGGAAAGAACAGATGGTTAGAGAGCCCTTAGGAGCCTGAGGTGTGAAGAGTTGTCAGTGATGGCTGAGGGTAGGGTGTGTTCACCCACGGAGGCCCTTTGGACATAGCAGCAGGGTGGTTTGCAATGCCTGGGGGACGCTGTGCCACCTAGGATAGGGCAGCTCCTTGGGTCCTTCTCATCTGGGACTGGTGACCGGTCCTTGTCTGCTCAACACTGGGCGCTGACCAGGGCAAAGCCAGTCTGTGTGAGCAAGGCAGGCAGCTCCAAGAGTGAGGTCTGCTGCCAGAAAGTGAAGGAGAGATGTTCCTTCGTCTCTCATGGAGGATGATTTGGTTCACAGCAGACAAGGCGCTGGTGCTGCCAAGTGAGTATGGGTGAGGGTGATAAAACATTTGTGGCCAATGATGGTCACTGTAGCAAGAACCAGGGCCAGGGTGCCCTTGGCATTCAGTGTGGGTCAGGGTTACCGTTACTTGTGGGCAAGGAAAATCCCCTCACCAGGAAGTGCCAGAGGCCTATGCAAGGGTTGATCCCATCCTGGTCGGGGGATGGGGTAGGGCAGGGGATTTGGGGTCTAGTCTGGATTGTGGTCAGATGGCCGCAGACATGGTTCTAGAGCCAGGCCAGGCCCAGCAGTACACCCCAGGTGAGAGAGCCCTGGAAGCTTCCGCCTGTGGTCAGACCCATGCCCATATCTTGGTGGGCCAACACTGCTTAAGTCTTAGGCAGTGACTTAAGTGACAAGTTAGTGACTTCTTCCCTATTAAAAGAAAAGAAAACACACGGTGGGTTCAGTGGCCTGTAGTCTTAGCACTTTTGGATGAGACAGGAGGATCGCTTGAGCTCATGAGTCCGAGTCCACAGTGACCTCTGATGCTACCACTGTACTCCACCCTGTCTCTTAATAAAGTCCAAAAGGATCGTACACCCAGGTACTTGAAGAAATTTAAGCAATTGTAAATGTGTTTAGCTACCAGTCTCCACAGCGTGGGGACTGCCCTGCCAGTGCACTCACCCCATCTTCATTTCTTGTATCTGTCAGTGGTTTGTTTATAGAGACACAGGTACTGTGGGTGTACTCTCCTGTGTCTCCCTGTCTCCGTTGCACGACTGGACCCATGTGGACCTTTTCCTGCTAATGTGCCACTGTGTGAATGTATATATTGGGGCAGTCAGGCTGTTATTCCCTGAACTGCAGAGGACCTCTGCCTGGGCCCCCAGATTACCAACCACACTGTCTGACCCTGCCAAAAGATGACACTTAAACTCACTTTTGCCTCTCTCTCTAGGACGTTCTGGAATCAAAGACTAGCACCATCAAGTATCTGCAGTATTAGGTGGCCTGTATCCGTAAGGTACAGCTATGCCCCCAGCCCTGTCCTCCGGGCTCTCCCTCGAGGCCAGCTTCAGTCTATTGCCGCCTGTCTCCACTTTCTACTTCACTTGACAGGACAAGCGCACTGTGGGTTGGGCCATGTTCTGTGGGGCACATTGATGTTGAGGCCCAGGCCTTGTCTCTCCTGGGATTTGGTGGGAAGTGGTGTGTGTGTGTGTGTGTGTGTGTGTGTGTGTGTGTGTGTGTGAGAGAGAGAGAGAGAGAGAGAGAGAGAGAGAGAGAGAGATCTGGACCCTCCCCAGGAGACCCCTGACCCAGGGGAACATGCAGAGTCACTGTGGAGGGGGAGAGTGTTGTGCACCCCACCGCAGGTAATAGATGCATGGAGCCAGAGCCGACCCACCCAGGCCACAGTTCTGCTCCAGGTCCCTACCCTCTGCCTCCAGCTCCCCATTTGCGAAAGAGGAATGGTGACAGCACCTCCCCGTGGTGGCCTACCTAGTTATTGCATGTGACGTGAGGTGCACACCCTGCCACGCAACTCATCTGTCCCTGCCTGCCCCTGGTGGAGGTCGGACATGTCACCTAGTGCCCAGGCTCAGGTGGCTCCTCTTCCTGACACAACCCCATTTCCATAGGCCCATGATGACCTGCTGCGCACACAGGAGGCAAAGCTTCTGGCCTTCGGCTTCCCCCTGGACATCATGAGCTTCAAGTCTTTGGAGACAGCTTGGACTAGGTAGACACTGGACCAGAGCCCTGCTGGACTCATGGGCACCTTAACGTAGCTACTCTGCCCCAGGGCTGAGGCCTGCAGAGCCCCTGGGACCGCTCTCCAGATGACACTCCCTTTCTGATGGCAAGGACAGCAAGTTGATATTCTTTAGGTTGTACTGTCTGCAAATGAAGGCTTTTCACACTTCCTTGCTGTCCTCTGGCCTGAGTCTATGGAGGACACCCATGATTTCCAAAGTCAGAGGCTCTAGCCTCTAACCCCAAGGTGATGTCCAGCATGTATGTGGTCAGTGAGCTGCTAGCTGCCTCTATGTCACTGCCCTGGGTCCCTGGAGTTGGACAGGGGTGAGCTTCTGAGGCGGCTTGTGCCTACCCAGCCCAACCTTGTGTATATACCAGCTGTGATGAGGGTAGATAGCCCTCTGGACAGAGTCCTCTCAACCAAACTGCCCAGGAGACCAGCGGAGTATAAAGCCTCTAGAATTGCCGAATCAGTACCATGAGCCAACTTGTTCTTAAACAACTGATGTGCGTCCTCGTTCTTGCCCACTCCCCGCCCCTACCAGGGACCGTCACTCTCCTCACCACCCAGCCACTAGGTGCCTTCTCTCCCTAGCCCCTGAGTTCTAGCCAGTTAGTGCCAGAGGGATCCCCTTGTTCTCTCCCCCAGGACTCTGGTTCAAGAGGTGTCTTGGAGTTAAGTCCCCCAGGCAGAACTGGGCCCAGGAAATCTGCCTAAGCATACCCTCTAACCCCAACCTCTGGGGGGCTTAGGTGTTGCTGGAGCATCAGCAACGGTGGGGTGGCCCAGGACTGTGTGATGCCTGCGGGACCGGGTGGCCATGGCGGTTGTCACTCCTCCCCAGTGCCCTTCCTGAACACTCAGGGAGGCCTCAGGGGCTTTGTCCCAGAGTGTTCTGGGGAGTGCTGGGGATGCATAAGATCTGAAGGAGCCCTAGACCTGAGGGGATTGTGGAAGTTTCTCTGGCATGGAAGTGGAGTTGGAATGGGGGCAGGGCAAGATGAGCACACATTTTGAGAGACAGTGAGTTTGGGTGTGTGTCTGTGTGTACAAGGACATCTATGGCAGGAACCTGCCACAGTTTGGGACCTGAGGCTTCAGGGGACTAGCAGGGCTGGGCATGGTCCGAGGGCTGAGGCATCGTTCAGAAGGTAGGAAGAGCAGTGGGCAGGGACATGCAAGGGTTGGGTACCTGTGAAAGGCCAGGACTTGAGGATGCTGGGGTTGAGAACGGCAGTTCCAGAGAAGACCATCCCCGGTTCCCGGACAGGGCGGCCCATGTGCTGCTGGGAGGCTCAGAACCCCAAAGGATTTCAGTAGAATGTCCTCTGTGGGGTTTTCCGATTGTGGCTGCCCCTTTAGGCTTGTGACCTCACCTCAGTTTCTTCATCTGTGAAATGGGAGCAGTAACTCCCAAGGCTGTTCACATGGCTCCCTAGGCTAAGGCAAGGATCTCGGAGTTGTTGTTCTCACGCTTTTGGTACCTGGCCCCTCCTTACCGCCCTCTGCCCTCCCCCTAGTCCCATGGAGTACACCGGGTAGGAGGTGCTTACTCTGCAGAGCGTGAGGTTAAAACAAGTGGTAGAGCACTCTTCACTGCCATGAATCCATTGTTTTATTAAATTTACATAGCACCCTTTTTAAAATTAAGTTATATATACATAGATCATCAATACACTTATGCCTTTGTGGGATTCAATGTGTTGATTATTTTACAAATTGGCACACTTACATCCTACTACTTAACATAGCTTTCACCTCACTTAGTCACAGTGTTAAGACATTTCTGTTCAATACTTGATAGATTTGACTTGTGTCCTTGCAATATGCTCCATAGGTGTTGGCCCACCATTAACCCTCCTTCTATCCATCCACCCTGCTCCCTTTTGATCCTTCATCCTGGGATATAGTTGTGATTCACATTTTTTTTTTTTTCAAATTCAAGAGCTTCTTATCCTTTCTTAAAGATAATAACTGTGTCCATTACTGCATTTATGGGGTACAATGTGCTGTTTTTATATACAATTAGGAATGTGTACATCAAACTGGTTAACATGTCATTTGCCTCACTTAATTGTTGTGTTTAGACATTTACACTCTACTATTCATATATTTAAAAGTATCTCAGGAATGGAAAAAATTACCTAAGTACTCTATACTATTATGAAATCAATATATAATCACCCTGACTTTCACATGAAAGATAAAACACAATTATAGCGTTGAAAGAGGAGAGGAGGGTTGGCGGTGAACTCACCTACTTTGCATCCTGCAAGGCTACATAGCATATTTAGAGAAGTAAATTGGCACATATAAAGTATGGGAATAAAATAAGGGCATTCTACGTTTAAAATCTAGAAAGCTCCATGCCATGACGTTGGTTTACTGGTTGACTTGCTCTGGGATATGGAAACTCTTTTATTCTTGCTAAGTTGCATTTTCTACTCATTGGATAGGGGGCATAGTAGCCCTGCCAAACGTCAGGAACTCGTTCTTTTTAAATGGCTGCAATCACCCTTGTATGTGACTGAACTCATTTATTTAATCGGTTCCCAAGGAGGCCACACTCTTTGTGGTCTCTGGCACCCATGGGAATTCCCATAACAGGTGTGAGCATTCCTTTCGCGTTTTCTCCTATGAACAGAAGCCCTGCCAAACGTCATGGGAATTAGATCACAACTGGGTGTTTCCCAGTTACCTCAAAAGTGGTTGCAACCGGAACACTCTTGGCGTTTGCTGAGAGCATCTCCTTCCCTTCCCATGGAGAGATCTGATCCTTAACCTCCTGGAGAAGGCAGCTAGTGACAGGGCAGGGACAGGTACCAAACTCCACTTAGTAAAGGGGAGGGCTTCTAAATTTATATTTAGATCAGACTGTGTTACAAAGATAGCTCTCTTCATCCACAGGACTACCTCTTGATGTTCAATATTATTATCACTATCTTACCGAGGAGGTAATAGTCCATTTTTGGATTTGCACAAAGTTATAGTACAATACCCAAAACATTTCAAAATAATAGGATTGGGGACTGTAACTCAGCGGCTAGGGTGCTGGCCACATGCACCTGGGCTGACAGGTTCCAACCGACCGGGCCTGCTAAACAACAATGACAACTACAGCAAGAAAATTGTGGTGGGTACCTGTAGTCCCAGCTACTTGGGAGGCTGAGGTAAGAGAATCACTTATGCCCAAGATCTTGAGTTTGCTGTGAATTATCACCCGATGGCTCTCTACTGAGGGTGACATACTTGAGACTCTTGTTTCAAAAAAGAAAAAAAGAAATTAATAAAGATGCGGAGTGGGCCTGAGATACCTAGATTTTTAAAAAAAGTGCAGTGACAAACTGGACAGCTGTACATCGTATTTCCCATCCCATGTGACAAAGGGAGACCCAGCTTGTACAGCCATCTGGGAGATCATTGAGATCATCTCTACCGTCTAGGAAGCCCCTGGAACATCATTATGTTTGGTGAAAGATACTGGTGACCCTGGTAGGTAGAAGGGCATAATTCCATGGGGAGACTCTGAGAGGAGAGAGTTAGAGGGAGACTGCCAGTGCCTATGACCAGAGGTGGCCACAAGAGGAAGAGAATAGAGCATATTAGACCCCACTCTTGGGATCTGAATGCCACGTTTCCTCCAGCGCTGCAAACTAACCCTGTCTCGTATGGTCTGCCGTGATCCTAAGCCAGCTCCCAATAGCACTTTCCGTGTGGTTCATTCATCCAGGCTGATCTCACCCCGAGTCCATACCTTCTCCTGTCCAATCTAACTCCTCCACAGAGCACTCTCTGACTTACTCCATGAGCTCTTAGGCCTGTGTCCTCCACCCCTGTGGAAGGATGCAGTTTGGCAGGTGCTAGGCTGGTACTGGCCAGTTGAACTGAGCAAGTTCCTGTGGTCATGAGTGTTTGTGTCTGAGTGAATGTGTTGGGCTTGACTGTACGTGTGAGCAACTGAAAGTAGGAATGATTGTCATATGAGGCAGAGAGTATGTGGGTGAACATGCATGCATGTTAGTGTGTGGGAGTCTGCACGTGTGTGACTCGGCATGTGAGGGTGCATGATGTGTGTGTGTGTGTGTGTGCGCGTGCGCGTATGTAACAGAGTCTGTGGGGATGTACATGAGTGTATCCACGTGATTGAGCCCCAGCATTTGTGTGGGCGTGAGTGTGATCACATGTGAGCAAAGTTGGCATGTGCCTAAGTGTGTAAATGAGTGAGGGAACGTGAATGTGTGTGCCTGTGGCAACATGTGAGCCTGAGTCTGGTGAACATTTGAGTGTGAGTTGTGAGTATGAGTGTGAGGGTACTTGAGTGTGTGCATACAGTGAGGGCAAGAGTGTGCATGTGGGGTGTGCTCTCTGTGTGGGAGAGTTTCTGTGGATATGCTGTAAGCATGCTGTGTGTGGACATGTGTGCATGGGAGGTGTGCTGTGTGAGTGAATGAGTGTGAGTGTGGGCTGTGTGTGAACTGTGTTCATGTGAGGGTGTGCTGTGTGTGAATCTGTGCATGAGAATGTGTTGTGGGAATGTGTACATGTGAGGCTGTACTGTGTTAGAGAAGACACAGCCCCATGAGAATCTACTCTCCTGGTGGGCTACAGGCTCACTCTCTCCTAACGCACTCTCACCTCTTTCTCTCCTCTCCCAAACCTTTCTATCTGATGCAAGTGTCATGGCCAGGTCAAATTTCTCCCCAGGTAGAATGCCAGTCCTTCAGAGTGTGACTTTTTGTTTTTCTTTAGGAGACAGGGTCTTGACTCTGTTGTCCAGGGTGGAGGGCAATGGTATAATCACAGCTTACTGCAGCTCATGCAATCCGTCTGCTTCAGTCGCCTAAGCAGCTGGGGTTGCAGGGTACAGTCCATCACAGTGTCTACCGAGGTGTACACACACACACACACACACACACCACGTTTTTTTAGAGGTGGGGTTCTTGTTACATTGATCAGTTGGTCTCTCCCCTTGACCTCTGGAAGCGCTGGGATAATAGGTGCAAGCCACTGTGCCTGGCCTATTATTGTTTTCGTAGCAGTTTCTTGTCATTCAACATCTGTTAGCACTGACCGGAAAGCATCCTCCCCTGCCAATTCCCAAAAGATGATTCAGCTGCTTTTAATGAACAAAAGGTGACTAATGAGAGAACGGACTTCTTCAAAGGAAAGAAAGACTGTCTTTCCTTTGACAAAGAGTCTCTGCTTGACCTAACTTTGTTTGAACGCATGAGCCTTCTCCAGGCCAATCTGTGCATTCCCTTTCCTTGTAAAATCCAGGGTTTGCAAAGACCTCACTATGTCAGTGTTGCAAGAATCTCAATTTATGATCATCTTCCACCACCCCTAGGGGATGTCTGATCTCCCTGCCTACTTTCTGTTGGGTAGGAGTTTTGGCCAGAGTCCCCATCACCCCTTGCGTTTCTTCTTACTAAGTTTCCATCCACACACACACACACACACACCTGCCCCTTGGCTGTAAATTCCTGCTTGACTGTGCTGTCCTTTTCGGCAGGCCAAGGAATGCCAGATTGGCAGCAAACTACCACAAGCTAGAAGAGACAAGGAAGGACCCTCCTACACATGTGTCAGACCCTGCTGAAACCTTCACTGTGCAATGCTAGCCTCCACGACTGTGAGCTAGTAAATTTCTGTTTTAAGCCATCTAATCTGGAGGCTTAGAAATGAATACGTTGGCTATCTCTGTACCTAAGATTACATCTTCTCCCAGTCCACTTGCTGAGCACATCAACATTTAGGAGATTATTCTGAAGATGAAGAGGGATAGTGGAGAAGGAAAGACTTGGACCAGGGAAGGAGCCAAGGAAAGTGGGCATGGAATTTGGAGAGTTAATTTGAAAGGCCACAGGAGAAGTGGGTGTGAATGGCACAGTCATCAGAGGCCATTTCCAGAGGAAAATGGGTCTATTTTCAGCATCCCCGTTCTCGTCTGCTCAGTCTCCATACTCTGGGAACATTTGATTCTGAGAGGTTTATTCTCACTTTGGGAATGAGGAACACATCCAGAAGCCAGAATCAAAGGCTGAGCTTATTCTCTATGGGCAGCAATGTCTCCTTCACCACACTGCCTCCTGCTCAACTTTCTTTCCCAAGAGAAACTTCAGCACATGTAGTGATGTATCGGCTGGGATGGGAAAGGAGGACCTTATTCCTGTTGCCACCGGGAGGACATGAAGACTCCTCCGTAATCCCGCATGGTCCCTCTCCTCTCCCCGAGCTTGGCATGGTCTGATAGAGACCGTGGATTTTCGTGAGAAATAAGCCATCACTTTCTTTCTTTTAGTCGTCCTTTTCTTGTAAAGAGGATGGTGTTTGCTTTTACATTTTTGTGTCTGTATTATATACAAAGAGGATCTAGGATTCATTCCCCTAGGAGGAGGGAAGGTGTTCCTTCCCTGATTGGCAAGGGACACACCCATGCATGCACACAAATACATCACACATACTTGCAGGTGCACATGAATGCACATACATCCTGGCAGCCCCTACACCCACACTGATACACATACCCAGCACACATGCTCCCACACCAGGGGTCCTTGCTGGGCTTTTACTCTGGAGGCTACAGAGCCTGGAAGAAACCAGGAGAGGAACCAGGATAAGCCATGGAAACAGTGCAGCAGTAATGGGGAAAGGCCTAGTAGGAAAAGAAGGCACACTGCCTAGGAAACCAAGGAATTCCCTTCCCTGTGTCTGGGATCCCCCCTCAGAAATTGATTCTCCAATGATTTGAACCAAATGAATCCAGCTTATACCTTTCCAAAGGTTCGATGCTGGCATGACCAGACCTGAGGGTGTGAGTTCCCTGTGGTCTTTTTGGACTCATCTCCCTTCAACCATAAGAGAGGAATAGGGGACATCTGGGGATTCAGAATCTTGTGAAGAAAAAAATTTTATTGAACAGGAGGCCAAAACCACCCACCCAGAACCAACAATTGAGGGGACTGATGCGAGATAGAATAACCAGTCAGCACCCACTGAACACTGAAGTACCTTCCCCACCACTGTTTCTCTTCTTCATCTCTAGTCATGAAGGTAGAGGATTTGTTTCATCAGACATTTCTGCTCTTTATACTCTTGTGGAACCTAAGGGGTCAGCGGCCTTCCTCAAAAGCCCTCTCAGAGCTAAGGTGCAGACGTGTGTTATGGCCACAATTGCCCTCTTGTGGCTCTTGAGTTGTGGTTTTATTGCGCGTGACTTACTCATCCCTCTTGACAACGTAAGGCTTCGTGTGTGTGTCCTCTGATGTACAAGGAGGTGTGCCTTTTGGAAGAATCCATGTCCACACTCCTTGCCAGACATAGCGCTTCTCCCCCTGTCTGTGTCTGGTGGTGGGTGAGGACTGTTGTCTGGTGGCCAAATCCTCACAGACATAGAGCTTCTCTCACACTCCTTGAAGATACAGAGCTTCTCTCTGTGTGTGTGTCCTCTGGTGTGTAAGGAGGGTTGACTTTTTTGCTAAATCCTCGCCCACCCTCCTTGCAGACATAGGGCTTTTCTCCTGCGTATACCTTGTGGTGTGTGAGGAGATGTGGTTTTTGCCTAAATCTGTGTCCACACACCTTGCAGGCTTAAAGCTTATCCCTTGTGTGTGTCCTCTGGTGTCTGCTGAGGTGCGACTTTTGCCGAAATCCTTGACCGCACTCCCTGCAGACACAGGGCTTCTCCCCCGTGTGTGTTCTCTGGTGTCTGAGGAGATCTGAGTTATGGCTAAATCCTTGACAACACTCTTTACAGACATAGGGCTCTTCACCTGTGTGTTTCCTCTGATGTCTGAGGTGGGTAAGTTATGACTAAATGCTTGTCCACTCTCCCTGCAGAGACTGGGCTTCTCCCATGTGTCCCGCTCGCTATTCTTCATTTTTACAATACTGGAGATTCCTACTGTCATACATAATTTGTCTGTTTTGGGACTGATCTGGGCTCTTCCTCTGTCATTCTTTTTTTCTCCCTAAAACTCCCCATTTGTCCCTGACATATCCCTGAAATCTTGCTCTGCTGTGTCTGTTTAAGAGAGGATTTTGACATTTCTTTGACTTCTTGACCTTTGGTTTTTGTCTTTCCAGCTGGATGGATCAGAAAGTTGCTCCTGATTCTCATCCCCAGGGATTCTCTGGTTGGAGGTGTTTTCTTCTAGATGTTCGCGGGCAGACCTGAGAGATGTGGGTGTGTCTACACGTTGATTCGAGGATTTCTTACTAGAGAAGGTCAGAGAGCAAGACGGACACGTATGAACCTCTGGCTTTGGTTCTGTTGAGAGAGAGAGGAAGACTTTGGTCACAATAGATGTAAACAAGGCCCAAAGTAGAGGTCTGTGCCGTCTACTTCATTGTGTGGTGAGGCCTGCTCCACTAATCATTCTTCTGTGAGTTAACAAGGCAGTCTCTCACCACGGATTTGATGGACCTTTACAGTCCATTTTTGCCTTCAGCTTTTTTTTATTTAGTACATCCTTTCCTTTTTCCTAAGCAAACATTTATTTATTTAACTGAAATATTTATTAAAATATTTTAATAAATAGTTATTGGTCGGTACGATGCATAGTATTCTACCGTATAGATACATAGTACAGAACACTTTGTTTAGTCAATTACCTACTTTTGGAGATTTAGTTTACTTCTATTTATTTGTTGTTAAAAATACCATTTTGAAAAATTTCATCACTGAAAATGTCTGTGTATGTCCACCGTAATTATCTTAAAACACAATCCTAGAAGTGAAATTTCTGGATCAAATAAATGCATCTATTAGATTTTAGAATAAAGATACCCATTTAAACCATTACTGATAGTGATGATCATACATAAATTCTTAATATTTTAAATGTACGTGTACAGACAAGGACGGAAAGTAGCATACAATCACATGAGATGAACTTGCCTGCTCCTCATTCAAACTTACAACACGTATATTTCACTGTCTTATTTTGTACTTGAACATCAGTCTGCTTTATTTTTAAACAAGATTGGTGAATCTGACTTACCAAATAATTTTTAAAACATCAGTATTCAATAAGAAATATTTTAAAGATATTTAGACCAATCAGCTCTCCTTCATTTTCTTTCTTTCTTTCTTTTTTTTTTGAGACATGGGTGTCACTTTCTTGCCCTCAGTACAGTGCTAAGGCATCAAAGCTCCCATCAACAGCAGACTCTTGGGCTTAAGCAATCTTCTTGCCTCAACCTCCCAAGTAGCTGGGACTATACCTGGATATTGATTGATTTTTTATTGTTGGGTAATCATTGAGTGTACAGAGAACTAGGTTACAGTGCTTGCGTTTTCTAAGTACCCCTTATACTTGCGTCTTGCACCCACAAGGTGTGTCGCACGTCGTGACCCTTCACTCCCTCCCTCCTCACCTGTCTGTGCTCCCCCATGCCTTGACCCCCCACCATGTCCTACCATCAAGTGTCCTCAAAAAGAATTGAGTACATTGAATTCTTGCTTCTCCATTCTTGTGAAGCTTTACTAGGAAGAATGCATTTAAATTGAATACTTGGATATTTTTTAGAGAAGGTGTCTTGCTCTAGCTCAGGCTGGTCTCAAACTCCTAAGCTCAGGTAATCCACCCGCCTTGGCCTCCCAGAGTGGTAGGATTATAGGCATGGCATAAGCCACTGGGTCAATACATCTTTAAATATCCAGAAACTTCAAATCATGTACCTTCTCTACAAATTTCATAGGTCACAGACCCTCTATCTAGAACTTCGGAGGCACTTCCATTCCTGACATACATAGAGCTAAGGTGAATTTCCTTCCATATTCTACGAATGCCTTCCAAGCCATTTCAGACCTTCCTTGACACCCCTGCCCCACCACTGCCACAAGCTCCCTTCTGTCACACCGATCCTTAGATCCTTTGCAGTGTTTTCCACAAATCCAAAATGAAGATACGTCCTTCCTTAGCCTACATAGCAAGTATTGATGCTTGACTTATGTTATTCAGTCTTAGCCGCTTTCAAACACAATAGGAAGTCCTGTTTTGACACATATCCTTGATCTGACTGCTTGCTCCCAAGACCTTCACCCTCTTCTCTCCCACCTGGAGACTGAGTCGTCTCCTCACAGACGACTCACTGCAAAAGGATCTTCTCAGAGTGGTGAACCGAACAGAGAAATGAAACTTCACACCTGTTGCCGTCTCACTCTGGAAAACCCCAGTGTCTTGGCATGGATGATAGGCTTTGTGTTCCCAGGCTTCTCTGTGTCTGTCCCACTTCTGCTCTTACCCTCCCGGGTTCCTTCACCTGAGTGGTTTCTGGCACCCTAATTCCTCCCTCTCGACACTGGCTCCAATGCCATCCCATAAGTGGAACTTTCCCTGACCACCTTGCAACATCTCGTCTACTCCTCAAACTGATGCCCGGGCACTTACCCAGGATATGTGTTCTTCAAAGCACTGATCCCAGTCTGATATGCATATGTCTGTCAGTGTGTGTGTGTGTGTGTGTGTGTCCCCGCATTCATGTGTCAGCTGCTCAGGAGCTGAGATTCTGAGTGTCTTGCTCAAGCTCAACTTCCAGCTCATGGAACACTGGCACAAAGCAGGAATTCGTATGACAACTAATAAGAAAATGAGTGAATTAATAACAATGTAAGCATGTATGGATGGAGCTGGAGCATATCCTACTTAGTAAACTATTATCTCAAGAATGGAGAAAAAGTATCCAATGTACACAGTACTATTATGAAACCAATTTACAATCGCTCACCTTTTCGTATGACGAATAGATCCCAACTATGGCCCAGGATGAAGGAGGGACAATTGGAGGGGTGGGGGGAGCCAGAAGGAGGGAGGAGGAATGGTGGGATCACACCCATGGTGCATACTGCAAGTGTGCAAGTTGGATCTATTAAGTATAAATGTCAATACAATAATTAAGAAAAACGGAGAAATTTTAAAGTAAACAACTAAATAGACCAAAAGAAATCACCTTGTTGAGAGAGCTGGCAGGTGAGGCAACTTGCCTTTAGCCTGCAAGGTTTCAGCACTATCTGATGTTATGCACTTTGTGCCTGAAGTACTTAGAATGTGAAATCAGAGCAAACATT
The DNA here is from genome assembly GCF_027406575.1 of Nycticebus coucang. Taxonomy (NCBI): domain Eukaryota; kingdom Metazoa; phylum Chordata; class Mammalia; order Primates; family Lorisidae; genus Nycticebus; species Nycticebus coucang. The sequence continues at coordinate 1,716,335 of NC_069805.1, forward strand.
TAAAATTATAAAAATTGTCCCTAGGATTCAAAGGCATGTGACATGAATATTTAATTTCATGAACACCTGACTGGAAAGTTACTGACTTTAGACTGCATTTTACTCTACTAAAGAGTTCAACGAGTCTGGGCACAGTGGCTCAGGCCTATAGTCCCCGCATTTTGGGAAGCTAAAGAAGGAGACTCGCTTGAGGCCAGGGGTTCAAGGCTGAAGTGAGCTAAGACTGTGCCTCAGCTGACTACAGCCTAGGTGACAAAGGTCAGATCCTGTTTATAAAACAATATAAAAAGGAAATAAAAATAAGATTACAGTACAATAAGAGCTAAACTCTGCAAATTCACAAGTAGAAGAAATGTTTACTTTTACTTCATGGGAAGTCATCATGGTGCCTAACTCACCTCTGAGTAAGCACTTTTCCTCTTGCTGCCCCTCTTGATGCCTAGTTCCTGGCCACACTCGTACCCATACTAGACCAGCAGTTCACAGCCTGGCCTGATGACATGGCAGGTACAATAGAAGATCTGCCTGCGGTATTGGAAGGCCACCGGGTTCTGCTCCTTTGCATTCCGGGCACAGTTCACATACCTGGGGTTGAGCATCAGAAGGAAAGAAGACAGTGGTGAGTTCCCACCACCCGTCAGGTCCACATGTGGCCTGTCCCCTGGTGGTCAAGGCCTCCATGCTCCAGTGCTGCACACTTCCCACTGCTCCTCAGACTGCCCTCTGCCGGAAACCTAGTCTTTTCAGGGTTCTATGAATTCCAGCCTCTGGGTCCTGCTTACCAGGCTCATGCTGCCTGGAATGCTCCCTGAGCTGCCTAATAAGTCATTTTTCAAAGCCCAATTCCAGACTTACCACTATCTTCATTTGCTATAGGACACAGTGACCTATGGCTGCTCTAAGCCCTACGCCAATAATGCCACGGCACCTTGTGCTTTCATGTACTCTGCTGGTAAATTAGCACACATCATTCTACACTCAGCCCAAGTCAGCTCTGTCACGGTGAGAGGCTACCCGCAGTACCTCCACAGTTTCCCCAGATTCTGACAGAAACGTAGAGGACTGTGCTAGCAGAACATAACACAAGAGTAATTGTTTATTTGTATCTGCCTCCCCTGAAAAAGTGAGAGTCCCTCACGGAGAGGGGCTGGTGAAGCACGGACACCCAGGACTGTCCTGCAGCTCATTTCCCAAAGCTGCAGGGCCTAGTATTAGTTTCACTGGGGACAGGAAGTTTTCCTACCCTCACATATTAAAGGTCTTTTTTTTTTTTTATGATGACTTGGCACAGTGTGGATCTTGGAAAATAGTAAAATTATGGTCAAACATTTCCATAATTGTTTTGTGCCTGTCTGCCACACAAACTCCAAAATGACACAGCTGCGTGATCTGTTCAGGTGATGGCCCTCAGTTTCAAAACTGGGAGACCCTACGTGCTTAATTAATGTGGATTACAGAAAATAAAATTTGAATTCAGTGTCCCCAGTGAATATGGGCCCTTCAAGGTTTATCCTGCTGCCTCAATTCTGTGTGTCATAGAGATTTATCTTTTGATCAAAACTAACATGTACATTGTTATGTTTTTTTTCTAAACGTGATGAAAAAAAGAGCACCGTATGGAGAAAAACAGGAAGAGAAGATACAAAAACCACTGAAGGAAGAGTGATGAAAAGCAAAGGCATCTGAACTCGTCAGAGAGAAAAAGACCTCTCTGGAACCCAGAAAACTACTAGCCTTACTTCATCCAGTTTGCCACAGTTTCACCCTTCCCATCCAAAAACGCATAGGATTTCTTCCCCGTGGTGATCTGAGTTTCAAAAAAAGTACGTTAAAAGCTGTTTAGAGGGTAGTAATCAGAAGACTTGTTTTTTTTCTCTACTGTCATCAGTGCCCTCTGAGACCGTGTGGACTGAGCTGCCAGCCTTAGGTGCCAACTCCATGTCTGAGTCCCTCTGTTCCATCTAAGCACAGGCCCACAGAGAAGATGCACCTCTCTGTGCCACTGAGCTCCTGCTTTCTCTCGGATCTTTAAATTGGAGATCCCTCTCCATGCAGAGATCACTGGGCACACAGAGCTGACCATGTTATTATCCCTGTGTATGTCCTCCCAGGTAAAGGGAAACTTCCCACCAAAGGCACAGAAGGGATGTGGGAAGCCAGAACGGGTGAAAGGGTAGGGACTTCTCACCCGCCAGGAGTATCCACTGCTGGCTGCCTCTCTGTCTTCTGTGACCTCACCTTCAAAGGGGCCAAAATGCAGCCCCAGCGCGAGATCAGAAGTCTCATTCCATACTCCATACCCAGCGTCAGGGATGCCCGATGTTGTTTTTTTTTTTTTTTTATGGCCCTCGGTAGAGTGCCGTGGCCTCACACAGCTCACAGCAACCTCCAACTCCTGGGCTTAAGCGATTCTCTTGCCTCAGCCTCCCGAGTAGCTGGGACTACAGGCGCCCGCCACAACGCCCGGCTAGGATGCCCGATGTTCTAATTGCCAGCCCATTGGGCGGGCTGAGACTGAGCGGTTGGGATGCCCCTCGTCCACTGAAGTGTCCTTTATAAATCTAGGGAGCCCATGAGTAAGTACCACAGCTGTCAATGAAGAAGTGTGACACACCTCACAATCTGCAAGGGAGAGAAGCAGCAATTAGGAGAGATGTAGGGTATGTTCTTGACATAAAGAGCTTCAGAAGAAGAGCTCCATTAAGCCTCAGTCCTGTACTCCAAATCAGTCGAGTAAAGGAATGATTTGGGGGCCAAAGGATGAGATGAAATCATTGTGACAGGACATCACAGGCTTATGTGTGAGTGGGACAAAGGGTCACTTACAGAGAACGTCAACATCCTGAGGCTCGCTAATCTCCTCTCTCCTGAGATCTAAACTGGGGAAAAGTAAGTGAGTGAAGTTGGGAATCTGGGGTGTTCATCCCTATTTCATCAGAAAGTGTTTTCTCCAGTATCATTAAGGTCTACGCTCCTATTGGAGGCATCTCAATTATTCTTAAATTTCTTTCTTGAAATAAGCAAAACTTCACCTCTGTTTCACCCTATATTCACAAATTATATAATGTATTTCTTTCTTAAAAAAAGTAAATAGACTACAGCCAGATGCAGTGTCAGATACTCGGGAGGCTGAAGTGGGAGGACTGACTGAATCCACGACTAGCTCGGAAAATGTTAACGAGACCATGTCTTGAAAAAAACAAACGAATAAATAAAACAAATCGACTGCATTTGAAGACAAATACACTGAACAAACTAGGAACTCAAGGAAATTACTGGCCAGGCATGGTGGCTCACGCCTGTAAATGCTAGCACTCTGGAAGCCCCGGGCGGGTAGGTCACCTGAGCTCACCAGTTCTACACAAGCTTGAACAAGACCAAGATCTGCTCTCTTCAAAAAATGGAAAAAAGAAAAGCCAAAAAAAGTAGCTGGGCACTGTGGTGGATGCCTGTGGTCCCAGCTACTGGGGAGGCTGAGATAGGCTGAGATTCTTGGGATCCCTGGCTCCCAAGAATTTGAGGTTGCTGCGAGCTATCACGGTGCCATAGAACTCAAGCATGGCAACATAGTAAGACTCTGTATAAAAAAAATAAAATAAAATAAATTTCAAAAACGAACAAAAACCCAACCAAGCCACAGTCAAGCCACCTGCCGGCCCTTCTTCCAGTTGTGATAACAAGTATTCTCATTTTGGTACTCCTCTTCCTATTCAGATTTTATACATTTATCACTTATGACGGTATCTGTAAATTGTATATCATACACACACACACACACACAATTATATATACATACTTTGTAAATAACATACTTGTAAGTTATATATAGTATATATAATAATATGTAAAATTATATATGTGTGTGCGTGTGTGTTGTCCGTATATATATAATTTACTCATTTGAAAAAGTTTTGGCACAGTAACTGAGATAATGCCAGGAAGGCTATGTTAACCATTGTGACGAAAATGTGTCAAATGGTCTATGAAGCGAGTGTATGATGCCCCATGATCATATCAATGTATACAGTTATGATTTAATAAAAAGAATGAAAACTTTTTATGAATAGCCTACTACAGTATGTACTGTTGAGCAGCTTGGTTGTTTGTTGAACATCTCTGTATTTGAGATAATACTCTGTTTCCTTTGTTAATTCCGAAGTTGTAGCTGAGACCTAAATCAAAGCTAGTTTCAGGAAGTTACCTCTAAATCCTCGGGCCCCTCACCTTGCAGCCTAGGCATCCACTCTTCATCTGCATCCTCAGCGTCACCCATGTGGTATTTGAAGGCCAGTCTTCGGTGACACATAGAAGCTGATTGAGGGGCTCTGAGACCTGAAAAGAAGCACAATCTCTGTGCTGAAAGAAAAACCCCAACAGGAGGAACAAAGGACAGTAGCAGTGGAAAGTACTACAAGGCCAGTGTGGCGCTCTCTGTCTCTGGAGCTAGGAGAGTCTCACTCAAGGTCAAGATGTGACCTCTGCATGGCCGCATCTTGTCACTAAGCATTGCATTCACACAAAAGAACAACATTTCCCGCCAGATTTGTCTCCATTCAGAAGGGAACTGTGGGCAGATGCTGCCACCAGAGAGTCAGCGGAAATAATACAGGGACTGAAAATGTGTTTATGTTTCCACGGTTGGTCTGGACCTAGCACTTCCTGTGACCTATATCAATCAGCACATTATAGTTCTTTCCCCCATTCCTATGGCAGGTTATCTCCTAGTCTCTCTTCTCTGCCCATTCTTCCTTGGAGAAGCATATGGACATGTCTTTGAAAGCATCTTTGACCTAGAGAAAGTAACTAATTCTATCAGTGCTTTACTAGAACACAACAAGGTGGCCTTGTCCTCCACCTTGCACGTATGATGTAATCAAAGACTCCCTCTCTCCCCAGACTATGTCCTGTTTAAATGAGCAAATACTAAGCATTTTCCTAGTTCTCCTCTGACAGAGAGCAGTTGTTGATACTTGTGTCCTTTCCCCTTCCAAATCCCAGACAGGACCAAGTGCCCTGTTCCATGCACAGGCGGATAGGTCACCCAGGGGTGTAGGCCAGGAAACTTGCAGACATCCAGAGACCAGATCATTCTCCTTACGTCTCTCTTACCACCTATTCCACAGACCCCGGTGAAGCCTGGTTTCTCTCTTCCCCACTCCACCCCTCTTCTCACTGTGGGCTTTCACCCTCTTCCCCTTACCTTCCTCTGGGCTCTCCTCCTGGTACCTGGTGATGCCCATGGTTCTAAATTCCCTAGCGGTTAGGAGGGACCTTTGAGTCTCCCAGCTACTAGGCCAAGGCTCCCGTGGAGGGAGGAAGTAATGAGAGAGGGTGATAGGCCAGACTATTGCCAAGAACCAGGCTCTGTTTTCTGCCTTGGGCTAGACTTCCGAGAACAGGAATAACAGTTAAGATTACCCCACATCACAAAATCCCAAAACTACAGACATTGCTGTGGATGTGGAGAGAAGGCAACACCTGTACACTGCTGGGAACGCAAGCTAGTACATTCCTTTTGGAAGGAACTTTGGAGAACACCTAGGGAACTAAAAGTAGACCTGCCATTTGGTCCTGCAATTCCTCTACTAACTATATATCCACATCACCAAAGGTCATTTTACAACAAAGATACTTGCACCAGAATGTTTATGGCAGCCCAATTCATAATTGCCAAGTCATGGGAAGCAGCCCAAGGGTCCATTGACACATGAACGGACTACCAAACTGTGGTATATGTATACCACGAAATAGTATGCAGCCATAAAAGGGACAGAGATTTTACCTCTTTTATGTTTATACGAATGGCACTAAAACATATGTTTTTTAGGAAAGTGTCTCTAGAATGGAAGAAAACATATCCAATGTACTCATTACTATTATGAAACCGATATATAATCGCCCATACTTTCACATGATTACTAAAACACAACGGTAGTCCAGAATGAAGGAGGGAAGTGGAGGGAGGGTAAGCGGTGGGACCTTGCCTGTGGTGCAGATTTCAAAGAAACATGTCAAATCTATTAAGAATAGAGTATAGGGCGGCGCCTGTGGCTCACTGAGTAGGTACCCGCCCCAAATACCCAGGGTGGTGGGTTCAAACCCCGCCCCTGCCGAACTGCAACAACAAAAAAATCCGGGCGTTGTGGCGGGTGCCTCTTCCTGGGAGACAGGCAAGAAACTACTCGGGAGGCTGAGGCAAGAAAATTGCCTAAGCCCAGGAACTGGAGGTTGCTGGGAGCTGTGTGAGTCCACAACACTCTACAGAGGGTGATAAAGTAAGACTCTGTCTCTACAAAATAAATAAATAAATAAATAAATAAAAAGAGTAGAGTAGAAATGTCTTAACACAACAATTAAGTAAGTGAGGTGAGTGAGGAAGAACAAGATGGCAGCTGAGTAACAGGTTCTTTGCAACCGGGTGCAGTGAAACTGGAGAGAGAAGACTCCAGGCATCTCTGGCTTGTGGGCTCTCCTCAGAAAAATCCCAATGGGGATGCAGGGAGACAGCAAGACATGTCTGGACCCCAGGAGGAAGACAAAAGCAGTGGGAACTGGCAAATGGTTGTGATCAGTCTGAGGCTGCAGTTCCAACTACAACAGCGGCGAGACTGCAGACAGGAAAGTCCCTCCCTGTGGGCTATTCTGTTTTTTTGGACTGGGACACTCAGTTCAATTACCTTGGGAGAACTTGGGCGAGAGTGCGGGTGACTTTCAGTGTTTTCCAGGGTCGGGACTGAGTCGCCGGGCCAGAACAGAGCTAACATTGTCTGGCTGTGGGCCGGCTCGCACTCATTGTGGGAGATCTGCCCAGCAGGCTCGACCCTCGGGGTCACAATGCTAGGCTCAGGCTGGGAGACCTTGGCCTACTGATCTAGTGACTCTGAGCAGTGCCAAATTTCAGGACTGAGACTCCGGGGAAGAGCGGAGATTCCAGTGTTTGGCAGAAGGAGGGCTGACTTGCAGCCTTGGCTCTCAGGGGCATAGATTGAAGCCGGTTTTGGCACACCACATAGGCAACCACTTCAGGAGAGAGCCCAGCGACAAGTGCTTTCCCGGGAAAGTTTCTGCTTAGCCAAGGTTAACAGCCTAAAGTGTCTTTTAAGTGGGCTGAGGACAGATTCAGGCTCTCCATCCTCTGGGGTGTGAGGTCAGCAGACACCTCCAGTCTGCGTCCCAACTGCTGTTATCAACATTGTGATTAGCATGACATTCCCCAGAAGATCACCTATAGCCCAGACAATATTCAGAAAGATATGCATACTGCTTTGTTTTATGTTTTATTTCAACATTTTCCCCCTAGATTTTTCTATTCTTTCTTCATTTTTTCTCATTTAAATACAATTTTCTATTTGCCTTCTCTATAATAAGAACTTCACTTATGCTAGTGTTTCTTACCCTGTTATTTGTTCCCCCCTCCCATTTTATCCTATAAGGTTTTCTGTTTGTTCGGTTTGGTTTGATTTACAGTATGTCTGTCATCCCTCTCATTTGCGGGAGGTGGTGTACCGTGTCTGCTCAGGCTGGCACAGAGCTGCTGACCTCAAGGGAAACTCCAAAACACAGCACTCCCAGAGGTTGGGAGCTTTTAAGATGTGGGCCAAAGTACCCTACTGTACACCTTCATTACTCCTGTCTCACTCTTTCTGTGCTTCTCTTCCTCTTGTCAATGTTCCCTGTCACTCACCACCTCTCCTTTTTCTTTTTTCCTGTTTAAGACTCTTTTTCTTTTTCTTTTTCCTTCTTGCTCATCAATCTATTCATCCTTTTAGTCCTGTATCAAAAGGACTCACCAAAACCTTAGGCCAGAGGCCTGGTAACTTAAAGATCAAGAGGAAGTGAAAGCACAGTTAGGGCAAGGAAACAGACAGAAGAAAACACTCAGGAGGAAGAGTCAGCAGAAGAATCCTGGCAACAGGAAAAACCAGTCCAGAGCAACCCACACCCCCAGGGGACCATGAGGATGGAATCCTTGCTACTGCAGAGGATCCCACCTATAAAGAAATCTTAGAAACGACAGAAGGGGAATATAAAATATAGCTGATGAAAACAATGAAGGGAATTGCTGAGAACGTGGAAAACAACCAAAGGAAATCCAAAAACAGAATCAAATAAGAGATGAATGACATGAAGAATATAGAAAGGATATAACAGAGCTGAAGGAACTGGAGCAGTCAATTAGGGAACTTAAAGATGCAAAAGAAAGTATCAACAACAGATGAGACCATACAGGAGAAAGAAGCTCAGAGGTAGAGAACAAAGAAAGCTCTTGAGGTAACTCAGATAGTTAAAGACAGAGAAAGCAGAACACTCACCGACAGAATTATGGGACTTTTTGAAACGTTCAAATATACGACTTGTAGGTATCCCAGAAGGGGAGGAAGAACGCCTCAGAGGAATGGAAGCCATACTAGAGAATATTATAAATGAAAATTTCCAAAATATCACCAAAGATTCTGACACACTCCTTTCAGAGGCATATCCGACCCAGGTCGCCTCAACTCAAACAGAGCTTCTCTAAGACACATTGTGATGAACCGGTCCAAGTCAAAACAAAGGAAAAGAGTTTTCAAGCTGAAAGGAGTAAGTGCCAATTGACTTACAGGGGCAAATCCATCAGGGTGATGGCAGACTTCTCTAATGAAACTTTGAAAGCCAGAAGACAAAGGTCATCTACCTTTAATCCACTTAAATGAAACAATTTCCAGCCCAGAATTCTATATTCTGCTAAGCTAAGCTTTAAAATTGATGGAGAAATAAAATCTTGGACTGATAATGCAAACATTGAGGAAATCTGCCACAACAAGACCATCTCTGCAGGTAATACTTCAACCTGTTCTACACACTGACCATCACAACGGACCACCAGTGAAGTCAGCACCCAGAAGTTACCTTCCATAATGATGCAAAAGACAAAACTAAGCAGTGGACTTCCACAAAATACGATGAGTAGAACGCTACCATGCTTATCAATTATCCCAATACATGTTAACGGCTTGATTTCCCCACTGAGGAGGCAAAAACTGGCTGATGGATTAAAAAGCACAAACCATCCCTTTGCTGTCTGCAGGAAACACACCTAGCCTCAAAAGACGAATTAAAACTCAGAGTGAAGGGCTGGAAAACAAGTTTTCAGGCTAACTGAATTCAGAAGAAAAGAGGGGTTGCAATCTCATTTACAGATACGGTGGATCTAAAGCAACTAAAGAAAAAAAAAAAAAAGACAAAGACGGACACTTCATATCGGTCAAGGGAAAAATACCAAAAGACATTTTAATTCTAAATATTTATGCACCCAACTTAGATGCTCCCAGGTTCTTCAAAAACACCTTAATTAGTCTGATCAATATGATATACTATAACACCATTATAACAGGGGACTTTAACACCTCTCTTCCAGAGCTGGACAGATCCTCTAAACAGAAATTAAACAAAGATATAAGGGACTTAAATGAGACCCTAGAAAAACTGTACTTCATAGACGTATCTAGAACACTCCATCCCAAGGATAAAGAATATACATTCTTCTCATTGCCCCATGGAACATTCTCCAAAATTGATCATATCCCAGGACACAAAACAAACCTCAACAGAATCAAAAGAATTGAAATCTCACCCTGTATCTTCTCAGACCACTAGACACCACAGGTGGAACTCAACTCCAACAAAAACATTCAACCACACACAAAGGCATGGAAATTAAACAGCCTTGTGCTGAATGACACTTGGGTGCAGAAAGAAATAAAAGACAAAATCATTAACTTTCTTAAACATAACAACAATGAAGACACAAACTAGTAAAACCCGTGGAATACAGCCAAAGAAGTCCTGCGGTGCATCTTACAAGGGTACATGTGAAACTTAGTAAATGTAGACTATAATTGTCTTAACACAACAACTAAGAAAACACCAGGAAGGCTATGTGAACCAGTGTGATGAATTATGTGTCAAACTGTTTATAAAACCAGAGTATGGTGCCCCATGAGCACACCGATGTACACAGCTATGATTTAATATTAATAAAAAAAAAAAAAAAGGAAAAAAGAAGTCCTAAGAAGAAAATGATCGCTTTAGAAGCCTACATCTGAAAATCAGAAAGCGAGCGCATCAGCAAATTCACGAGCCATCTTATGGAATTGGAAAAAGAGAAGAACAATCTGAGCCTTACCACAGCAGAAGAAAAGAAATATCCACAACAAAATCACAGATTAAGGACATTGAAAAAAAAAAAAAGCACAATCATTCAGAAAATTAATGAAACAAGGGGTTGAGTTTTTGAAAAAATAAATAAAATTCATAAACCGTTGGCCAAACTAATACAAATAGAAAACATAAAATCTCTAAAAACCTCCATCAGAAATAAGGGGGAAATAACCTTACGGATGCCACAGAGACACAAGAGATTATCTCCGAATACTACTAGAAACTCTATGCCCAGATATTTGACAATGTGAAAGAAATGGATCAATATTTGGAATCACACCCTCTGCCTACACTTAGCCAGGAAGAACTAGAGCTCCTGAACAGACCGATTTGAAGCACTGAGATCTAAGAAACAACATAAAATCTCCCAACACCCCCCTCAAAAAATTCTCTGCTCTGAAGGACTTCACACCAGAATTCTATCAAACCTTCAAAGAAGAGTACTGCAGAAATTATTCCAAAAAAACGGAGAAGAAAGGAATCTTCCCCAACTCGTTCTATGAAGCAAACATCACCCTGATACCCAAACCAGGAAAAGACCTAACTGAAATGGAGAACGTCAGACCAATTTCACTAATGAATATAGATGCAAAAATTCTCAACAAAATCCTAGTCAATAGATTATAACTTATCATCAAAAAAGTCATACATCATGATCAAGTAGGTTTCATCCCAGGGGTGCAAGGATGGTTTAACATACGCAAGTCCATAAGCGTTATTCACCACATCAACAGAAGCAAAAACAAAGACCATAGGATCCTCTCAACAGATGCAGAAAAAGCATTCAATAAAATCCAGGATCCTTTTCTAAGTAGGATACTGAAGAGTATAGGAATACGTGGCACATTTCTCAAAACGACTGAACCCATCTATGACAAACTCACAGCTAGTATTTTACTGAATGGAGTAAAACTGAAAGCTTTTCCACTTAGCACTGGAACCAGACTAAGTCATTCTCTACTGCCACTACTATTCACCAGAGAGCTGGAAGTTTGAGCCAATAAAATTAGGCAAGACAAGGAAAATGAGGGGAAGACAGCCTGGCATGGTGGGTTGCGCCTGTAATCCTAACATTCTGGGAGGCTGAGGCATGTTGATTGCTTAATATAGTAAGTTCAAGACCAGCCTGAGCAAGAGTGAGACCCCGTCTCTACTACAAATGAAAAACAAGGATCTCAAGGGAGATCACTTGAGCCCAAGAGTTCGACGTTGTCGTGAGCTATGATGCCAGGGCAGTCTACCCAGGGACAGAAAGTGAGGCTCTGTCTCAAAAAAAAAAAAATCATAAATAAATAAGTAAATCAACAAAACGGAAACAGAAAAGGTCAAACTCTCCCTCTTTGCTGATGATATAATCTTATACATAAGAGAACTACAATGACTCAACCATAAGACTACAGGAAGTCAACAAAACTTACAGTAATGTCTCAGCGTATAAAATCAATGTCCACAAGTCAGTAGCCTTTGTATAGGCCAATAACAGCCACGATGAGAGGCTTATGAAGTACACAACTCACTTCACCATAGCTTCAAAGAAAACGAGATACCTAGGAATATAGCTAGCAAAAGAGGTGAGGGACCTCTATAAAGAAAATTATGAAACCCTAAGAAAAGAAATAGCAGGGGATATTAACAAAATGAAGAACATACCATGCTCATGGCTAGGAAGAGTCAACATTGTTGAAATGTCTATACCTCCCAAAGCAATCTACAAATTTAGTGGCATCCCTATGAAAATACCAACATCGTACTTACAAGACTTGGAATAAAAAAAGTCTTTGTTTTGTATGGAACCAGAAAAAAAAACCGTATAGTTAAGGCAATTCTTAGTAATAAAAACGGGCCCAGGGGCATCAGCTTACAGAACTTTAGGCTGTACCACTAGGCCATAGTGGTCAAAACAGCATGGTACTGGTTGGCACAAAAATAGAGACATAAACATTTGTAATCAAATAGAAAACGGGGAAATGAAACTAACATCTTACACCCACCTAACCTTCTATCTGAATCCTGGGAATCGGTTCTTAGTAGGAACCAGGCAGAGAGCTGAACAAGACACACACCCTGCTGTGCTCATAGAGCTCTTCCTCAGAAAGAAGTCTTAGCCAGGATAAGCCATCTTAGAGATGACAGGCGTTTAAATGGAACAAAGGGGGAAGTGGTGTGGTGAGTTTTTCTCGTAGAGAACCTTGAAATCATAGTCTTAGTGGTGAATACAGGAAGCTACCGTACTCACATGCTGATTACAAAAGGCTACATGCTGTGTAATTCCATTACACAAAGAGACCAGAATAGACAAAGCCATGGAAAGTTTATTAGGTGGCTGTGGGTTGGTGAAGAATGGGTACAGGGTTGATTTTGGGTAGGGGATGGGTGATTACATATCTTAAAATTAATGATGGTGACTGTAACAACGCTGGAATAAATGAAAATGTGAGTCATGTTCTTTAAAAGGGTGACCTTCATATGTGAATTATATCTCAAAAACAATCCCAAAAACAAGGGTGGGGGAGTCAGGCCGTGTCCCCTAAAAGAAAAATCAAGAACGCCCTGAGTGGACTCAAAGGTAAAAGCATGACCTTGACAAAGCTGGGAGAAAAGACACAGTGCTGGGTGCCTACTGTGCTCCAGGCCCCGGGCTTGGCCCCACCGCAGGCTGAGACTGGGTGCGGCCAAGTAAGGGCTCCCAGCAGCTCCTGTGCTTGGCCCTGGGCACACAGCTGGCTCACAACAAATGTTGAATGAATGAGGAGTGAATGAACTGGCCACAGCTCCAGCCATGCAGCTGTGCTAGGTGTCACACAGGTTGGCCTAACACCTCTCCACAAACCCTGTGGGAAGAAGGAACAAACAGCTGACATGTGAGGTTTGCTGCTCTACTCTGACTCTAATGCGGCAGGTAGAGGTCGGTGCTGGCCGCTCAGGTTGAGACACCAGCTGTGCGGGATCAGCAGTGCCCGCGCTGCTCTGTTAATATCCAACACTTAAGAAAATAGGTATAGAAGAGACATTTCTTAGAACGATAGAGACCATCTACAGAAAACCCACAGACAATAGCATATTGAATGGAATAAAATTGAGAACATTTCCACTCAGGTCAGGAACCAGGCAAGTTTGCCCATTGTCTCCACTGCTATTTACCATTGTAATGGAAGTCTTAGGCATGGAAATGAGGCAAGAGAAAGCCATCAAGGGTATCCAAATAGGGGCAGAGGAGATCAAACTTTCACTCTTTACAGATGATATGATTTTATACCTGGAAATCCCCCGGGACTCAACTACAGAACTCTTAGAAGTGATCAAGGACTATACAACAGGGTCTCAGGATATGAAATCAATACTCACCAATCAGTAGCTATCATATATACCAATAATAGCCAAGCTGAAAAAACAGTCAAGGACTCTATTCCTTTCACAGTCCTGCCAAAGAAGATGAAATATTTAGGAATTTACCTAACAAAGGACATGAAAGATCTCTACAAAGAGAACTATGAAACTCTGCAAAAAGTAATAGCTGAAGATGTTAACAAATGGAAAAACAGACCTTGCTCACGGCTGGCAAGAATCAACAGTGTTAAAATGTCCATACTACCCAAAGCCAAATACAAATTTAATGTAATCCCTATTAAAGCACCACTGTCATACTTTGTAAAGACCTGGAAAAAAAATAATACTTTGTTTTATATGGAATCAGTAAAAACCTCAATTAGCCAAGACATTACTCAGAAATAAAAACAAATCAGGAGGACTCATGCTACCAGACTTCAGACTATACTATAAATCTCTTGTGATCAAAATAGCATGGTAGTGGCACAAAAACAAAAACATGTATGAAATAGAATAGAGAACCAAGAGGTGAACCCAGCTACTTATCGTCATTTGATCTTTGGTAAGCCTATCAAAAACATTCAGTGGGAAAAAAGACTCCCTAATTTAACAAATGGTGCTGGGTGAAGTGGCTGGCAACCTGTAGAACACAGAAACTGGACCCACACACTCCACCGTTTACAAAAACAAATTCTCACTGGATAAAAGAGTTAAACTTCAGACACGGAACCATAATACTAATTCTAAATACTAGAAGAGGGACGGCACCTGTGACTCAGTGGATAGGGTGCCGGCCCCATGTAGCCAGCCAGCGAGGGTGGCGGGTTCGAACCCGGGCCCGGCCAAACTGCAACAAAAAAATAGCCAGGCATTGTGGCAGGCGCCTGTGGTCCCAGCTACTTGGGAGGCTGAGGCAAGAGAATCACCTAGGCCCAGGAGTTGGAGGTTGCTGTGAGCTGTGTGACGCCACGGCTCTCTACCAAGGGCACTAAGTGAGACTCTGTCTCTATTGAAAACAAACAAACAAACAAACAAAAATACTAGAAGAGAGTGCAGGGAAAACCCTCAAAGAAATTGGCCTGGAAGAATATTTTATGAGGGGGACCCCCCCAGGCCTCGCCGGGCAATTAAAGCAACACCAAAAATGTATTACTAGCATCTGATCAAACTATACAGCTTCTGCACAGCCAAGAACACAGTAAGGAAAGCAAGCAGACAGCCCTCAGGATGGGAGAAGGTATTTGCAGGGCATGTCTATGATAAAGCTTTGATGAGCAGAATCCACAGAGAACTCAAAACATAGTAGCAAGAAAAGAACAAGTGATCCAACCTCACTGCGGGCAAGAGATTTGAATAGAATCTTCTCTGAAGAGGACAGGCACTTGGCCTACAGACACATGAAAACATGCCCTTCATCCTGAATCGTCAGAGAAATGCAAATCAAAACCACTTTCTGATACCCTCTAAGTCCAGCAAGAATAGCCCACATACCAAAGTCCCCAAATTCTAGATGTTGGCCTGGATGTGGAGAAAAGGGAACCCTTCCGCACTGCTAGTGGGAATGCACACTAATACGTTCCTTTTGGAAAGAAGTTTGGAGATCACTTAGGGATCTAAAAATAGACCTGCCATTCGATCCTGTAATTCCTCTACTAGGTATATATCCAGAAGACCTAAAATCACTTTATAACAAAGATACTTGCACCGGAATGTTTATTGCAGCCCAATTCATAATTGCTAAGTCGTGGAAGAAGCCCAAGTGCCCTTCAACCCACGAATGGATTAATAAATTGTGGTATTTGTACACCATGGAATATTACGCAGCCTTAAAAAAAACATGGACATTTTACCGCTACTACGAAACTAATATAGAATTAACCACACTTCCATTCAAAAGCTGTAACCCAACTACAACCCCAGATGAGAGGGGAAGAGGAGGGGAGGGGGTAGGATCGGTGAAGGGAGGGCAAGTGTTCGGACAACACTTATGGTGCATTTTACAAGAGTACGTGTCAAATCTACTAAATGTAGAGTATAAATATCATTACGCAATAATTAAGAAAGGACGGTGAAGGCTATGTTAACCAGTTTGTTGTTAGTATTTCAAATTGTATATATACCCAGCACATTGTACCCCATAAATGTGGTACACAGCTATGATTTGATGAAATAAAATAAAATGGACTTTCATGTCCAAAAAAAAAACACAAACAAACAAGAAAAAGAAAACAGAAATTATTTTGGCCAGGTGCAGTGGCTCAACCCTACAGACCTAGCACTCAGGAAGTCCCAACACAGGAGGACTGTCTGAGACCAGGAGTTCACAACCAGCCACAGTTACAGGCTACAGTGATCTGTGATGATGCCACTACATTCCACTTTGCCTCTAGAAAAAAAGGAAAATATTCATTTGTTTGGGTGCAAAAGTAGTGTTGGTGACTGCTCTAATATGGCTACCTCCAGTGCTGCATGCAGTCAGGAAGAGCCACCCAGTAAATAGATCAGTCTGAGAAGATTGATGCCTCCTCCCCACTTTGTAGCTCTGTCACACCCAGTCGCTGCTACCCCCACAGGGCTGTGACCCAGTCACTTGTCTGCAGTAAGCAGATACTCCAGAGGTTTGCACCTGCTTAAGTCACAGGGTAGGCTGTGTCTGCTCATCTAGGCCGCTACTCTCTGTCTTTATCCAGCAGGGGGTGGTGTGGTCTGTCAACCTCGTGCACTTGATGGAGGCCAGAGGTGTTCACTCAGTTCCAGCCCCACCTTTAGTTTATGTTAGTGGGTGAATGGAACAACCCTGTGGTAGTTTGTTTCTGACCCTGGTAGATTCTTCTGCAGAGGAGAGGCTGATTTGAGTTCCCAGAACCTGTGCCTCAGGCCCCGTCTTTACTCCTGTGGGTTTGTATTCGCAGCACGATCCATTGTCGGCTGCAGTGCTTGGCCTCCTTTGTCTATAGGCTGGGGATCCCCTGAGGGCCAGGTGCGTCTTAGGCTCAGTAAAGCGGTCCTGTGGATCAGCCCCACCCTGGGAGTTTCACCACTCTGCGGGTGTGTTTTCTAGTCCTTGTATTCCACCCAGGTCAGTGCCGCCTTAGGCAAACCCTTTACTCATGGGGCCTGTGTTTCAGTCCCAGATCTTTTCCAAGGTGGTTGCCATCTGAGAAAATCCTTGGCCTCATCTGGTTACCCAGGAAGACAGGAGGAGAGGCTATGAGATATCTGGGGGTTTGCCTTGTTACTGCTGAAGACAGCTGTTGCTCTGCACCTCGGGGCCCCACTGCTCCAGTGTGATTCCCTCTTAGCTGACCATCGTCTTCTTGCTCCTTTGCTACAGAGTCAGCACTGGCCAACTGCAGTCCAGTTCCTGTCTACACCTCTCGAGAGTTCACCCAAGAATCTGGACTCCTGGGGGGGCAGGTCTCCAGACCACGGAGTGAGAGTGGAGGGGAGTGTTAGGAGCTCAGAGTTGCAGGTCATAACACCAAGCTCATTGAGACAAAATGAACAAATAGACAGATAGAAAGGTTACCAGTCACACGGGCCCACAAATACAGAGACAGATGGAAACACATAGAGATACAGGTAACAGCCACAACAACAGCAATATAAGAACAACTGCAATAAAAATATTGATAATCGTAAAATAATTGAAAGAAAGGAAAAAAGAGAGAAAAAAGTGGTTTTAGTAGGAATGTTAAATGAGAAGAAAGAAGAAATTAAAATTAGAAGACATAGAAATAAAAAATATATCTATACAAAAATTAATAATAATAAATTATCAAAATCTCCTCTAAGATAATGGTGAGGAAAAAACAGACAAAAACAAAACAAAAAACCCGCACAAAAACCAAAAAAACAAACAAACAAAAAAAGGCACCAACTACAAAAATATTCTTGCATGTAGAAATATACCTTTATAGGGGCGGCACCAGTGGCTCAGGGAGTAGGGCGCTGGCCCCATATTCCAAGGGTGGCGGGTTCAAACCCAGCCCCGGCCAAACTGCAACAGAAAATAATAGCTGGGCATTGTGGCGGACGCCTGTAGTCCCAGCTGCTCAGGAGGCTGAGGCAAGAGAATTGCATAAGCCCAAGAGTTAGAGGTTGCTGTGAGCCATGTGATGCCACAGCACTCTACCCGAGGGTGGTACAGTGAGACTCTGTCTCTACAAAAAAAAAAAAAGAAATATACCAATATATATCTATATGTCTGCTGTAGGGATCAACTTTCGTAGGAATATATTCATACTGCAATATACTTTCTGGACACCAGATGGCGCTGTGAGTGATCCCAAGACATACATGATTTACAGTTTATACTGTTACCATGGTAACCACCTTCCATGGCCAATGGCCATTTTGGAATTTCTCTAAAAGTTTGTCGCCTAAGAATTGTGTAACCTCGGCTGTTCTTTTCCAGACAGCACTTGTGACCGACCTTCCCACTCAGTGCAGGTGTCCACAATTCTTAAGTCTTTCCACTCTGTTCCCAGGTTCTCCTGCAAACTGGCGACTGCAATCGGCTGTAGGGGGAGTGGTGCTGACTTCCAGCAGTCATTGGCGGGCTTGCGGTTTTATCTGCTGTAGCTGGCTCCCGGGGCTGAAGCCAAGTTCACAGCTTTAGCAGCTAAATCCTTGTCCGCAGCTTCAGTAGCTTCACAGCTTTAGTAGCCAAAGCCAGGTCTGTGGCTTCAAGCCAGTTCCTGTGGTTGGAGCGTTTGAGGGACTTATTCTGGGTTTTATGGTTCAGAGTTTCCCTTTTGGATCAGCGCCGGCCAGTTTGCCGTGCAGCCTGAACTGCCCGTCCCCTCCAATACCTGGGGGAAAGGTGCCCGCCCTTTTGGGTAGTTCAAAATGTCTGTTTCCCAGGCAGGATCCCTTCCATTCAATTGTCCAATAGTTTGCCCAGCTCCCCGTGGTTTTGAGTGGCTCTCCTTTTGGATGCCTCCCTCAGTTCAGGAATAATTATTTGTCAATTGGGTTTTGTCAGCATTACAAGCTGCTTACCTCCGTAGGGGAGGAGCCTGCTGGCTGGCATGGCTGAGCAGGGAAGAATCTCTACAAAAGAGTCTGTGATTTTATTTATTTATTTATTTTTATTGTGAGAAATGTTTTTATTTATTTATTTATTTTTTAAATTTTTTTATTAAATCATAACTGTATACAATGATATGATTATGGGGCATCATACACTCACTTCATATACCATTTGACACATTTTTATCACAGTGGTTAACATAGCCTTTCCGGCGTTATCTCAGTTACTGTGCCAAAACATTTACATTCTACATTTACCAAGTTTCGCAAATACCCCTGTAATATGCACCAAGGTGTGATCCCACCGATTCCCCTCCCTCTACGCACCCACCCCTTTCCCACTTCCCCCTATTGTTAAGTTGTAGCTGGGTTATAGCTTTCATGTGAGAGTCCCAAATTAGTCTCATAGTAGGGCTGTGTACATTGGGTATTTTTTCTTCCATTCTTGGGATACTTTACTAAGAAGAATATGTTCCAGCTCCATCCATGTAAACATGAAAGAGGTAAAGTCTCCATCTTTCTTTAAGGCTGCATAGTATTCCATGGTATATATATACCACAATTTATTAATCCATTCGTGGATCGATGGGCACTTGGGCTTTTTCCATGACTTAGCTATTATGAATTGGGCTGCAATAAACATTCTGGTACAAATATCTTTGTTATGTTGTGATTTTTGGTCTTCTGGGTATATGCCCAGCAGAGGAATTACAGGATTGAATGGCAGATCTATTTTTAGATCTCTGAGTGTTCTCCATATATCTTTCCAAAAGGAATGTATTAATTTGCATTCCCACCAGCAGTGCAGAAGTGTTCCCTTTTCTCCGCATCCACGCCAACATCTCTGGTCTTGAGATTTTGTGATATAGGCTAGTCTCATTGGAGTTAGATGATATCTCAAAGTAGTTTTGATTTGCATTTCTCTGATGATTAAAGATGATGAGCATTTTTTCATATGTCTGAAGGCCGTGCGCCTGTCTTCTTCAGAGAAGTTTCTCTTCAAATCCCTTGCCCAGCCTGCGATGGGATCCCTTGTTTTTTTCTTGCTGATGCGTTTGAGTTCTCTGTGGATTCTGGTTATTAAACCTTTGTCAGAGTTATACCCTGCAAATATCTTCTCCCATTCAGAGGGCTGTCTGCTTGCTCTGCTTACTGTGTTCTTAGCTGTTCAGAAGCTTTTTAGTTTGATCAAGTCCCAGTAGTGTATTTTTGAAGCTGCTTCAATTGCCCGGGGGGTTCTCCTCATGAAATACTCACCCAGACCAATTTCTTCAAGGGTTTTCCCTGCATTCTCCTCTAGTATTTTTATAGTTTCATGTCTTAAGTTTAAATCTTTAATCCAATGAGAGTCTATTTTAGTTAATGGTGAAAGGTGTGGGTCCAATTTCAGTCTTCTGCAGGTTGCCAGCCAGAGATGAATCCAGCTACTCACCCAGCACCATTTGTTAAATAGGGAATCTTTTCCCCACTGAATGTTTTTAATTGGCTTGTCAAAAATCAAATAGCGGTAAGTAGCTGGATTCATCTCTTGGTTCTCTATTCTGTTCCAGATATCTACTTCTCTGTTTTTGTGCCAATACCATGCTGTTTTGATCACTATCGATTTGTAGTAAAGTCTTAGGTCTGGTAGTGTCATTCCTCCTGTTTTGTTTTTATTTCTGAGTAATGTCTTGGCTATTTGAGGTTTTTTCTGATTCCATATAAAACGAAGTAATGTTTTTTCAAGATCTTTAAAATATGACAGTGGAGCTTTAATAGGGAGTGCGTTGAAATTATATATTGCTTTGGGTAGTATGGACATTTTGATAATGTTAATTCTTCCTAGCCATGAGCACGGTATGTTTTTCCATTTGTTAACATTTTCAGCTATTTCTTTTCTTAGAGTTTCATAGTTCTCTTTATAGAGATCTTTCACGTCTTTTGTTAGGTAAATTCCCAAATATTTCATCTTCTTTGGCACTACTGTGAATGGGATAGAGTCCTTAACTGCTTTTTCAATTTGACTGTTGTTGGTGTATATAAAGGCTACCGATTTATGAATGTTGATTTTGTAACCTGAGACGCTGCTGTATTCCTTGATCACTTCTAGGAGTTTTGTAGTAGAGTCCCTAGTGTTTTCCAGATACACAATCATATCATCTGCGAAGAGCGAGAGTTTGATCTCTTCTGACCCTATATGGATACCCTTGATCGCCTTTTCTTCCCTAATTGCGGTGGCTAAAACTTCCATTACAATGTTGAAAAGCAATGGAGACAATGGGCAGCCTTGTCTGGTTCCTGATCTGAGTGGAAATGATTCCAATTTAACTCCATTCAATATGATATTGGCTGTGGGTTTGCTGTAGATAGCCTCTATCAGTTTAAGAAAAGTCCCTTCTAGACCAATTTTCTTGAGTGTTCTGATCATGAAGGATGCTGGATATTATCAAAAGCTTTTTCTGCATCAATTGAGAGAATCATATGGTCTTTGTTTTTTAATTTGTTTATGTGCTGAATTACATTTATAGATTTATGTATATTGAACCAGCCTTGAGACCCTGGGATAAAACCAACTTGGTCATGACGTATAATTTGTTTGATGTGTTGTTGGATTCTGTTTGTTAGGATCTTGTTGAATATTTTTGCATCCATATTCATTAGTGATATTGGTCTATAATTTTCTTTTCTTGTTGGGTCTTTTCCTGGTTTGGGGATCAGGGTGATATTTGCTTCATAGAACGTGTTGGGTAGTCTTCCTTCTTTTTCTACATTTTGGAACAGGTTGAGTAATATAGGTACTAATTCCTCTTTAAAGGTTTGGTAGAATTCTGACGTGAAACCATCTGGTCCCGGGCTTTTCTTTTTAGGGAGGTTTTGTATAGTTGATGCTATTTCTGAACTTGATATGGGTCTGTTCAACATTTCCACTTGATTCTGGTTAAGTCTTGGAAGGTGGCGTGCTTCCAAGTATTGGTCTATTTCCTTCAGATTTTCATATTTCTGAGAATAAAGTTTCTTGTAATATTCATTAAGGATTTTTTGGATTTCTGATGAGTCTGTGGTTATTTCGTCTTTGTTGTTTCTGATTGATGATATTAGAGATTTTACTCTTTTTTTCCTGATTAGGTTGGCCAGAGGTTTATCTATTTTATGGACCTTTTCAAAAAACCAGCTTTTTGATTTATTGATCTGTTGTATTATTCTTTTGTTTTCAATTTCATTTAATTCTGCTCTAATTTTGGTTATTTCTTTTCTTCTACTGGGTATGGGGTTGGAATGTTCTTCCTTTTCCAGTTGCGTGAAATGTCCCATTAAGTTGTTAACTTCCTCTCTTTCCGTTCTCTTGAGGAAGGCTTGCAGTGCTATAAATTTCCCTCTTAGAACTGCCTTTGTAGTGTCCCAGAGGTTCTGATAGCTTGTGTGTTCATTGTCATTTTGTTAGAAAAAATTGGTGATTTCTTTCTTAATCTCATCTCTGACCCAGCTATCATTCAGAATAAGGTTATTTAACTTCCATGTTTTTGTATGGGTATGCAGATTCCTGTTGTTACTAATTCAAGTTTTATTCCATGCTGGTGTGAGAAGATGCATGGAATAATTTCTATTCCTTTAAATTTACTGAGGTTAGACTTGTGACCTAAAATGTGGTCAATTTTGGAGTAAGTTCCGTGGGCTGATGAGAAGTATGTGTATTCAGTTTTGTTGGGATGAAATGTTCTGTAGATGTCTGCTAAATCTAAATATTGGATGGTTAGGTTTAAATCTAAGATTTCTTTGCTCAGCTTCTTTCTGGAGGATCGATCCAACACTGCCAAGGGAGTGTTGAAATCTCCGACGATTATGGAGCTGGAGGAAATCAAGTTACTCATGTCTGTTAGAGTTTCTCTTATAAATTGAGGTGCATTCTGGTTGGTTGCATAGATATTAATAATTGAGATCTCGTCATATTGAGTATTACCCTTAACAAATATGAAGTGACCATTCTTGTCCTTCCTTACTTTTGATGGTTTAAAGCCTACTGTATCTGCAAATAAAATTGCAACACCTGCTTTTTTGTGATTACCATTTGCCTGAAATATGGATGACCATCCTTTCACCCTGAGTCTGTATTTGTCTTTTAAGTTGAGATGTGACTCTTGTATGCAACAAATATCTGGCTTGAGTTTTTGTATCCAGTCAGCTAACGTATGCCTCTTTAGAGGACAGTTTAAGCCATTCACATTGATGGAGAGTATTGATAAGTCTGGTGGAATTTTGGGTATCGAGTTTTTCAAAGGTCCAGTGGACATTTTTAATCCTTTCGCCAGTGTGGTAGTTGGAGTTTGATCTGAAGTTTCTGAGTGAGTTTACTTTTGTGGTATAGGATTGGGTTGGTCATTGTGGAGGATAGGTCTGAGAACATCCTGAAGAGCTGGTTTACTTATGGCAAATTTTTTCAACATATGAATGTCATTGAAGTATTTAATTTCTCCATCATAGATGAAACTCAGTTTAGGTGGATACAAGATCCTGGGTTGAAAGTTTTTTTGCTTTAGGAGATTAAAAGTTGATGACCAGCCTCTTCTTGCTTGAAAAGTTTCAGCAGAGAGATCTGCAGTTATTCTAATATTCTTACCTTTGTACGTTATAGTTTTCTTTCGCCGGGCTGCTTTGAGAATCTTCTCTTTCATGTTAACTTTAGTGAAGCTAATTATGATATGTCTGGGAGATGGCTTATTGGGGTTGAATCGTGCTGGGGTTCTGAAGCTGTCTGCTATCTGAATTTCAGATTCTCTAGGCATGTCTGGAAAATTTTCTTTCATAATTTCATGTAGAAGGGCTTCTGTGTCCTTGGAGGCCACTTCATCATTCTCCGAAATTCCTATAACCCTTATGTTGTTTTTTTTCGAATTATGTGAGAGCTCTCTGAGTGAGTGATCCGTTTTTGCTCTCCATTTCTCTTCCTCTTTGAGAGATTGGGAGCGTTCGAAGACTTTATCTTCAATGTCAGTAATCCTTTCTTCTGCTTGCTCCATTCTGTTACTGAGGGATTCTACTGTATTTTTCAT
Source organism: Nycticebus coucang (assembly GCF_027406575.1). Classification (NCBI taxonomy): domain Eukaryota; kingdom Metazoa; phylum Chordata; class Mammalia; order Primates; family Lorisidae; genus Nycticebus; species Nycticebus coucang. The sequence continues at coordinate 1,739,923 of NC_069805.1, forward strand.
ATCTTTGAGGGCTGTAAGTTCTTGTTTCAGTGTCTAAGTCTTTGGTGGTTTTGTCTTTAAATTCGTTAAATTCTTGAGACAATTTTTGAATTTCTCCTCGAATTCCTAATTCCATTTTATTAATCTTGTCTGCAAACCAAAATCTGAATTTGACTTCTGACATCTCAGCCAGTTGTTTATGAATGGGATCTTCAATCACATCTGCCGTGTCTTTTCTTGTGGGGGTTGATCTATTCTGGTTATTCATGTTACCAGAGTTTTTCCGCTGATTCCGCCCCATGGTTTACTCCCTTTGATTTTTCCCCTGGGGGTTTATCGAGTGCCTGTACAGTGTTGTGGCCTGAGAAACTGGGGCCCTGTCTGGTGTGGTGGAGCAAAGAGGTTCTGTCTTGTTTTCAGCTGGTTTCTGTTCGATCCTATTGCAACTTCTACTCTGGCTTGAAGTCTCAGCTGTGTGGAAAAATCAGCAATGAAGTCACCCCGCCTGCCCACCTCTGGCCCCAGTTGGAAAAGGAGAATCAAACCTTCCTACAATCGCACACCCAGGGCACCGCCTGAAGAGTCCTCAGTCTATTAGCCCAGTTCAAAAGGTCCGAATCAACTGTCTCAATCAGCACTTGTCTCGGGTGGAAGGGTTCAAGAGGTCTCTGGGAACTGAATCACAGGGGTCTGGTGACTCCTCTGACACAGCTCACCCCAGTGCAGCGTGGAGTCAGGAGGAGCCACCCAGCAAACAGAGCAGTCTGGGAAGGTTGACGTCTCCTTCCCCACTTTGCCCCTCCGTCGGACCCAGTCACTGGTATCTCTGCAGATGGCTAACCCAGTTGCCTGCAGTGAACCGACACTCCAGGGGTTTGCACCTGCCTGAATCACAAGGAAGTCTGCCAGGCCCCCGCAGACTGCCGCTATGTAGCAGGAGGAGATGGGGCCTGACATCTTTGAGTGTTTGATGCAGGTGATGGGAAGGAGGTGTTCATTCAGGCTTAGCCCCGTCCCTGATGCATGCTGCTAACAGAACAGAACAGTACAGACAACTTTGTGAGGTTCTGTCTCTGTTCCTGTCGTCACCTACAGGAGACGGGCTGTTTTGAGTTCAAACGTCTTTGCTGCTGCAGAATTGCGTCTGAACACCTCTCTGGGTCGGCCCCGCCCTGGAGGCCTCCGGGTTTGTGAGCCGTGTCACCGGTGGCCTCCTCTGGTTGCCCAGGGAGACAGGGGATGTGGCCTCCGAATATCCAGAAGTGATCGTTCTGCCGTTAAAGAAAAAACGGCTGTTGATCTACCTCCAGGGAACTGCTGCTCTGGTGTGGGCACTCAGGCGACCCTTTTCTCCTCTGTCCCGCGACCCAGATTCAGCACTGAGCGGCCGCAGTTTGTGCTGGGTCCACACCCCTTAAGAGATCCCCCAAGAATCAGAACTCTTGGGGGATAGGCCCTTAGACCCTGAATGGGAGTGGGGGGGCGGAAGCTAGAGTTTCATTCAGTTTTACGCAACACTATGGCCCGGGGAGGGCTCCTGCACTGCACCGCACGGAAGTGCCGCCAAGGCTTGATTTCCCCTCAGCAGAGTGCCCTCTCCTCGCTCACGTGTCCCAGAGTCAGCGCTGACCTGACGCAGCTCAGGCACTGTGCACTCCCCTCGAGAAATCACCCAAGGAACCGAACTCCTGGGGGATAGGCCCTCAGACCCCAAGTGAGAGTAGGGGTTCTCAGCTCTCAGCGGGGAGGCCAGAGTCTGATTCAGTCTTGGGCCCCATATGCCTGGGGAGGGTTGCTGCACTGCACCGCAGGGAAGTGCCGCGAGGCGTGACTCCCCCTCAGCCCGGTGCCCTCTCCTCACTCGGCGCGCCTCAGAGTCAATGCTGACCAGTCGCAACTCGGGGACTGTCCACTCCCCTTGAGAAATCACCCAAGGATCTGAAGTCCTGGGGGACAGGCCTCCAGACCTCAGTGGGCGGGAGGGGAGCGCCGGGGATTCAGGGTTGCCGGCAAAGGATTCCCAAAGTTTTATTCAGCCCTATGTCTGGCAGGAGAACGCCACGGCACCCCAGTAGGGGAGGTAGGTCCAGTTTTTAGAAGGTCTCTCCCGTGGAGTGTAGTGGGAGGGCCTTTAATTTCTGCCCGCTTGTTCAATTGTGGGGCTCTGGAGCCCGTCTCATTGGGGAGGGAGACTCCCGTCCGCTTGGTGGTGGATTTTGTACCTTTTGTTTGCGTCCTTGTGATCACAACTTGCCTCAGCAGTGTTGATGTGCGTTCTTCAGCCTTCTCTCTTGGTGGGGCTCAAGTCCACCAGGATACTTACTAAATTCCTGTCCCTTAACTCTCCTTCTGGATGGGAGCCTTTGTTGAAAGCTGGCTTCAGTCCGCCATCTTGTCTCCCACGAGTCTGTGATTTTAAATTACCCCTCATATATAGCAATCCGCCAGTTCGCTGGGCATCTCCAGCTGTCTGTCCACTCCAATAATCCACACACAGGGAAGGTCCAGACCACCTTTCCTCTCACCTGATGGCTTGGGAGAGGTGGGCTACAATCCGTCCTGTCTGCCATCATGCTCCGCAGGTTATAGCTTTCATGTGAAGATCCTAGATTACTTTCATAATAAGGGTGAGTACATTGGGTACTTTTTCTTCCCTTTATCATTTCTAATTTAAGTCACTAGAGATTTTACTTTTCTATTTCGTGTTAGTCTGGCCAATGGTTTATCTATTTTATTTATTTTTTCTAAAAAACAACTCCTTGTTTCATTAATTATCTGAATGATTCTTTTGTTTTCAATTTCATTTATCTCTGATTTGATTTTGGATATTTCTTTTCTTCTACTGAGTTTAGGCTTGCATTGTTCTTCTTTTTCCAATTCCATAAGATGGCTTGTGAGATTGTCGATGTGCTCTTTTTCTGGTTTTCAAATGTAGGCATCTAATTTTCCTCTCAAAACTGCTTTTGCAGTATCCTACTGGTTTTGGTAGCTTGTGTCTTCATTGTTGTTATGCTCAAGGAAGTTAATGATTTCCTGCTTTATTTCTTCCTGTTAATAACCCATCTGTTATTCAACAGAAGATCATTTAATTTCCATGCCTTTGTGTGGGGTCGAGCATTTTTGTTAGAGTTGAGTTCCACCTTTAGTGCCTTATGGTCTGAGAAGATAGAAGGTAAAATTTCAATTCTTTTGATTCTGTTGATATTTGTTTTGTGTCCCAGGATATGATCAATTTTGGAGAATGTTCCATGGGGTGATGAGAAGAATGTATATTCTTTATCTTTGGGATGGAGTGTTCTATATGCGTCTATCAAGCACAGTTGTTCTAGGGTCTCATTTATATCTCTTATATCTTTGTTTAATTTTTGTTTAGAGGATCTGTCCATCTCTGTAAGAGGAGTGTTAAAGTCCCCTGTTATGATGGTATTATCAGATATCATATTGCTCAGACTGAGTAAGGTCTGTTTCAAGAATCTGGGAGCATTTAAATTAGGTGCATAAATATGTAGAATTGAAATGTCTTCTTGTTGTATTTTTCCCTTGACCAATATAAAGTGACCCTCTTTGTCTTTTTTGACTTTAGTTGCTTTAAATCCACACGTATCTAAAAATAAGATTGCAACTCCTCTTTTCTTCTGAATTCCATTTCCCTGAAAAATTATCGTCCAACCCTTGACTCAGAGATTTAATTTGTCTTTTGAAGCCAGGTGTGTTTCTTATAGACAGCAAATGGATGGCTTGTGTTTTTTAATCCAGTCAGCCAACCTATGTCTCTTCAGTGGGGAATTCAAGCCATTAACATTAATTGAGATAATTGATAAGTGTGGTAGTATTCTATTTATCTTATTTTGTGAGAGTCCATTGCTTAGTTTTATCTTTTGCATCAGTGTGGAGGTTAGGTTCTGTCCTTTTATTTCTGAGTTCTTAGTTTGCTGCTGATCCATTGTGGTGGTCAGTGTGCAGACCAGGTTGAAGTATTTCCTGTAGAGCTGGTCTTGTTGTGGTGAATTTCCTCCATGTTTGTATCTCCATAAATGATTTGATTTCTCCATCAATTTTTAAGCTTTGCTTAGCAGGGTACAGAATTCTGGCCTGGAAATTGTTCTGTTTAAGTAGATTAAAGGTAGATGACCATTGTCTTCTTGCTTGGAAAGTTTCATTAGAGAAGTCTGTGGTCACTCTGACGGATTTGCCCCTGTAGGTCAACTGGTGCTTACTCCTGGCAGCTTGCAGAATCTTTTCTTTGGTCTTGACTTTGGACAGGTTCATCACAATGTGTCTTGGAGAAGCTCGGTTAGAGTTGAGGCGACCTGGGGTATGATATGCCTCTAAAAGCAGTGTGTCAGAATCTTTGGTGATATTTGGGAAATTTTCTTTTATAATATTCTCTAGTATGGCTTCCATTCCTCTGGGGCATTCTTCTTCCGCTTCTGGGATTCCTATAACTCGTATTGCCGCGGACCGCCGGTCGATGGGCCTCAGTCCGAGGGTGCTCAGGGCGAACGGTACAGGTTGGTTGAGAGGTCGACGCAGGATAAATGACAGACTGCTACACAGCAAAGTGATGAAGGAAGCAGCTGTACTTTACTGAATTTTTGAGTTGGTACTTATACATTTTTGACAAAGCATTACAAATTACAAAAGGTATTTTTACAACTTGCTGAGCCTTACAAGTTATTATCTAACCTTGTAGATGTGAGTATTCAACCATCCCACTTGCACAATGTCCTGCCCGCAAGGGGTTTTGCCCGCAAGGGGTTCTGTCCGCAAGGGGGAATAAAGGTTATTGGTTATCAGTTGTGTCTTTCACTACCCCTTATCTAAGTAAATGTTTCAAAGGTTAAAGTTTTAAAACGTGAAAATTCTTTCTTTATAACTACTAGTATTAGTAATAATTCACAAATTATTTACTTCTAATGTGATTAAAAGATTTCATATATGTGTGGGTTATGTAAGGGATTATAGTATTAGGAAATATATGAAATGTAAAGGTATGTGGAAAGTTTTAAGTCGTGGGTGGCTGTGGGTGGTGTAAGCACATATCTGGATGGAACATCTTGTTTGCTGTTCCTGTATTGTCTCAATGCACTGTCTCAATTCACTGACATTTATGATAGGAACGTGCTCTTACATCGTTCCCCCTGGAGACATTGAGTCTTCACAGGCATTCTTTGCTATGTTTAATTATGGATCAGTAAGTCATTATGTTTATTCTTAGTCTCTCAGGACAATCAGGCATTCAACTGAACAGACATGTTTCATTCACAGGCATTCCTCAGGCTTTTATGCCGCACCTCGTGAGTCATTACGTTCAACAAAAAGTATGCTAGGCAACTTCTGCGCTGCTGTCGCATACTAGGGGTGCTGGGGGCTTCGCTCCGGGGAGCACAGACCACCTACCCATGCGTCTTACAACGCGGACAGCGCCACCTCGCTGCGGCTTGATGCCGAGGGTGCGGCATCGTATGTTGGGACACTTCAAAAAGTCCCATAATTCTGATAGTGAACGTTCTGCTTTCTCTCTCTTCTTTTCTGTCTGTTTTACTATCTATGTTATCTCAAGAACTTTGTGTTCTACCTCTGAAATTCTTTCTTCTGCGTGGTCTAACCTGTTGGTGATACATTCCATTGCATCTTTAAGTTCCCTAATTCACTGTTTCAGTTCCTTCAGCCCTGCTATATCCTTTTTTATTTTTTATTTTTTTTTATTGTTGGGGATTCATTGAGGGTACAATAAGCCAGTTACACTGATTGCAATTGTTAGGTAAAGTCCCTCTTGCAATCATGTTTTTCCACCATAAAGTGTGACGCACACTAAGGCCCCACCCTCCTCCCTCCATCCCTCTTTCTGCTTCCCCCCCCATAAACTTAATTGTCATTAATTGTCCTCATATCAAGATTGAGTACATAGGATTCATGCTTCTACATTTTTGTGATGCTTTACTAAGAATAATGTCTTCCACTTCCATCCAGGTTAATACGAAGGATGTATAGTCTCCATTTTTTTTAATAGCTGAATAGTATTCCATGGTATACATATACCATAGCTTGTTAATCCATTCCTGTGTTGGTGGGCATTTAGGCTGTTTCCACATTTTGGCAATGGTAAATTGAGTTGCAATAAACAGTCTAGTACAAGTGTCCTTATGATAAAAGGATTTTTTTCCTTCTGGGTAGATGCCCAGTAATGGGATTGCAGGATCGAATGGGAGGTCTAGCTTGAGTGCTTTGAGGTTTCTCCATACTTCCTTCCAGAAAGGTTGTACTAGTTTGTAGTCCCACCAGCAGTGTAAAAGTGTTCCCTTCTCTCCACATCCACGCCAGCATCTGCAGTTTTGAGATTTTGTGATGTGGGCCATTCTCACTGAGGTTAGATGATATCTCAGGGTTGTTTTGATTTGCATTTCTCTAATATATAGAGATGATGAACATTTTTTCATGTGTTTGTTAGCCATTCGTCCGTCATCTTGAGAGAAAGTTCTATTCATGTCTCTTGCCCATTGATATACAGGATTGTTGGCTTTTTTCATGTGGATTAATTTGAGTTCTCTATAGATCCTGGTTATCAAGCTTTTGTCTGATTGAAAATATGCAAATATCCTTTCCCATTGTGTAGGTTGTCTCTTTGCTTTGATTATTGTCTCCTTAGCTGTACAGAAGCTTTTCAGTTTAATGAAGTCCCATTTGTTTATTTTTGTTGTTGCAATTGCCATGGCAGTCTTCTTCATGAAGTCTTCCCCCAGGCCAATATCTTCCAGTGTTTTTCCTATGCTTTCTTGGAGGATTTTTATTGTTTCATGCCTTAAATTTAAGTCCTTTATCCATCTTGAATCAATTTTTGTGAGTGGGGAAAGGTGTGGGTCCAGTTTCAGTCTTTTACATGTAGACATCCAGTTCTCCCAACACCATTTATTGAATAGGGAGTCTTTCCCCCAAGGTAAGTTCTTGTTTGGTTTATCAAAGATTAGGTGGTTGTAAGATGTTAGTTTCATTTCTTGGTGTTCAATTCGATTCCAAGTGTCTATGTCTCTGTTTTTGTGCCAGTACCATGCTGTCTTGACCACTATGGCTTTGTAGTACAGACTAATATCTGGTATGCTGATGCCCCGAGCTTTATTTTTGTTACTAAGAACTGCCTTAGCTATACAGGTTTTTTTCCGGTTACATACAAAACGCAGAATCATTTTTTCCGAATCTTGAAAGTACGATGTAGGTACTTTGATAGGAATGGCATTGAATAGGTAGATAGCTTTGGGAAGTATAGACATTTTAACAATGTTGATTCTTCCCATCCATGAGCATGGTAAGTTCTTCCATTTGTTAATATCCTCTGCTATTTCCTTTCTGAGGATTTCATAGTTATCTTTATAGAGGTCCTTCACCTCCTTCATTAGGTATATTCCTAGGGATTTCATTTTCTTTGAAACTATGGTGAAGGGAGTTGTGTCCTTAATTAGCTTCTCATCTTGACTGTTATTGGTGTATACAAAGGCTACTGACATGTGGACATTGATTTTGTATCCTGAGACATTACTGTATTTTTTGATGACTTCTAGGATTCTTGTGGTTGAGTCTTTGGGGTTCTCTAAGTATAAGATCATGTCATCAGCAAAGAGGGAGAGTTTGACCTCCTCTGCTCCCATTTGGATTCCCTTTATTTCCTTGTCTTGCCTAATTGTATTGGCTAGAACTTCCACACTATGTTGAATAGTAAAGGTGACAGAGGACAACATTGTCTGGTTCCATTTCTAAGAGGAAAAGCTTTCAGTTTTACTCCATTCAGTAAAATATTGTCTGTGGTTTTGTCATAGATAGCTTCAATCAGTTTTAGAAATGTGCCACCTATGCCTATACTCTTCAGTGTTCTAATTAGAAAAGGATGCTGGATTTTATCGAATGCTTTTTCTGCATCTATTGAGAGGATCATATGATCTTTATTTTTGCCTCTGTTAATATGGTGGATAACGTTTATGGACTTGCGTATATTAAACCAGCCTTGCATACCTGGGATAAAGCCTACTTGATCATGATGAATGACTTTTTTGATGATAAGCTGTAATCTATTGGCTAGGATTTTGTTGAGAATTTTTGCGTCTATATTAATGAGTAAGATTGGTCTGAAATTCTCCTTTTTGTTTGTTCTTTTCCTGGTTTTTGTATCAGGGTGATGTTTGCTTCATAGAATGTGTTGGGGAAGATTCCTTCTTCCTCAGTTTTTTGGAATAATTTCTGCAGTACAGGAATAAGCTCTTCCTTGAAGGTTTCTTAGAATTCTGGAGTGAAGCCATCTGGACCAGGGCATTTTTTAGTTGGAAGCTTTTTTATTGTTTCTTTGATCTCAGTGCTTGAAATTGGTCTGTTCAGGAGGTCTATTTCATCCTGGCTAAGTCTAGGGAGAGGGTGTGATTCCAAATATTGATTCATTTCCCTCACATTGTCAAATTTCTGGGCATAGAGTTTCTGGTAGTATTCAGAGATGATCTCTTGTATCTCTGTGGAATCAGTTGTTATTTCCCCTTTATCGTTTCTGATTGAGGTTATTAGAGATTTTACTTTTCTATTTCTAGTTAGTCTGGCCAATGGTTTATCTATTTGATTTATTTTTTCAAAAAACCAACTCCTTGTTTCATTAATTTTCTGAATGATTCTTTTGTTTTCAATTTCATTGATCTCTGATTTGATTTTGGATATTTGTTTTCTTGTACTGAGTTTAGGCTTAGATTGTTCTTCTTTTTCCAATTCCATAAGATCTCTTGTGAGATTGTTGATGTGCTCTCTTTCTGTTTTTCCAATGTAGGCATCTAAAGTGATGAATTTTCCTCTCAAAACTGCTTTTGCAGTATCCCACAGGTTTTGGTAGCTTGTGTCTTCATTGTTGTTATGCTCAAGGAAGTTAATGATTTCCTGTTTTATTTCTTCCTTCACCCATGTGTTATTCAACAGAAGATTGTTTAATTTCCATGCCTTTGGTTGGGCTTGAGCATTTCTGTTAGAGTTGAGTTCCACCTTTAGTGCCTTATGGTCTGAAAAGATACAAGGTAAAATTTCAATTCTTTTGATTCTGTTGATATTTGTTTTGTGTCCCAGGATATGATCAATTTTGGAGAATGTTCCATGGGGTAATGAGAAGAATGTATATTCTTTATCTTTGGAGTGGAGTGTTCTATATGCGTCTATCAAGCATAGTTGTTCTAGGGTCTCATTTAAATCTCTTACATCTTTGTTTAATTTCTGTTTAGAGGATCTGTCCAGCTCTGTAAGAGGTGTGTTATAGTCCCCTGTTATGATGGTATTATCAGATATCATATTGCTCAGACTGAGTAAGGTCTGCTTCAAGAATCTGGGAGCATTTAAATTGGGTGCATAAATATTTAGAATTGAAATGTCTTCTTGTTGTATTTTTCCCTTGACCAATATAAAGTGACCCTCTTTGTCTTTTTTGACTTTAGTTGCTTTAAATCCACATGTATCTGAAAATAAGATTGCAACTCCTCTTTTCTTCTGAATTCCATTTGCCTGAAAAATTGTCTTCCAACCCTTGACTCGGAGCTTTAATTTGTCTTTTGAAGCCAGGTGTGTTTCTTGCAGACACAAATGGATGGCTTGTGTTTTTTAATCCAGTTAGCCAATCTATGTGTCTTCAGTGGGGAATTCAAGCCATTAACATTTATTGAGATAATTGATAAGTGTGGTAGTATTCTAATTGTCTTATTTGGTGAGAGTCCATTGCCTAGTTTTATCTTTTGCATCAGTGTGGAGGTTAAGTTCTGTCCTTTTATTTCTGAGTTCTTAGTTTGCTGCTGATCCATTGTGGTGGTCAGTGTGCAGAACAGGTTGAAGTATTTCCTGTAGAGCTGGTCTTGTTGTGGCGAATTTCCTCAAAATCTTTGTCTTCTACCTCTGAATTTGTTTCTTGTGCATGGTCTTACCTGTTGCTGATACTTTCCATTGCATCTTTAAGTTCCCTAATTGACTGTTTCAGTTCCTTCAGCTCTGCTATATCCTTTTTATATTCTTCATATCGTTCATCTCTTATTTGATTCTGTTTTTGGATTTCCTTTTGGTTATTTTCCTCTTTATTATCAGTTTCCTTCATTGTTTCCATCATTTCTTTCATTGTTTTCATCATGTGTATTCTAAATTCCCTTTCTGTCATTCCTAACATTTCTTTATAGGTAGAATCCTTTGCAGTAGCTACCTCATGGTCACTTGGTGGGGTTGTTCTGGACTGGTTCTTCATGTTGCCTGGAGTTTTCTGCTGATTCTTCCTCGTGAGTGATTTCTTTTATCTGTTTCCTTGCCTAATTTTCCTTTCACTTCCTCTTGCTCTTTAAGTTCTTGTGCCTGTGGACTAAGGGTTCGATGAGTCCTTTTGGTACTGGATCAGAAGGGTGAGAAGGTTGAAGAGCAAGAAAGGGATGAAAGAAAGGAGGACTGAGTGAAATGAAAAAAAAATAGAGAAAATAGAGGGCGGTGGGTAAAATGAATATTGACAAAAAGAACAGAGGGACAGAAGGAGGGAGACAGAGCAATATAGGTGTACTTTGACACAACCTTAAAAAAATCCCACCTTCTGAGTGTGCCCAGTTTGGTGGTTCCCTTGAGGTCAGAAGCTCTTTGCTAACCTGATCAGACACAGTACCCCACCTCCACCAAGTGGAGAGGAAAGACAAAAATGGTATAAATCAAACCAAAACAAGCAAACAGAAAACTTTACGGGATAAAATTGGGTGAAAAACCAAATAAGAGCGGTAGTAACACTAGCAAAAATGAAGTTCTATTTATTGAAAAAGGCAGCAATGGGAAATTATAATTAAACTAGAAAAATTGAGAAAGAGAAAAGATCCATACAGAAAAGGTTGAAATTAAAAAACAAAACAACATCAACAACATCAAAATGAATAAAAAAACAACAAAACAAACAAACAAAAAATAAAACACAACCAAAAACACAGCAGTATGTATATATTGTTGAATATTGTCTGGGCAACATGTGGTCTTCTGTGGTATGAGATGTTAATCACAGTTCTAATACGACTTGAGGCTGCTGATTTCTTAAACCCCAGCAGGTAGACACCCTAAATCTCTCTTCAGCCCACTTAAAAGGCACTTTGAACTTGTAAACTTGCTGGGCAGAAGCTTTCCCTGGAAAGTGCTTGTTACTGGAATCACTGCTGAAGTGGCTATCCACTTACCCAATGTGCCAAAACCGGTCTCACTCTGCCCCCGAGGGTTAGGGCTGCAAGGCAGCTCAGACCCCACCCTTAGGCTTCTCAGTCACTAGATTACCAGCTCCCAACTGATTCTAGTTCTGTGACTCTTAGGGTGGAGCTTGCTGGGGCAGTCACTCACCATGTCCTTGTCGCCCACATCCAAACTCTATTAGCTCCGTCTGGCTCAGCGGCTCAGACTGGGGCCCTAGACAATGGACAAAGTTCTCCACACTCCTGCCCAGGCTCTCCCCATGGCAGTTCAACTGAGTGCCAAGTCCAAAGACACCAAAACAGTTCACAGGTAAGGCCTTTCCAGTTTGCAGTGTCACTACTACTGAACTTACAGTTGCGAGCGGGTTTAAACCAATTGAGCACACTCGACCACTTGCTGGTTTTCCACTGTTTTAGTCCTCCTCTTGGGGTCCAGAAGTCTCTCACTAACTCCCTGTATCCTCACAGGGCTGATGATAGGCAGATCCCACCAGCCAGAGATGCCTGGAGTACTATCTCCACAGACTCATGGTGCCCAGATGCAAGGAGGCTGTTACTTGGCCGTCATCTTGCTCTCCAACCAGAGGGCCATTTCTTAAACTTATAGAGGCTATCTATAGCAAACCCACAGCCAATATTGTATTGAATGGAGCAAAATTGAAATCATTTCCTCTTAGATCAGGAACCAAACAAGGCCGCCCGTTGTCCCCACTGCTCTTTAACATTGTAATGGAAGTCTTAGCCATTGCAAATAGGGATGATCAAGGTTATACAAATAGGGTCAGAAGAGACCAAAATGTCACTCTTTGCAGATGATATGATTATATATTTGGAAAATACCAGCAATTCTACTACAAAACTCTTAGAAGTGATCAAGGAATACAGCAGTGTCTAAGGTTACAAAATCAACATTCATAATTGGTAGCCTTTATACATACCAACAATAGTCAAGCTGAAAAAAACAGTCAAGGACTCTATTCCATTCACAGAAGTGCCAAAGAATATGAAATATTTGTGAGTTTACCTAACAAAGGACTTGAAAGATCTTTAGAAAGAGAACTATGAAACTCTAAGAAAAGAAATAGCTGAAGATGTTAACAAATGGAAAAACAAACCATGCTCATGGCTGGGAAGAATCAACATTGTTAAAATGTCCATATTACCCAAAGCAATATACAATTTTAATGCAATTCTATTAAAGCTCCACTGTCATATTTTAAAGGTCTCAAAAAAATAAAACTTCATTTAATATGTAATCATTAAATAGCCAAGACATTACTCAGAAATAAAAACAAAGCAGGAGGAATTATATTACCAGACCTCAGACTATATTATAAATCAATAGTAATAAAAACAGCATGGTACTGGCACAAAAATAGAGAGGTAGATGTATGGAACAAAATAGAGAACCAAGAGATGAATACAGCTTTTTGTTTACCTGGATGTTGCTGAAACATATTCTTCTTAGTAAGGTATTTCAAGAATGGAAAAAAAAGTATCCAATGCACTCAATACTATTATGAAACCAATATATAATCACTACATCATATGAATAGTAAAACACAACTATAATCCAGAATAAGGCGGGAAGAGGAGTTGGAAGGGAGGAGAGGGGGGAGACCAGCAGGAGGGAGGGTATTTGGTGGTACCTCACCAAATGTGCCTAATCTAAGGGGACATGTCAAAATGATTAAGAGTAGAGTAGAAATGTCTTAACACAACAAACAAGTAAGTGAGGTGAAGGTTATGGTAACCAGTTTGATGTAAGCATTCAAAATTGTATATCATATCAGCACATTATAACCCATAAATGCATTAATGTACACAGTTATGATTTAAGAAAAAAATAATTGGAAAGAGAAGAGCCATAAGTTGTTGGCAAAAACATTCAGGTTGTTGTCATCTAACTTTTTCACAGCTTTCAGCTCTTTCAAATGGTAAACTTTGTTAACTGTCCAGTTGGACAAACTCATAATAAATTATCCTGATATGAAATAAGTTTGGAAGCATCCCTTTGACTCTTGACATGGACTAAGAGAACATTTTTGCTTGTGAAGAATTGGATGAGTTCCATCATGCTCTTTAACACTTTGTTTTAGGCTTGTATTGATATTTCCATGTTTCATCACCAGTGATAACGCAGCCTAAAACATCATCTCACCTTTCCAAAAGATACTGAATTTTAAAAAGTGAAAGCAAACTTGGGCGGTGCCTGTGGCTCAAAGGAGTAGGTGTTGGCCCCATATGCTGTGGGTGGCGGGTTCAAGCCCAGCCTTGACCAAAAACTGGGAAAAAAAAAAAGTCAAAAAAACTTTTATGTTCCATTTTTTGTTTGTTGGTGAATCCCTTTTGGACCATTTTTGTAAGCACCTTTCTCATGCTAAGATTTTCAGTTAAGATTTTCCTGTTTCTCTATCAATGTTTAATTGATGTTATGCTTCTCAGTCAGCCTACTATTTCAGTGCACAATTTGATGAATTTTTACAATTTTTTCATCGGTTCTGCTCATTACTGGCACTCCTGACTTCTCTTGATTAGTGACATTTCTCTCTCAGAAAAACATTTAATCCATTTGTACTCTGCCATTCTCTTCCTGGCATTATCCCCATAAACTCTGACTAACATGTATCTTATTTCATTTCCACTCTTGTTTTTTCACTTCTACTCTTGCCATGTTTAACAAGAAATGAAATCTTTGTTCATTGCTCTACTTCAATCTCCAACATTCTCATGACAGCACACAAAAGCACACAACAATGATAATGAACACCAGTTAGCAAGACACCATCATATGTCTACCTGAACACAAATGTAGATGCTGCTATACCAAGGTTATGAAACCTTGCCAAGTCATTTGTACAGAACTTCGAATGTAAGCAAACAGTGGTGATTTCACAAACTTTAATTTGCATATCTTATTGCAATGGACCGCAGGTCATGGAAACCACAGATAGGGGGGTCTACTGTACATATCATCCCTGACTGACCATGGTTCAATTTAAAATTTTCAGTTTTAAAATGGCATCAAAGTGATACATTCAATATGCTCTTGACTTATGATGGGCTTACATCCATATAAATCCCTTATAAGCTGAAAATGTCATAAGTTAAAAAACATATCAGATTTGTGTCTTCAACTTATGACAAGTTTATCAGGACATAACACCATGGTAAGTTAAGAACTGTAATCAGTTCTGAATCCCCATTGAGAAATTGCAGCACATTGACAGAGGAGAAAAAAGGATGATTGGGAGACTTGAAATTGTATCATTTTATGAAATATTGGACAACTCCAGGTTATTTGCATGGAGGAAAAATAAACTCATGTCAGACATGATGTCTGACTTTGAATATGTAAAAATATTCATTATACTTATTTTGTTGCCTCTTGGAATCCAAGTTAAAATTAATAAAACTGATGATGCAAAGAGGCAATTCAGTGCTAAAGATGTAGTAGAAGGTTTGGCCAGTTACAGTTTTCAAAATTTGAAATGACTACATTGAAATTACATTATTAAGATTGTTTTTTGCAAGTAATTATTTACATCTTTAATCTTTTTTTTTACATCTTTAGCTTAACATTTGTCACTAAGTTATTTATAAAGAAACTATAGAACCACAATTTCATAATATTCTACTGAGAGTTGAGACCTTGAATTTCTATCTTAAGCTTGGAATTTAACATTTTTCTCTCTGCAAATTCAGTTTACCCATAATGACTTCCATGACTGTGTTTAATATTTTTTATTTTCTTTTAAAAGTGAAATATTATTATCTATAGTTGGTTTTCACATTGAAACTGGGTTTCTGCCATTTTCAGCCATCAGAACATAAGTAGCTGGTAACAATAAACTTAAATACTTGTCACCAAGCCCATGACAGTGTTCCAAACCTATTGGTATCAAATTGCCACAGATACAATTACTTGGTATTTTATCCAAAATGCAACAGAAACTGTAAGTTATATGTGTGGTAAAAGAAGGGATTCATTTATAGGCACATTGACCTCAATGAGACCTGATAGTGGACAATCCTGAGAGACAAGGTAACCACAAATAGGTTGAAGCATAAAAAATATGGATCAGCTTACTGTGTAGGGAAACCACCTTTCAACCTCAGCAGCATCTGGGGGTATTGCTCTTTTTCAACACAAAGTTGCCATTATTTATCATAAGCAGAAGTTACCAAAAATAATAATCCTATTGAATTAGTAAATGAATATTTTCTTTAGGGAATTAAAAGAAAGTTTTATTCATTTTAGAAAATTTTCTTTAACATAGTTTAAATGTTAAAAGTCAGGCATATATATATATATATATATTTACATCAGTTATATAAAAGTCATTTATAAATGGGCCTCTTGATATTAACATCAAAAAAGTTTTCCTATACTCGATCCTGTATTTTACTTTTCTGTGTTATTTCATTTGGATTTATAATTAGCAATATTAATTAATCCTAGAAATTGGCCTTACTGCACTCCCTACACTAAGAATTCACAAATGTTACTAATTGATCTGATGGAATAAGAGTTTGTAAGAAAGGAATAACTTCATATTTCAATGTTAGCATCAAAATATCCCTGGACATGGGGCGTTAAAACTATATACCAACTATATACCGTGAATAAAATGGTTATTTTCTAGTCAAATTATTCATGGGGTGTTTACTTCTACCCTGAATTATGTTATTAAATGGATTTTTAAAAAATTATTATTGCCTTATTAATCTTTAGCCATTCAATTAGTAGCAGAATACATCATACTTGAGCATTACTTGATTTAACTAGTAATTATCACCCAGAAGAAAAGCAAATTTCTGTAAAAATGAATTACCATTTTCCATCAACCTCTATAATAAGTAAGGAATTTGTCCCTGATTTTTTCTTTCTTTGCTGTTCCTGCCTAATGGTGATTATAGCATGAGGGGAGGGGTACAATTACTCCACTAACTCAGAAAAACTGCCACTTGTCTGAAACCATGGCTCAATTCAAAAATGGAATGCAGGAAGCCCTGCTCTTGCCACCTTGCTTTAGTTTCAAATTTTGACTCATGCAGGCAACTTCTCATCCCCCACTGCCACACTCTTGATTTGATGGCACCTTGCTGTGGGAGATATGAGTAGCAGCTGGTCACACCCTGCTGTTTCTGTAGCAAGGTACAGCCAACTGGAGAACTCATTTTGTATATGCTCTTGGAAACCATTTGTCTGTTGGCATATTTATGTTTATGTGAGGTTTCTGGAAGCATATATTGAATTTATTCTCCACTTTTCTGGTATGGCAAATATCCAATTAGTGAATCCTCACATAATGGGGATTGCACTGTTGAATCAAGAAGCTGGGAAGCTGCACTGTAAAATTAATAGTTAGCATTTGGTGTTAGGAGACATTATTGAATTTGCAAATTCGCTCAAGAAATCAAAAGATGTTTATATTGCTCTGTGTGTGTGTTTGTGTATGTACATTATATAACCACCTACAAAATCATTACATCTCTTTTTAAAATTATGTCTTTTGTACATAGATTATAAATACATTTATGAGATTTTCTTTTTTTTATTAAATCATAGCTGTGTACATCAATATGATCATGGGGCAAAATACACTTGGTTAATAGAATATTTGACACATTTTCATCTCATTAGTTGACATAGCCCTCCTGGCATTCTCTTAGTTACTTTGACAAGACATTTACATTCTACATTTGCCAAGGCTCACATGTACCCTTGTAAGATGCACCACAGGTGTTATCCTTTCGATCCTCCTCCCTCTACCCACCTCCCCCCTCCCTACCCATACTTTCCCCCTATTCTTAGGTTGTAACTTGGTTATAGCTTTCATGTGAAGGTCCTAAATTAGTTTCATAGCAGGGGTTACTTGGATATTTTTTCTTCCATTCTTGAGACACTTTACTGAGAAGAATATGTTCCAGCTCCATCCATATAAACATGAAAGAGGTAAAGTCTCCATCTTCAAGGCTGCATAGTATCCCATGATGTACATATGCCACAATTTGTTAATCCATTCCTGGATCGATGGGCACTTGGGTTTCTTCCATGACTTAGCAATTATGAATAGGGCTGCAATAAAGATTTTGGTACAAATATCTTTGTTATGATGTGGTTTTTGGTCTTCTGGGTATATGCCCAGCAGAGGAATTACAGGTTTGAATGGCAGATCTATTTTTAGATCTCTAAATGTTCTCCATATATCTTTCCAAAAGGAATGTATTAGTTTGCATTCCCACCAGCAGTGCAGAAGTGTTCCCTTTTCTCCACATCCACGCTAACATCTCTGGTCTTGAGATTTTGTGATATAGGCTAGTCTCACTGGAGTTAGATGATATCTCAAAGTAGTTTTGATTTGCATGTCTCTGATGATTAAAGATGATGAGCATTTTTTCATATGTCTGAAGGCCGCTCGCCTGTCTTCTTCAGAGAAGTTTCTTTTCAATTCTCTTGCCCAGCCTGGGATGGTATCCCTTGTTCTTTTCTTCCTAATGCATTTGAGTTCTCTGTGGATTCTGGTTATTAAACCTTTGTCAGAGACATAACCAGCAAATATCTTCTCCCATTCTGAGGGCTGTTTGCTTGCTTTACTTTCTGTGTTCTTGGCTGTGCAGAAGCTTTTTAGTTTGATCAAGTCCCAAAAGTGTATTTTTGAAGCTGCTTCAATCACCTGGGGGGGTACTTCTCATAAAAAAACACACCAACCCAATTTCTTCAAGGGTTTTCCCTTCACTCTCTTCTAGTATTTTTATAGTTTCATGTCTTAAGTTTAGGTCTTTAATCCAGTAAGAGTCTATCTTGGTTAGTGGTGAAAGGTGTGGATTCAGTTTCAGTCTTCTACAGGCTGCCAGCCAGTTCACCCACCACCATTTGTTAAACAGGGAATCTTTTCCCCACGGGATATTTTTAATTGGCTTGTCAAAGATTAAGTAACAGTAAGTAGCTGGGTTCATCTCTTGGTTCTCTATTCTGTTCCAGACATCTACTTCACAGTTTTTGTGCCAATACCATGCTGTTATGATCACTATTGATTTGTAGTATAGTCTGAGGTCTGGTAGCGTAATTCCTCCTGCTTTGTTTTTATTTTTGAGTCATGTCTTGGCTATTCGAGGTTTTTTCTGATTCCATATAAAATGAAGTATTGTTTTTTCTAGATCTTTAAAGTATGACAGTGGAACTTTCATAGGGATTGCATTGAAGGTATATATTGCTTTGGGTAGTATGGACATTTTAAAAATGTTGATTCTTCCCAGCCATGAGCATGGTATGTTTTTCCATTTATTAACATTCTCGGCTATCTCTTTTCTTAGAGTTTCATAGTTCTCTTTATATAGATCTTTCATGTCCTTTGTTAGATAAACTCCCAAATATTTCATCTTCTTTGGCATTACTGTGAATGGGATAGAGTCCTTAATTGTTTTTTAACTTGACTATTGTTGGTATATATAAATGCTACCAATTTATGAATGTTGATTTTGTAACCTGAGACGTTGCTGTATTCCTTGATCACTTCTAAGAGTTTTGTAGTAGAGTCCCTAGTATTTTCCAGATATACAATCATATCATCTGTGAAGCAAAAGTTTGATCTCTTCCGACCTTATGTGGATGCCCTTGATCGCCTTTTCTTCCCTAATTGCGGTGGCTAAAACTTCCATCACAATGTTAAAAAGCAATGGAGACAATGGGCAGCCTTTTCTGGTTTCTGATCTAAGTGGAAATGATTCCAATTTAACTCCATTCAATATGATATTGGCTGTCGGTTTGCTGTAGATGGCCTCTATCAGTTTAAGAAATGTCCCTTCTATACCTATTTTCTTAAGTGTTCTGATCATGAAGGGATGTTGGATGTTATTAAAAGCATTTTCTGGGGCGGCACCTATGGCTCAAGGAGTAGGGCGTGGGTCCCATATGCCAGAGTTGGCGGGTTCAAACCCAGCCCCTGCCAAAAAAAAAACCCACAAAAAAAAAAAAAAGCTTTTTCTGCATCGATTGAGAGGAACATATGATGTTTGTTTTTTACTTTGTTTATGTGCTGAATTACATTTATAGATTTACGTATATTGAACCAGCCTTGAGACCCTGGGATATAGCCAACTTGATCATAATGTATGATTTGTTTGATATGTTGCTGGATTCTGTTTGTTAGGATCTTGTTGAATATTTTTTGCCTATATTCATTAGAGATATTGGTCTATAATTTTCTTTTTTGTTGGGTCTTTTCCTGGTTTTAGGATCAGGGTAATGTTTGCTTCATAGAACGTGTTGGGGAGTATTCCTTCTTTTTCTACCTTTTGGAACAGTTTGAGTAATATAGGTACTAATTCCCTTTAAAGATTTGGTAGAATTCTGATGTTAAACCATCTGGTCCTGAACTTTTCTTTCTTGGGAGGTTTTGTATGGTTGATGTTATTTCCGAACTTAAAATGGGCCTGTTCAACATTTCCACTTGATTCTGTTTAAGTCTTGGAAGGTGATGAACTTCCAAGTATCAGTCCATTTCCTTCAGATTTTCATATGTCTGAGAGTAAATTTTCTTGTAATATTCATTAAGGATTTTTTGGATTTCTGAGGAGTCTGTTGTTATTTCGTCTTTGTCATTTCTGATTGATGAGATTAGAGATTTTACTCTGTTTTCCTGATTAGGTTTGCCTACAGTTTATCTATTTCGTTGACCTTTTCAAAAAACCAGCTTTTTGATTTATTGATCTGTTTTATTGTTCTTTTGTTTTCAATTTCATTTAGTTCTGCTCTGATTTTGGTTATTTCTTTTCTTCTACTGGGTTTGGGGTTGGCGTGTTCTTCCTTTTCCAGTTTCTTGAGATGTCCCATTAAGTTGCTAACTTCCTCTCTTTCCATTCTCCTGAGGAAGTCTTGCAGCACTATAAATTTCCCTCTTAGAACTGCCTTTGCGGTGTCCCAGAGGCTGTCATAGTTCATGTCTTCATTGTCATTTTGTTCCAAAAACTTGGCAATTTCCTTCTTGATCTCATCTCTGACCCAGCTATCATTCAGCCTGATGTTTTTTAACTTTCATGTTTTTGTATGAGTATTTAGATTCCTGTTGTTACTCAGCTCAAGTTTTCTTCCATGATGGTCCAAGAAGATGCATGGAATAACTTCTATTCCTTTAAATTTACTGAGGTTAGATTTGTGACATAAGATGTGATCGATTTTGGAGTAAGTTCCGTGGGCTGATGAGAAGTATGTGTATTCTGTTTTGTTAGGATGAAATTTTCTGTAGATGTCTGCTAGATCTAAATGCTGGATGGTTAGATTTAAATCTAAAATTTCTTTACTCAGCTTTTTGTTGGAAGATCCATCCCTCACTGCCAAAGGAGTGTTAAAATCTCCAACTGTTATGGAGCTGGGGGAAATCAAGTTGCTCATGTCTGTTAGAGTTTCTCTTATGAATTGAGGTGCATTCTGATTGGGTGCATAGATATTAATAATTGAGATCTCATCATATTGAGTATTACCCTTAACAATTATGAAGTGACCTTTCTTGTCCTTCCTTACTTTTGTTGGTTTAAAGCCTATTGAGTCTGCAAATAAAATTGCAACACCTGCTTTTTTTGGTTACCATTTTCCTGAAATATGGATGGCCATCCTTTCACCCTGAGTCTGTATTTGTCTTTTAAGTTAAGATGTGACACTTGTAAGCAACAGATATCTGGTCTGAGTTTTTGTATCCTGTCAGCTAATCTATGTCTCTTTAGAGGACAGTTTAAGCCATTCACATTAATGGAGATTATTGATAAGTTTTGTGAAATTTTGGGTATAGAGTTTTTCAAAAGTCCAGTGGACAATTTTAATCTTTTCACCATTATAGAAGTTGCAGTTTGATCAGGATTTTCTGAGTGAGTTTCTGTTTGTAGTAGAGGATTGGGCTGGTCCTTGTGGAGGATAGGTCTGAGAATATCCTGAAGAGCTGGTTTGGTTGTGGCAAATTTCTTCAACATATGAATGTCGTTAAAGTATTTAATTTCCATCATAGATGAAACTCAGTTTAGCTGGGTACAAGATCTGGGGTTGAAAGTTTTTTGCTTTAGGAGATTAAAAGTTGATGACCACCCTCTTCTGGCTTGAAAAGTTTCAGCGGAGATATCTCCAGTCATTCTAATGTTCTTACCTTTGTTGTTAATGGCTTTCTTTCTCCTGATAACCTTGAGAATTTTCTCTTTCATGTTGACTTTAGTGAAGGTAATTATGATATGTCTGGGGGATGACTTATTGGGGTTGAATGGTGCTGGAGTTCTGAAACTGTCTGCTATCTGAATTTCAGAATCTCTAGGCATGTCTGGAAAATTCTCTTTCATCATTTCATGCAGAAGGGCCTCTGTGCTCATCAATGCCACTTCATTGTTTTCCGGAACTCCTATTATTCATATATTTGCCTTCTTCGAATTATCCCAGAGCTCTCTAAGAGAAAGATCCATTTTTGCTCTCCATTTCTCTTTCTTTGAGAGTTTGGGAGCGTTCGAAGGCTTTATGTTTGATGTCAGAAATCCTTTCTTCTGCTTGGTCCATTCTGTTGCTGAGGGATTCTACTGTATTTTTCATATCTTTAATGGCTGCAAATTCTTGCTTCTATGTGTCTAAGTCTTTGGTGGTTTTGTCTTTAAATTCATTAAATTCTTGAGACAACTTTTGAATTTCACCTCCGATTCCTAATTCCATTTTATCAATGTTGTCTGCAATCCAAATTCTGAATTCGATTTCTAACATGTCTGCCCGTTGTTTATGAATGGGATCTTCAATTACATCCGCCATTTCTTTCCTTGGGGGGGCGTCGATCTATTCTGGTTATTCATGTTACCAGAGATTTTCCGCCGATTCTACCCCATGGTTTTTTACTCCCTTTGATTTTTCCCCTGGGGTTTTGTTGAGGGCCTGTTCAGTGTTGTAGCCTGAGAGACTGGGGCCCTGTCTGGTGTGGTGGGGCTGAGTAGTTCTGACTTATTGTCAGCTGGCTTCTGTTTGACCTCAGTGAAGCACTTACTCTGGGTTGAAGTCTCAGTTCTCTGAGTCGGCCCTACCCTGGATGTTTCTGGGGTCTGTGAGTCACTTCAGGCAAATCCTATAGTCAGGGGTGGCCTCCTCTGTTTGCCCAGGGAGGCAGGGGTTATGGCCTAAGGGAACTGCCACTCTGATGTGGGTATCCCCCAGCCTCACTCCTTTGTCCCAGAGTCAGTACTGACCAGCTGCAGTTTGGGAACTGTCCATGCCACGACTAATCCCTCAAGATTCTGGACTCCCGGGTGACAGGCCTCCAGATCCCAGAGTGAGGGTGGGGTGGGGTGCTGGGAGCTCAGAGCTGCCGGCAGCAAGCTCACTCATTTCCTCCCAATCTTTGGCTCCACTGCACTGCTGCAGCCCAAGCCTCCATGCTTCAGAGTAAGGGCAGGGAGGGGGAAGCGGCTGGAGCCCAGAACCGCCGGGCAGCTAACAGACTCAGCTCCACCCAGTTCCTTGCCCAGCCACACGGCATGTGCTCAAGTCTCCAGAGCACAGAGCGAGGGTGGGGGTGAGCGCCAGGAGCTCTGAGCCAGCAGGGCCTCCGAGATGCAGGGAGCCTGGTCGACAGCAAGCAAATTCAGGTCCTCCCAGTCTCTCTCCCAGTTGTACCGCCACAGCTCAAGTCTTCAGGCTTCAGAGTGGGGGCAGGGTGGGAGGAGTGGCTGGAGCCCAGAACCACCACTCAGGGAACAGACTCAGCTCCACCCAGTTCCCTGCCCAGCCACACGGCAGGTACTCAGGTCTCCAGAACACAGAGCGAGGGCGGGAGGAACACCAGGAGCACAGAACTGCAGGGAGCTCAGAGCAGCTGGTAGCAAGTTCAACTCAGTTATATGCCTGGTTGTATTGTTGCCCAAGGAGGGCTGCTGTGCCTCGCCTCAGGGAAGCGCTGCCCTGGTGAGGGTCTCCCTCCACTGACTGTCCTCACCTCTCTCCCATGCCCCAGAATCAGCGCTGACCAGCCGCAGCTCGGGGACTGTCCTCTCCCCTTTAGGAGTCACCCAAGAATCAGAACTCCTGGGGGACAGGCTTGCAGACCTCAGAGAGAGTGGAGGGAAGTGCTGGGTGCTCAGAGTTGCCGGCAAAGGATATTTACAGATTTATACAGTTTTATGCCTGGCAGGAGAACGCCTAGGCATCCTAGTAAGAGAGGTAGGTCCAGTTTGTAGTAGGTCTCTCCCGTGAAGTTTAGTGGGATGGCCTTTGATTTCTGCCCTTTTGTTTGTGGGGCCCTTAAGCTGATCAGGTGGGGGAGGGGGACTCCCGTCCACTTGGTGATGGGTTTTGTACCTTTTGTTTGCTTCCTTGTGGTCGCAGCTCTCCTCAGCGGGGTTGATGTGCATTCTTCAACTTTTTCTCTTGGTGTTGCTCAAATCCATCAGATTACTTGCTAAATTTTCATCCCTTAACTCTCCTTCAGGACGGGAGCCTGTGTGGAAAGCTGGCTTCAGTCTGCCATCTTCCCATCATCACTATTTTCAATATGTTGATTATTTGTACAAATTGGAGGGCTTACATCCTACTAACCAACATAGCTTTCACCTCATTTACCCAATTATAGCATTAGGACATTTGTCTTCTATACATGATAGATCCAAATTGTGCTTGTAATGTGCTCTATAGGTGTGGTCCCCCTACTATCCCTCCCCCCTCCCTCTTCTTTCCTCCTTCATCCTAGACTAAAGTTGTGTTTTATTTTTCATATGAAAGTGTGAGTGATTATAAATTGGTTTCAAAGTAGTACTGAGTACATTGGATACTTTTTTTCCCATTTCTGAGATACTTTATTAAGAAGAATATTTTCCAGTTCCATCCATGTAAACATAAAAGAAGTAAAGTCTCCAATATTTATTTATTTATTTATTTTTTTTTTTATTAAATCATAACTGTATACATTGATATGATCATGGGGCATCATACACTCGCTTCATAAACCATTTGACACATTTTTATCACAGTGGTTAACATAGCCTTTCTGGCATTATCTCAGTTACTGTGCCAAAACATTTACATTCTACATTTACCAAGTTTCGCAAATACCCCTGTAAGATACACCACAGGTGTGATCCCAGCGATCCCCCTCCCTCTACCCACCCCTCCTTCCCACTTCCCCCTATTGTTAAGTTGTAGCTGGGTTATAGCTTTCATGTGAGAGTCCCAAATTAGTTTGATAGTAGGGCTGTGTACATTGGGTACTTTTTCTTCCATTCTTGGGATACTTTACTAAGAAGAATATGTTCCAGCTCCATCCATGTAAACATGAAAGAGGTAAAGTCTCCATCTTTCTTTAAGGCTGCATTGCAGCCCAATTCATAATAGCTAAGTCATGGAAAAAGCCCAAGTGCCCATCGATCCACGAATGGATTAATAAATTGTGGTATATGTATACCATGGAATATTAAGTCTCCATTATTTTTACTGCAGCACCATCATATCTCTGATTATTTCATGCTGTGACTCAGTATTTAAGCAGCACTGAATTAGCCTTCAAGAAGACACTATTATTATAAGTTTTGTCTTTTAGCTAAAATGTACACTTGATGTGCTGACTACTTTGTACTCACTAATTATCCCATGCCACATTTCAACAATATGGACATTAATTAGCTCCAGTGTCCTAAACTAATTTTAATTAGATAATTACATTGTATACCCTGCAGTTTCTCCCGGGAAACATTCTTGACTTCTAGTCTTTAACTGATGGCCAGCTATTAAATAGCATCCAAGTTTTCCTCAGAGATGGTTACACATTAGAAATTATTCCATTATAGGATGAATGTAAAACACAAAAAGGGGTTATGTAAATGGGATTGTTATTGTTTATATTGTTGTCAGTGACAACTCTTTCTACAGCATCATTATATTAGTAACAAGGAGGCAAATGCCAATGTTGTAGTATTCATCTCAGGGATTTTTGTGAGGAAAATTTTTGCCTAAACACTTCCCAAGTACTCACTAAATGCATATACATTAGCAGAAGATAATTTTACAGTTATCCTCATTTGAGATTTTGAGATTGATAATTTTACACTTTTCTTCATAAGGGAAAGAGAAGCAAGTAACTTGAATCCTATTTTGAAGAACTCTGGAAATCTTCAAAATCTTGAGTAGCCTAGTGGATAAAATGTTCACTAGTGATGAAAGGAAAAGATAATATGGGAGTTTGCCTTGTAAGCTACCCATGTCTTCTCACTAAATAAAATGAACCCTTTGAGCAGATGTCTGCAATTAAATATTCTAAGTAGATTCATTGTCCCCCAAGGTAAAAAGTCACATTTAATTAGAGACCAAAATTATACACCACATGTTTTTTTTTCTTTGCATGCTAATTTTTTTTTTTTTTATTGTTTGGGATTCATTGAGGGTACAAGAAATCAGGTTACACTGATTGCACTTCTTAGGTATAGTCCCTCTTACAATTATGTCTTGCCCCCCAAACGTATGCCACACACCAAGGCCCCACCCCCTCCCTCCTTCCCTGTCTCTGCTCTTCCTTTCCCCACTGCGCCCTCCTTCTTTCTCTCTCTGTTCTCCCCTTCCCCCACCCCACCATGTCCTTAATTGTCATTAATAGTCCTCATATCAAAATTGACTACATAGGATTCATGCTTCTCCATTCTTGTGATGCTTTACTAAGAATAATGTGTTCCACTTCCATCCAGGTTAATACAAAGGATGTAAAGTCTCCATTTTTTTTTAAACGGTGTACATATACCACAGCTTGTTAATCCATTCCTGGGTTGGTGGGCATTTAGGCTGTTTTCACATTTGGTGATTGTAAATTGAGCTGCAATAAATAGTCTAGTGCAAGTGTCCTTATGAAAAAAGGATTATTTTCCTTCGGGGTAGATGCCCAGTAATGAGATTGCAGGATCAAATGAGAGGTATAGCTTGAATTCTTAGAAGTTTCTCCACACTTCCTTCCAAAAGGTTGTATTAGTTTGCAGTTCCACCAGCAGTATAAAAGTGTTCCCTTCTCTCTAGCATCTGCAGTTTTGAGTTTTGTGATGTGGGCCATTCTCGCTGGGGTTAGTTGATATTTCAGTGTGGTTTTGATTTGCATTTCTCTAATATATAGGGATGATGAGAATTTTTTCTTTTCTTTCTTTTTAATCTTTAATCATTTATTTATTTTATTAAATCATAGCTGTGTACATTAATATGATCATGGGGCACCATACACTTGGTTCACAGACCGTTTGACACATTTTCATCACACTAGTTAAAATAGCCTTCCTGGCATTTTCTTAGTTATTTTGCTAAGACATTACATTCCACATTTACTAAGTTTCACATATACCCTTGTAAGATTCACCACACATGTAATCCTATCAATCCCCCTCCGTCTACCCACCTCCCGCCTCCCTCTCCACCCTTTCCCCCTTTCCCCTATTCTTAGATCATAACTGGGTTATAGCATTCATGTGAAGGTCCTAAATTAGTTTCATAGTAGGGGTGAGTACATTGGGTACTTTTTCTTCCATTCTTGAGACACTTTACTAACAAGAGTATGTTTCAGCTCCATCCATGTCTCCATCCTTCTTTTTTTTTTTTTTTTTAAAAATATGGAACGCTTCACGAATTTGCGTGTCATCCTTGCGCAGGGGCCATGCTAATCTTCTCTGTATCATTCCAATTTTAGTATATGTGCTGCCGAAGCGAGCACTCTCCATCCTTCTTTAAGGCTGCATAGTATTCCATGTTGTACATATACCAGAATTTATTAATCCATTCATGGATTGATGGGCATTTGGGATTTTTCCATGACTTAGCAATTATGAATAGGGCTGCAATAAACATTCCGGTACAAATATCTTTGTTATGATGTGATTTTTGGTCTTCTGGGTATATGCCCATAGAGGAATTACAGGATTGAATGGCAGGTCTATTTTTAGATCTCTAAGTGTTCTCCATATATCTTTCCAAAAGGAATGTATTAATTTGCATTTCCACCAGCAGTACAAAAGAGTTCCCTTTTCTCCACATACACACCAACACCTCTGGTCTTGGGATTTTGTGGTATAGGCTAGTCTCACTGCAGTTAGATGCTATCTTAAAGTAGTTTTGATTTGCATTTCTCTGATGATTAAAGATGATGAGCATTTTTTCATGTGTCTGAAGGGCACGTGCCTATCTTCTTCAGAGAATTTTCTCTTCAAGTCCCTTGCCCAACCTGCGATGGTATCCCTTGTTTTTTTCTTGCTAATGCATTTGAGTTCTCTGTGGATTCTAGTTATTAAACCTTTGTCGGAGACATAACCTGCAAATATCCTCTCCCATTCTGAGGGCTGTTTCCTTTCTTTACTTACTGTATTTTGGCTGTGCAGAAGCTTTTTAGTTTGATCAAGTCCCAATAGTGGATTTTTGAAGCTGCTTCAATTGCCCGGGGGTCTTCCTCATAAAAAACTTGCCCAACTCAATTTCTTCAAGGGTTTTCCCTGCACTCCCTTCTAGTATTTTTATAGTTTCATGTCTTAAGTTTAAATCTTTAATCCAGTGAGATTCTATCTTGGTTAATGGTGAAAGGTGTGGGTCAAGTCTTCTGCAGGTTGCGAGCCAGTTCACCCAGCACCATTTGTTAAATAGGGAATCTTTTTCCCATTGGTTTGTCAAAGATTAAATAACGGTAAGTAGCTGGATTCATCCCTTGGTTCTGTCTTCTGTTCCAGACATCTAATTCTCTATTTTTGCGCCAGTATCATGCTGTTTTGATCACTATCGATTTGTAGTATAGTCTGAGTTCTAGTAGCGTGATTCCTCCTACTTTGTTTTTATTTTTGAGTAATGCCTTGGCTATTCGAGGTTTTTTCTAATTCCATATAAAATGAAGTATTGTTTTTTCAAGATCTTTAAAGTATGACAGTGGAGCTTTAATGGGGATTGCGTTGAAATTATATATTGCTTTTGGTAGTATGGACATTTTAACAATGTTGATTCTTCCCAACCATGACCATGGTATGTTTTTCCATTTGTTAACATTTTCAGCTATTTCTTTTCTTAGAGTTTCATAGTTCTCTTTACATAGATCTTTCACGTCCTTTGTTAGATAAACTCCCAAATATTTCATCTTCTTTGGCACTACTGTGAATGGGATAGAGTCCTTAATTGTTTTTTCAACTTGATTATTGTTGGTATATAAAAAGGCTAACGATTTATGGAGGTTGATTTTATAACCTGAGATGCTGCTATATTCCTTGATCACTTCTAAGAGTTTTGTAGTAGAGTCCCTAGTGTTTTCCAGATATTCAATCATATCATCAATGAAGAGTGAAAGTTTGATCTCCTCTGACCCTATGTGGGTACTCTTAATCGTCATTTCTTCCCTAATTGCAGTGGCTAAAACTTCCATTACAATGTTAAAAAGCAATGGAGACAATAAGCATCCTTGTCTGGTTACTGCTCTGAGTAGAAATGATTCCAAATTAACTCCATTCAATATGATATTGGCTGTGGGTTTGCTGTAGATGGCCTTTATCAGTTTAACAAATGTCCCTTCTATACCAATTTTCTTTGTTTAATGTTAAAAGATTTTATTTATTTATTTTTTTCCATTTATTTTTTTATTAAATCATAGCTGTGAACATTAGTATGATCATGGGACACCATACACTTGGGTCATAGACTGTTTGAATTATTTTCATTACACTAGTTAACATACCTTTCGTGGCATTCTCTTAGTTATTTTGCTAAGACTTTTACATTCCACTTTTACTAGGATGCACATATTCCCTTGTAAGATGCACCACAGGTGTAATCCCATTAATCTCCCTCCCTCCACCTACGTGCCCCCTCCCTACCCTCCCTTTCCCCCTTCTCCCTATTCTTAGTTTGTAACTGGGTTATAGCTTTCATGTGAAGGTCCTACATTAGTTTCATAATAAGGGTGAGTACATTGGGTACTTTTTCTTCCATTCTTGAGATACTTTACTAAGAAGAATATGTTCCAGCTCCATCATTTAAACATGAAAGAGGTAAAGTCTCCATCTTTTTTAAGGCTGCATAATATTCCATGGTGTACATATACCACAATTTATTAATCCATTCGTGGATCGATGGGCACTTGGGTTTTTTCCATGACTTAGCAATTATAAATAGGACTGCAATAAATATTCTTATACAAATATCTTTCTTAAGATGTGATTTTTTGTCTTCTGGGTATATGCCCAGTAGAGGGATTACAGGATTGAATGGCAGATCTATTTTTAGATCTCCAAGTATTCTCCATATCTCTTTCCAAAAGGAATGTATTAATTTGCATTCCCACCAGCAGTACAAAAGTGTTCCATTTTCTCCACATCCACGCCAACAACTCTGGTTGGGATTTTGTGATGTAGGCTAGTCTTACTGGAGTTAGATGATATCTCAAAGTAGTTTTGATTTGCATTCTCTGATGATTAAAGATGATGAGCATTTTTTCATATGTCTGAAGGCCATGCGCCTGTCTTCTTCAGAGAAGTTTCTCTTCTCCTTTGCCCAGCCTGTGATGGGATCCCTTGTTCTTTTCTTGCTAATGTGTTTGAGTTCTCTGTGGATTCTGGTTATTAAACCTTTGTCAGAGACATAACCTGCAAATATCTTTTCTCATTTTGAGGGCTGTTTGCTTGCTTTACTTACTGTATTTTGGCTGTGCAGAAGCTTTTTAGTTTGATCAAGTCCCAATAGTGTATTTTTGAAGCAGCTTCAATTGCCTGGGGGGTCCTTCTCATAAAAAACTCGCCCACCCCAATTTCTTCAAGGGTTTTCCCTGCACTCTCTTCTAGTATTTTTATAGTTTCATGTGTTAGGTTTAAATATTTAATCCAGTGAGAGTCTATCTTGGTGAATGGTGAGAGGTGTGGGTACAGTTTCAGTCTTCTGAAAGGTTAGCAGCCAGTTACCCAGCACCATTTTGTTAAATAGAGAATCTTTTCCCCATTGAATGTTTTTAATTGGCTTGTCAAAGATTAAATAACGGTAATTACAGGATTCATCTCTTTGTTCTCTATTCTGTTCTAGACATCTACTTCTCTGTTTTTCTGTCAGTACCATGCTGTTTTAATCACTATTGATTTGTAGTATAGTCTGAGGTCTGGTAACGTGATTCCTCCTGCTTTGTTTTTATTTCTGAGTAATGTCTTGGCTATTCGAGGTTTTTTCTCATTGCATATAAAATGAAGTATTGTTTTTTCAACATCTTTAAAGTATGACAATGGAGCTTTAAAATAGATTGCGTTGAAATTATATATTGCTTTGGGTAGTATGGACATTTTAACAATTTTGATTCTTCCCAACCATGAGCGCGGTATATTTTTAATTTGTTAACATTCTCAGCTATCTCTTTTCTTAGAGTTTCATAGTTCTCTTTATATAGACCTTTCACGTCCTTTGTTAGATAAACTCCCAAGCATTTCACAGCACTACTGTGAATGGGATAGAGTCCTTAATTGTTTTTTCAACTTGAGTATTGTTGGTATATATATGAAGGGTACCGATTTATGAATGTTGATTTTGTAAACTGAGACCTGCTGTATTCCTTGATCACGCCTAAGAGTTTTGTAGTAGAGTCCCTAGTATTTTTTAGATATACAATCATATCATCTGTGAAGAGCAAAAGTTTGATTTCTTCTGACCCTATGTAGATACTTTTGATCGCCTTTTCTTCCCTAATTGTGGTGGATAAAACTTCCATTACAATGTTAAAGAGCAATGGAGAGAATGGGCATCCTTGTCTGGTTACAGATCTGAGTGGAAATGATTCCAATTTAACTCCATTCAATATGATATTTGCTGTGGGTTTGCTGTAGATGGCCACTATCAGTTTAAAAAATGTCCCTTCTATACCGATTTTCTTAAGTGTTCTGATCATGAAGGGATGTTGGATGTTATCAAAAGCTTTTTCTGCATTGATTGAGAGAATCATATGGTCTTTGCTTTTTAATTTGTTTATGTGCTGAATTACATTTATAGATTTATGTATATTGAACCATCCTTGAGACCCTGGGATAAAACCGACTTCGTTATGTTGTATGATTTCTTTGATATGTTGCTGGATTCTGTTTGTTAGAATCTTGTTGAATATTTTTGCATCTATATTTATTAGTGTATTGGTCTATAATTTTCTTTTCTTGTTGGGTCTTTTCCTGGTTTTGGGATCAAGGTGATGGTTACTTCATAGAACGTGTTGGGTTGTCTTCCTTCTTTTTCTACTGTTTGGAACAGGTTGAGTAAACCTCTTGAAAGGTTTGGTAGAATTCTGACGTGAAACCATCTGTTCCCGGGCTTTTCTTTTTGGGGAGATTTTGTATGGTTGATGTTATTTCCAAACTTGATATGGGCCTATTCAACATTTCCAGTTGATTTTGGTTAAGTCTTGGAAGGTGACGTGCTTCCAAGTAACAGTCAATTTCCTTCAGATTTTCGTATTTCTGAGAATAAAGTTTCTTCTAATATTCCTTAAGGATTTTTTTGATTTCTGAGGAGTGTGTTGTTATTTCGTCTTGGTTATTTCTGATTGATGAGATTAGAGATTTTACTCTGTTTTTCCTGATTAGGTTGGCCAAAGGTTTATCTATTTTGTTGACCTTTTCCAAAAACCAGCTTTTTGATTTATTGATCTGTTGTATTCTTCTTTTGTTTTCAATTTCATTTAGTTCTGCTCTGATTTTGGTTATTTCTTTTCTTCTACTCGATTTGGGGTTGAAGTGTTCTTCCATTTCCAGTCTCTTGTGATGTCTCATTAAGTTGTTTACTTCCTCTCTTTCCATTCTCCCAAGTAAGGCTTGCAGTGCTATAAATTTCCCTCTTAGAACTGCCTTTGTGGTGTCCCAGGGTTTCTTATAGTTTGTGTCTTCGTTGTCATTGTGTTCCAGGAATTTGGCAATTTCCTTCTTGATCTCATCTCTGACCCAGCTATCATTCAGCATAAGGTTATTTAACTTCCATGTCTTTGTATCAGTATGCAGATTCCTGTTGTTACTCATCTCATGTTTTATTCCATGATGGTCTGAGAAGATGCATGGAATAATTTCTATTCCTTTAAATTTACTGAGGTTAGACTTGTGACCTAAGATGTGATCAATTTTGGAGTAAGTTCCATGGGCTGATGAGAAGAATGTGTATTCAGTTTTGTTGCAATGACATGTTCTGTAGATGTCTACTGAACCTAAATGCTGGATGGTTAGATTTAAATCTAGAATTTCTTTAGTCAGCGTTTTGTTGGAGGATAGGTCCATCACTGCCAAAGGAGTGTTAAAATCTTTGACTATTATAGAGTTGGAGGAAATCAAGTTGCTCATGTGTGTTAGAGTTTCTCTTATAAATTGAGGTGCATTCTGGTTGGGTGCATAGATGTTAATAATTGAATCTCATCATATTGAGTCTTACCTTTAACAAATATGAAGTGACCGTTCTTGTCTTTCCTTACTTTTGTTGATTTAAAGCCTATTGTATCCGCAAATAAAATTGCAACTCCTGCTTTTTACTGGTTACCATTTGCCTGAAATATGGATGACCATCCTTTCACCCTGAGTCTGTATTTGTCTTTTAAGTTAAGATGTGACTCTTGTATGCAACAAATGTCTGGCCTGATTTTTTGTATCCGGTCAGCTAACCTATTTCTCTTTAGAGGGCAGTTTAAGCGATTTACATTTATGGAGAACATTGATAAGTTTGGTTTAATTTGGGGTATTGATTTTTTTTTCAAAAGTCCAGTGGGCATTTTTAATCCTTTTGCCATTGTGGAAGTTGGTGTTTGATCAGAAGTTTCTGAGTGTGTTTACTTTTATAGTAGAGGATTGTGTTGCTTATTATGGAGGATTGGTCTGAGAATATCATGAAGAGCTGGTTTGGTTATGGCAAATTTCTGTAGCATATGAATGTCATTAAAGTATTTAATTTCTCCATCATAAATGAAACTCAGTTGGGTACAAGATCTGGGGTTGAAAGTTATTTTGCTTGAGGAGATTAAACTTTGATGACCACCCTCTTCTCGCTTGAAAAGTTTCAGCAGAGAGATCTGCAGTCATTCTAATGTTCTTCCCTTTGAAGGTAATAGTTTTCTTTCTCCTGGCCACTTTCAGAATTTTCTCCTTCATATTAACTTTAGTGAAGTTAATTATAATATGCCTGGGGGATGTCTTATTGGGGTTTAGTCGTGCTTGGGTTGTGAAACTATCTGCTATCTGAATTTCAGGTTCTCTAGGCATGTCTGGAAAATTCTCTTGCATAATTTCATGCAGAAGGGCCTCTGAGCCCAGGGAGGCCACTTCATCTGTTTCAGGAATTCCTATGAGTAGGATATTTGCTTTCTTCGAGTTATCCCAGAGCTCTCTGAGAGAGTGATCCATTTTTGCTCTCCATTTCTCTTCCTCTTTGAGAGTTTGGGAGCGTTCAAAGGCTTTATCTTCAATGTCAGAGATCCTTTCTTCTGCTTGGTCCATTCTGTTCCTAAGGGATTCTACTGTATTTTTCATATCTTTGAGGGCTGCAAATTCTTGCTTCTGTGTGTCTGAGTCTGTGGTGGTTTTGTCTTTAAATTCATTAAATTCTTGAGACAGCTTTTGAATTTCTCCATGAATTCCTAGTTCCATTTTTTAAATCTTGTTTGCCATCCAAATTCTGAATTTGATTTCTGACATCTCAGCCAGTTGTTTGTGAATGGGATCTTCAATTACATCTGCCGTATCTTTCCTTAGGGGTATTGATCTATTCTGGTTATTCATGTTACCAGAATTTTTCCACTGAATCTGACCCATGATTGTTTTACTCCCTTTGATTTATCCCCTGGGGCTTTGTTGAGGGCCAGTATAGAATTGTGGCCTGAGAGACTGGGGCCCTGTCTGGTGTGGTGTGGTTAAGTGGTTCTTTCTTATTTTCAGCTGGTTTCTGTTTGACCCCAGTGAAGCACTTACTCTGGGTGGAAGTCTCAGCTCTCTGAGTCACCCCGCTCTGGAAGCTTCCCAGGTCTGTGAGTCATTTCAGGCAAATCCTTTACTTATGCGTGGCCTCCTTTTGTCGCCCAGGGAGACAGTAGGTGTGGCTTCAGCCACCTCAGGGAACTGCCACTCTGGTGTGGGTCTCTCCTAGCCTCACTCCCACGCCCCAGAGTCAGCACTGACCAGCTGCAGATCTGGCACTGTCCACACCCCCAATAACTCCCCCAAGAATCTGGATTCCCAGTGGACAGGCCTCCAGATCTCAGACTGAGGGAAGAAGGGAGCTCTGGGAACTCAGAGCTGCTGACAGTGAGCACACACTGTTTCACTCTGTTTTATGCCCGCCCTCACCATCGTGCTCAGGCCTCCAGATCTCAGAGTGAGGGTGGGGGGGTGGAACACTGGGAGCCCATAGCCACCTGTAGCAAACACACTCAGACGCACTCAGTTTTATGCACTGCCTACCATCACTGTTCGTGCCTCCAGATCTCAGAGTGAGGGCAGAAGTGGCGGTGGGGGTGGGAGGGGGAGAGCTGGGAGCCCAGAGTTGCCTGTATGTACACCACATGTTGACACTTATGTATTATAACTCAACTTTTAGTAGCCACATACATACACCAAAAATTAAGGACTATGTATAGTATTGTGGATATATGTATAGACAACCTTAATCTAGAAATATAAATTGTGTAATTCATGTGTGTATGAAATACATCTGGCCATGTCAGCTATTTTGGTATCAGTTTAGTTTGAGACAACGCTTAGTAAGGAAGTTGATCATTAATATAATACATGTTCACTCTTTTTAAGTTGCATTATTACAATATGTAAATAAGATCCCAGGAGAAGTGAGGCATTTGAAATGTGGTTAAGTCCAGTCATCAATCTTCTGAATATATTGGTCTGAGTCAGCACTGTGGGATGGATGTTAGATACACAGTTATCCTTTGTGACTCATATTTTTAAGATTAGCACTGTGATCACAAATATTCTAGCTTCCCTTAATAACCAATTGTACCTCATAAATGCCTTTACATATACATAATTTATGTATTTATCACTTAATAAAACCAATTAAAACAAAGTTTAAAAAGTTGCCTTTTTAAACGGGATTAGCACATTCACTCTCCTTTAGGAAAGAGATCATATCTTATCTACCTTTATAGCCACTGCTCCTAGTAGAGCAGTGCACTGCAGGAGCTCAATGAAGAAGTGATCAATGAAAAAATTAATATATTTTCAATTTCTTTTAGTCTTTAGCATTTCTTAAAATATAAAAATGTATACTAATAACCTCATAATAGTATTCCCTTTGATTCATATTAAAACTCTGTCTTGTTTCAGAGGCTGTCTCCTGTCATTCTGGGATTTTGTGAATTCATCTGTGTTCATCCAAGTTACCATATTTTGCCCTGTGTTTTGTCCAAGTTTTAGAGGGAAAAATAAGTATGCACATCACATAAGGATAGTACTAATTCTGTCCTGTGCGTATGTAAACGTTTATAATTCTTTTACTTATGTTTAGGTGTTAAAAGTATAACTCTAGAAAGCACTAACTTTTTCTGTGTATAATGATGCTCCCATGTATAATGCACACCCACATTTGCAAAATAACACCCTGGAATATGGTGATCATTTTTGTTGAACTTACAATGGACTTTCAACAATAGCGTTTTCAGTCGACGGAAAACAATGTATGGTCCTAATGAAGAAAGACAGTGTGACATGTATGCAGTCAGTTGGTAATGATTTAACACTTCTAAGCAGAATCAAGAAACCATCCATCACCCAGGTTGTGATTGGATCCTAAGATCTTGAACAGGGTCAAGAAGGAAGTAAAATTATTTAAAAATGTGGCATCAGCAATGCTATAGATGGAAATGAGTACAATAAAATTTCCCAGGAGGAGGAAGTGACTCTTCAGAAGACATTAATGGTGTAGAAATTAAAGGTGACAATAGTTGTGATATTGACAGTAGGAAAGAGCTCGTGACCTTCTATTATGCATAAATATCATAAATTTGTTACTGGTACATAAAATGTCTTGCACCTTGAATACGTTCTTGTGTTTTGTAATTATCTCTTACATAAAAATCTCTTGCAGCATAGTATGTTAATAAATAAATGCTAAAATTCCTATATCATACAAAAAACAAGTACCTAAACATAGAAAAATAAAAATTTTAATTAAAATATGCAAATATCCTTTCCCATTGTGTATGTTGTCTCTTTGCTTTGGTTGTTGTTGTCTCCTTAGCTACATCCTTTGTATTAACCTGGATGGAAGTGGAAGACATTATTTTTAGTAGTAAAGCATCACAAGAATGGAGAAGCATGAATCCTATTTACTCAATTTTGATATGAGGACAATTAATGACAATTAAGTTTATGATGGGGAAGGAAAAGCAGAAAGAGGGAAGGATGGAGGGGGTGGTGACTTGGTGCATGCCATACCTTCTGGGGGCAAGACATGATTGCAAGAGGGACTTTATCTAACAAATGCAATCATTTGTTATTGGCTTATTGTACCCTCAATGAATCCCCAACAATTAAAAAAAATTAATTAAAATACTATAACAAAATATTTTTTTCCTGAAAGTTTGGGCCAAGAACCATGGGTGTGCATTATACATGTGATCATGTATACACAGCAAAATATGATACATATTTGTCCAACAACCATTTTTCTAGCCCCTCCTATATATAAGAGACATGGACGGTACAATCATGAAAAATCCAGGTCCCTAAAAGAGCTCTCATGTAGTGGAGGGAGATAAGAAAGTAGAAAATCATAAGTGCTCTTATAAATACCAAAAAGGACAGAAACATAAAACTTCATGGAAGATTACGTAGGGATCTTTCCAGCCTACAATTCCAGAGTAGAACCTTCTTTTGCTTAGAAGGGGTCCCTTCAAAATCTTGTGCTGATTTTGTTTTTCTTGGCTGGTTTGTCATCTTTTACCCCTCTTGTAAACTATTTATTGTTTTCAATGTAGGTAATTTTTAGGTAGGACTTGAATTGCTCAGAGAGACTACTTTATTCAATGGTCACTGTATAATGTGATGATACCAAATACTAATGCATTAAGTGCTCTTAGGAAAAACTTGCTTCCCTAAGGTTTTCCATAAAACACTTTGAACTATTCACATAACTTGTAAAATCATTGGTAATTCCAAGGTTAATATAAAAAGGCCTTATGTATGTACTGTGCATACTCTTCAAGCCAATAGATGGATTCCTAATCTAACTTGTTTCTTCAGAAAAGAACTATCCTTCATATCACTTTAACTTTGTTTTTAAATGAGCTATGATGATGCCATGGCTTTCTACCCAGAGTGAGAGAGTGAGACTCTGTTTCAAAAAAAAAAAAAAAGTTGTAGAGGGACATATCAAGAATGTAAAATTCACTAGCCAACTTGCTATTTATCAGCAAAGGGGAAATGCCTCCTGTGTTTCTATTTATTATAAAGTATTAAGATAAGAAAAGAGCAAGTACCGACAATCATTAGTCAATCATATAAAAGAAACCAAACCTCACTAGAACTGAATGCCAAAACTGTGTAGTCTATTCCTTCTCTGAAATTAACAACTCTTTCATATGAAACCTCTCACAAAATTTATTGTTATCTAAATAAAATTTCTTTCATTATCATTTACCATACTACATACTGTATTGAATGTGCTCTGTGCACATTAAAAGTTAGGTGGCCCAGAAATTAAATAACCATCCTGTCTTATGATTATATACTATCTCTCTGAAAAGTACAGAGGTCACATTGATGATAACAATCTGAATTCAAAAAAGTAGTTGTCTAGAATAATTAATAAATACTTAGGGTCTCATTCATGAGCATAAAATATTATCTTATTTCAAGGATGATTGAAAGGAAATTGCCAAGTCTCATATGGTAAACATTTAATTGATTATCCTTTTCCTCCTACCTTCACTTCATGCATATTAAGCCAATTAGTCCTTTGTTACTGCAAGAAAAAATTATTGTTGAATGATTAAAAAATATGCTCTTTACTGGTGTAGAGTAGTTTCTTCCTATAATAAACAATTGAAAATATATTTTTATAGACTAGGACTCTCGGTACAGCAAAATTAATGCCTACAGCATAATTGTTCTAAAACTATTCTTACTTATGCTTTACTATGCTAAGTTTGACAACTTATGGGAAATGATACCTGTGGAATGCCACAGCAGTCATTCAATATATGTACTAGTATTTTGAAAAGAATGTACTTCAAGGAAGTATTATAGGGACACCAAAGGGAATCAAATATGAAAGAAAATAATGACAGCAGCAACCACAAAAATATAAAAAAGGGGAAATTCACACATTGAATCAATTTTTTATAATGCTAATACAATGGGTTGAAAAATAAAGACCTCAGTGAATTAGATATTTGCTCATTCTACATGATTACTGTCAAGTCAACAATTTGCCAAGCATTTATTTAACCTGCCTCTTTGGTGAAGTAATTGCACTGAACTGTTACAATTTGAACAAAGTCTGAATCACAATATAAGACACTAAATGTTGTATAGACTCCTCAGGAGTGTAGCCAAGTTGTATGTGATAACCAGGGAGCCAGCAAGGGACTTCTGGACCCCAAGAGGAGGACAAAACAGTGGAAAACTGGCAAGTGGTTGTGTGTGTTTGATCGACCTAATCATGCTGGCAACCGTAAGTACAAGCAGCAGTGAGACTGCAAACTGGAAAGGCCTTACCTGTGAACTGTTTCGGTGTTCTTGGACGTGGCACTCAGTTGAACTGCCTTGGGTAGAGCTTGAGCAGGAATGTAGAGAACTTTGGGCATTGTGTGGGGGCCCAGACTGAACCACTGAGCTGGGTGCAGGAAGCCATTGTGAAAGAACTGCCCCGGCAAGCTCCGCCCTCAGGATCTCAGAGCAAGGATTGGGCAGGTCAAAGTAACCTACTGACTGAGCAGCCTAAAGGCAGGGGCTGAGCTGCCTTACAGCCTTAATCCTTAGGGTCAGAATGAGACGGTTTTGGCACACTGGAGCCTTGGGATGTTGCCCTGGATAGAGTGCCGTGATGTTACAGCTCATAGCAACCTCAAACTCCTGGACCTGGTGCCGCCCAGACCTCCATAAGAGCTGTGCAGCAACCCCCAACCCGTGACCTGCACCCACTGGGCCTCCACATTCCCTGACCAGGAACTGTGGGAGCCACACAACCCTGCGTCCTCCCTCCTGTATCCTTCTAGATTCCACACCAGCCCGTTCATCTGGACAGGGACTCTGGTAGCTGCATGCCCCTTGGAGCCCTCCCTGCCTCTGCACAGAGCTCTTCTCCTGGCCAGAGACTGCTGGAGCCTTGGGCTCTCTGTGCCAAAGTCACTGGGTGCCTGGCACTCCCAGAACCATGTGCACCACCCCCAGCCCTGTTGCTGGATCTGGGTGTGTCACAAACTGGAGCTGATTCCACAACCAAAACTCCCTAGCTAGAGCAGCCCCAGAGGAACTACACAGGGCAACAATAGACTGATCCCGCTGGTTTATAATCTTGGAGAGACACCTCCCCAACTCTGAGGATGGCCAAAGGCAACAGTGAAAAACAATCATGAGGCAAAATCAACAGAAAAACTCTGGCAATATGAATAATCAGAGTAGATCAACTCCCCCAACAATCAATGGGGCAGAAACAGCACAAGACCCCATGCCCAAACAAATAGCTGAGATGTCAGAAATTGAATTCAGGATCTGGATAGCAAATAAGATTGAATTAGAATTCCAAAAGTTATCTCAAGAATTCAATGGATTCAAAGACCAAATGACCAAAGAATTTGACACATTGAGACAAGAAGTTGCATCCCTCAAAGATCTGAGAAACACAGTAGAATCCCTCAGTAACAGAATGGAGCAAGCAGAAGAATGGATTTCTGACATTGAAGACAAAGCTTTCAAATGTTCCCAAACCCTCAAAGAAGAAGAAAAATGGAGAGCAAAAACAGACCACTCTCTCAGAGAGCTCTCGGATAATTTGAAGAAAACCAATATTCGTCTTATAGGGATCTCCAAAAGTGACGAAGTGGCTTCACAAGGCACAGAGTCTCTTCTCCATGAGATTATGAAGGAGAACTTTCCAGACATGCCAATAGATTCTGAAATTCAGATAGCAGACAGTTTCTGAACTCCAGCACCACTTAATCCAAATAAGACATCCCCCAGAAACATCATAATCAATTTCACTAAAGTTAATATGAAGGAGAAAACTCTGAAAGCTGCCAGATGAAAGAAAACCATTACCTACAAGGGTAAGACTATCAAAATAACTGCAGATCTCTCTGCTGAAACCTTTCAAGCTAGAAGAGGATGGTCATTGACTTTTAATTTCCTAAAACAAAATAACTTTTAACCCAGGATCCTGTACCCAGCTAAACTGAGCTTCATTTATGATGGAGAAATTAAATACTTCAAAGACATTCACATGTTGAAGAAATTCGCCACAACTAAACCAGCTCTCCACGACATTCTTAGACCTATCCTCCATAAAGACCAGTGTAATCCTCCACCACAAAAGTAAACCCACCCCCCAAATTTTTGATCAAATTCCAACTTCCACAGTCACAAAAGGATTAAAAATGTCCACCGGTC
This sequence comes from Nycticebus coucang, assembly GCF_027406575.1. Lineage (NCBI taxonomy): Eukaryota > Metazoa > Chordata > Mammalia > Primates > Lorisidae > Nycticebus > Nycticebus coucang. The sequence continues at coordinate 1,780,671 of NC_069805.1, forward strand.
TCTCAAAAGGCTTATCAATACTCTCAATTAATGTGAATGGTTTAAATTTTCCTCTAAAGAGGCATAGGTTGGCGGACTGGATACAAAAACTCAAGCCAGGTATCTGCTGCATCCAAGAATAACATCTTACATTAAAAGACAGATATAGACTCAAGGTGAAGGGATGGTCATCTATATTCCAGGCAAATGGAAAGCAGAAAAAAGCAGGCATTGCAATCCTGTTTGCAGACGCAATAGGCTTTAAACCAACCAAAAATAATTAAGGATAAGGATGGACACTTCATATTTGTTTTTTTTTTGACACTTCATATTTGTTAAAGGTAATACTCAATATGATGAGATCTCAATTATTAATATTTATGCACCCAACCACAATGCACCTCAATTTATAAGAGAAACCCTAACAGACATGAGCACTCGATTTCCTTCACTTCCATAGTAGTTGGAGATTTTAACACCCCTTTAGCAGTCCTGAATAGATCCTCCAAAAAGAAGCTAAGGAAACAAATTTTAGATTTAAACTGAACCATTCAACATCTGGACTTAACAGACATCTACAGAACATTTCATCCCCCAAAAACTGAATACACAGTCTTCTCATCAGCCCACAGAACATACTCCAAAATTGACCACATCCTAGGCCACAAATCTAACCTCAGCAAATTTAAAAAAATAGAAATTATTCCTTGCATCTTCTCAGACCATCATGGAATAAAAGTTGAACTAAATAACAACAGGAACCTGTATACCCACACAATATCATGGAAGCTAAACAACCTTATACTGAAGGACACATGGCTTATAAATGAGATTAAGAAGGAAATCACCAAATTTTTGGAACAAAAGAACAATCAAGACACGAATTACCAGAACCTCTGGGATACTTTAAAGGCAGTCCTAAGAGGGAAATTATAGCACTGCAAGCCTTCCTCAAGAAAATGGAAAGAGAGGAAGTCCATAACTTAATTGAACATCTGAAGCAACTGGAGAAAGAAGAACACTTCAACCCCAAACGCAGCAGAAGAAAAGAAATAACAAAAATCAGAGCAGAATTAAATGAAATTGAAAACAAAAGAATTATACAACAGATCAATAAATACAAAAGCTGTTTGTTTTGAAAAGATCAATAAAATAGATAAACCTTTGGCCAACCTAACCAGGAAAAAAAGAGTAAAATCTCTAATTTCATCAATAAGAAATGGTAATGATGAAATAACAACAGACCCCTCAGAAATTCAAAAAATCCTTAACGAATACTACAAGAAACTCTACTCTCACAAATGTGAAAATCTGAAAGAAATCGACCAATACCTGGAAGCAAGCCACCTATCAAGACTTAGCAAGAACGAAGTGGAAATGTTGACAGGTCTATTCAAGTTCTGAAATAGCATCAACTATACAAAATCTCCCTAAAAAGAAAAGCCCAGGACCCAGATAGCTTTACGTCAGAATTCTACCTAACATTTAAAGAAGAACTAGTACCTATACTACTAAACCTCTTCCAAAATATAGAAAAAGAAGGAATATTACCCAGCACATTCTACGAAGCAAACGTCACCTTGATCCCCAAACCAGGGAAAGACCCAACAATAAAAGAAAATTATAGACCAATATCACTAATGAATATAGATGCTAAAATACTCAATAAGATCCTAACAAACAGAATCCAGCAACACATCAAAAAAATTATATACCATGACCAAGTTGGATTTATCCCAGGGTCTCGAGGCTGGTTCAATATATGTAAATCAACAAATGTAATTCAACACATAAAAAAACTTAAAAATAAAGACCATATGATTCTTTCAATTGATGCAGAAAAAGCTTTTATAATATCCAGCATCGCTTCATGATCAGAACACTTAAGAAAATTGGTATTGAAGGGACATTTCATAAACTAATAGAGGCCATCTACAGCAAACCCACAGGCAATATCGTATTGAATGGAGTTCAATTGAAATCATTTCCACTTAGATCAGGAACCAGGCAAGGTTGCCCATTGTCTCCATTGCTCTTTAACATTGTAATGGAAGTTTTAGCCATTGCAATTAGGGAAGAAAAGGCGATCAAGGGTATCCACATAGGGTCAAAAGAGATCAAACTTTCACTATTCACAGATGATATGATCGAATATCTGGAAAACACTAGGGATTCTACTACAAAACTTTTAGAAGAGATCAAGGAATACAGCAATGTCTCAGGGTACAAAATCAATACCCATAAATCTGTAGCCTTTATATATACCAACAATAACCAAGCCAAACAAACAGTCAAGGACTCTATTCATTTCACAGTAGTGCCAAAGAAGATGAAATATTTGGGAGTATACCTAACAAAGGGCGTGAAAGATCTCTACAAAGAGAACTATGAAACTCTAAGAAAAGAAATAGTCGAAGATGTTAACAGATGGAAAAACATACCATGCTCATGGCTGGGAAGAATCAACATTGTTAAAATGTCCATACTGCCCAAAGCAATATATAATTTTAACGCAATTCCTATCAAAGCTCCATTGTCATACTTTAAAGATCTTGAAAAAAATAATACTTGGTTTTATATGGAATCAGAAAAAACCTCGAATAGCCAAAACATTACTGAGCAATAAAAGCAAAGCAGGAGGAACCCATAATGATCAAAACAGCATGGTACTGGCACAAAAGCAGAGAAGTACGTGTCTGGAACAGAATAGAGAACCAAGAGATGAATCCAGCTACTTACCTTTATTTGATCTGTGACAAGCTAATTAAGAACATTCATTGGGGAAAATATTCCCTATTTAACAAATGGTGCTGGGTGAACTGGCTGGCAACCTGGAGAAGATTGAAACTGGACCCACACCTTTCACCATTAACTAAGATAGACTCTCACTGGATTAAAGATTTAAATTTAAGTTATGAAACTATAAAAATACTTGAAGAAAGTGCAGGGAAAACTCTTGAAGGAATCGGCCTGGGTGAATATTTTATGAGGCGGACTCCCCAGGCAATTGAAGCAGTATCAAAAATACACTACTGGGACCTGATCAAACTAAAAAGCTTTTGCACAGCCAAAAACATAGTAAGTAAAGCAAGCAGACAGCCCTCAGAATGGGAGAAAATATTTGCAGCTTATACCTCCAATAAAGGTCTAATAACCAGAATCCACAGAGTACTCAAACGTATTAACAAGAAAAGAACACGTGACCCCATCTCAAGGTGGGCAAGGGACTTAAAGATAAACTTCTCTAACAAAGACCCACACAAAATCTACAAACACATGGAAAATAGCTCATCATCCTTAATCATCAGAGAAATGCAAATCAAAACTACTCTGAGATATCACCTAACCCCAGTAAGAGTATCCCACATAACATAATCCCCAAACCAGAAATGTTGGTGTGGATGTGGAAGAAAGGGCACACTTCTACACTGCTGGTGGGAATGCCCACTAATACCTTCCTTCTGGAAGGATGTATGGAGAATACTTAGAGACCTAAAAATAGACCTGCCATTCGATCCTATAATTCCTTTACTAGGTTTGTACCCAGAAGACCAAAAGTCACAATATAACAAAGACATTTGTACCAGAATGTTTATTGTAGCCCAATTCATAATTGCTAAGTCATGGAAGAAGCCCAAGTGCCCATCGACCCACGAATGGAGTAGCAAATTTTGGTACATGTATACCATGGAATACTATGCAGCCTTTAAGAAAGATGGAGACTCTACCTCTTTCCTGTTTACATGGATGGAGCTGGAACATATTCTTCTTAGCAAAGTATCTCAGGAATGGAAGAAAAAGTATCCAATGTACTCAGCCCTACTATGAAGCTAAATTATAGCTTTCACATGAAAACCGAACTATAGCACAAGACTATGAGGAAAGGGCCAAGGAAGGGGAAGGGGGGGAGGTTTTGGTGGAGGGAGGGAAATGGGTGGGGCCACATCTATGGTGCATATTAGAATGGGTACAGGCGATTGCACTAATGTACACAGCTATGATTTAACAATAAAAAAAATAATAAAAAAACACACTTGTAAAAGAAAGAAAAATAGCACTATTTTTACTGCTTTTGATGAACATTATTATTTCTTTAGTTGGCCAACTAAAAATTTCTAATTATCTTCATCTAGGCACTCACCCATCCAAATACACACATAAGCACACATACACACATATACATGCTTTTACATCCTCAGTCAAGAAATTGCATCAGGAGTAGCATTACCAGTCTAGAAAGAAAGTTAGAATCACTCTAGACAGAATACACCCAGTAACCCCTTTGGGGCAGTGTATCTCTTATGGTACTGTAAGAAATTTGTTTATGTGGACTTGTTCATATGATAATGACACAGAGAACAATAGATTTCTTTTTTTATTTTAATTTTTATTTTTACATATACATGTGTAGGTTTCCATTTGTTTTTGCCTTCACAAAATTAAAAAGACTTAAAATATAATAATAACAATGCTTAAGAGAAGGATTAGAAACCAAAACCTTGTAAAGAATGAATGAACATAAATACATTCAGAAAAGGAATCAGACAATTGCTACATCAAAATATTAAGCGATAATAATAATGATGGAAAGAAAGTAACATTCACATTGTCAAATAAGAGTATGTCTATTATAGAATGATTTGACTCTGAGATTCAGTATGGAGTCATCAGCTAATTTCTTATTATTTTTTTAAGTATCAGAAAATAGACAACTAATATTTATAAATAAAAGTAAAAGATAATTTCAAAAAACAGATCATACTAAATCTTATAGACAAAAGAAAAAGAAGAAATACATCCAAATCATTCTACTTTATCTGGGTACACCCAACATTAAAGTTGGAAAAAATATATTATTATAAAGGAGAAATTACAAACATATGTCACTTATAAATGAGGATACAATATCCTAAACAACATATTAACATGTTGAGTTGAAAATTGTTTAGTTTAAAATTAAATTAAATTTATGTTTAATTTTAAAATGAAAACTAATTTATGTGAAGATTAGTCACCATTTTATTTTCTTTTCTTGTTCTTTTTTATTCTTTTCCCTTCCGTCAGCTCCTCCCTCCTTCTATGTCTGCTCTCCCCTTCCCCCATGCTGCACCATGTCATTAATTGCCATTAATTGTCTTCAAATCAAAATTGAGTACATAGGATTCATACTTCTCCACTCCTGTGATGCTTCACTAAGAAAAAAGTGTTCCACCTCCATCAAAGTTAGTACAAATGCTGAAAAATCTCCATTTTTTAATAGCTGAATATGTAGAACAATAGATTTCTTAATCATGAGCCCCCAGGGCAAAACACTCTAGGTCAGGAGATTGGAAGGTTGGCTTTATCTGTTTATGTTTATAGAAGTGACTTATTCAGCCTCGTTTGGTTGCAAGTGACAAGAATGAAATGCAAACCAGCTTATGCCAAAACTGAAAATATACTTAGTTCATATAGCTTGGAAAAATGTGGGGAAAACTAAAAAGAGAGGGAAGAACCACAAAACCCAGGAATTTAGGTGTCTGGAAAGGGAGAGTCAAAAGATGTATATAAATGTACTATACACACATACACGTATATGTGGTGTGTTGGGATGAATTGAGAAATTATTATTTTGAACTACATAACATTATCCAATACAAAAGCAGTAACATTGTTTTACATCCTCTTGGAATATTTAAAGTGTTGACTGGTGATTCTTAGTAAATGGTGATTTAAGCTAATTCTGTAAAGGGGAGCAGAAAAGAACTGGAGACAGAATTGAAATTTCACAGAAAGCCAGACAAATAATATGACCCAGGAAGTATTGAGTTGATTAAAGAACTTAATATAACTCTAGCACTTAGTAAGAATTCTTGTGTTGCATTTATCATAACTTATCAAATTGAATCCTCACAAAATCCAAATAAATAGAAAGTTCTATTTTATAGCTGAGGAAACTGAGCAGCTTTTGCAAGGTCACACAATTTGTAAATGATTTATCTGAATGGGAGATCTTCATATTTGGGAAACGGTGTGGTTGTAGCCTGAGAAGGGGTTGTGCTGATGTTTTTAAGGCATATTGTCAAGATTCAGTTATGATTTGTCCCAATTAACTCACCTGAGCAGGAATTCCAGAGGAGGGAAAAGGGGAAGAAGTGATATCAGACAAACTAAGCTAAAATCCAGCTTCTATTGCTTTCTGTATGTTTGACAAAATATTCTTGAGCAAGAAGAGTTGGAATTATTGGGACTAATGGCATTCAGGGAAGTGGAAATAGAATTATCTCTGAAGGATAAGGTATTTCTAAACACTGATCAGCATGATTTTTGTAGGGATTTTATTTTCTTTCCTTTTCCTTTTTTCTTATTGTATATATTTTATTTTATTTTTAACTTTCATGTTTTAAAACTACACATGTTTTCAACTCAAGATTTGCCTGCCACTATGACACTTAACAGCATATTACCCTGACCTCAGAGAATCTCCATTATACATGGCCATTATTGGATTGTTTCAGATTTTTTTCTCTATATATTTTAAAAACATATAATACATTCACTTGGTTAAAATCAATAAGTTCCTGTTTTGCCTACTCTCTATCTTCTTAAGCTGTTTCTTCTACTGGCTATTAACATATCTCAGAACATTATTTTAAATATTATTATGTGTTGACTTCTTTTTTAAATTTAATTTGTATTAAATAATAACTATATATTTATGGGGTACAATGTGATGTTTTGATGTACAATGTGAAATGCTTAAATCAAACTGATTAACATAACCATAACTTCACTTGCTTATTTTTTGTGGTAAGTCATTTATAATGTACTCTTAATGTTTTCAAATGTATACTTGCATTTTGCACATAAGGTGAGATCTCACCAAATACCCTCCTTCCACTTACCCTTCACCCTCCACTCCCCTCTCCCTACTCTCTGCTCCTTTTCTCTGGACTATATTTGTGTTTTATCATTTGGTGATTATATATTGGTTTCATAATAGTATTGAATATATTGGATACTTTACTCCCATTCTTTTTATTTTCAACTTTGGAGATTCATTGAGGGTACAAAGAGTGAGGTTACATTGATTGCATTTGTTAGATAAAGTCCTTCTTACAATTGTGTCTTGCCCCCAAAAGGTGTGTCACACTCCGTGACACCCCTACCCCTCTCCTTCCTTTGTACTCTCTGCTCTCCCCTTCTTCCACGCCCCACCATGTAGTGGTCAGTAATTGTTCTCATATCAGAATGGAGTACACAAGATTCTTGCTTCTCCATTCTTGTGATGCTTTACAAAGAATAATGTGTTCTGCTTCCATCCATGTTAATACAAAAGATGTAAAGTCTCCATCTTTTTTTTTTTTTTTTTGTGGTTTTTGGCCGGGGCTGGGTTTGAACCCACCACCTCTGGCATATGGGACTGGCGCCCTACTCCTTGAGCCACAGGCGCCGCCCAAAGTCTCCATCTTTTTAATGGCTGAATAGTATTCCATGGTATACATCATAACACAGCTTGTTAATTCATTCCTGGGATGGTGGGCATTTAGGCTGTTTCCACATTTTGGCGATTGTAAATTGAGTGTCCTTATGGTAAAAGGATATTTTTTTTCTTCTGGCTAGATGCCCAGTAATGGGATTGCATAATCAAATGGGAGGTTTAGTTGGAATTATTTGAGATTTCTCCATACTTCTTTCCAAAAAGCTTGTATTAGTTTGCAATCCCACCAGCAGTGCAAATGTGTTACCTTCTCTCCACATCCACACTAGCATCTGCAGTGTTGAGATTTTGTGATGTGGGGCATTCTTACTGGGGTTAGATATCTCAGGTGGTTTTGATTTGAATTTCTCTGACAATGAGCATTTTTTGGGGTGTTTGTTAGCCATTCATCTGTCTTCTTTAGAAAAGGTTCTGTTCATCTTTCTTGCCCATTGATATTGCAGCTGTTCTCATATTGTGGGTTGCAACCCATAAAACCATTAGAAAACACACCCTGCATATCAGATATTTACATTACAATTCATAACAGTACAAAATTACATTTGTGAAATAGTAATGAAAATAATTTTATGGTTGGGATCACCACAACATGAGGAACTGTATTAAAGAATCACAGCATTAGGAAGGTTGAGACCAACTGAATATGGGATTGTTGGCTTTTTTCATGTTGATTAATTTGAGTTCTCTGTAGATCCTAGTTATCAGGCTTTGGTCTGATTCAAGATATGCAAATATCCTTTCTCATTGAGTAGGTTTTCTATTTGCTTTGATTATTGTCTCCTTAGCTGTGCAGAAAGTTTTTGGTTTAAGTCCCATTTGTGTATTTTTGTTGTTTTTGCAATTGCCATGTGAGTCTTCTTCATAAAGTCTTTCCCCAGGCTAACTTCAGGTGTTTTTCCCATGCTTTCTTTGAAGATTTCTATCATTTCATGCCTTAAATTTAGGTCTTTTATCCATCTTGAATCAATTTTTGTGAGTGGAGAAAGTTGCAGATCATTTTAATCTTTCACATGTGGTTGCCAGTTCTCCCAGCACCATTTATTGAATAGAGATTCTTTCCCCCAGTGTATGTTCTTGTGTAGTTTATAAAAGGTGACTGTAAGACGTTAGTTTCATTTTATGGTTTTCTATTTGATTCTTTATGTCTATGTCTCTGTTTTTGTGCCAATACCGTGATGTTTTGGGTTCTATGGCCTTGTAGTACAGCCTAAAGTCTGGTAGGCTGATGCTCCAAGCTTTGTTTTTATTACTAAGAACTGCTTTAGCTATACGGGTTTATTTCTGGTTCCATACAAAATGCGGAATCACTTTTTCCAAGTCTTGAAAGTATGAAGTTGGTATTTTAATACGGATGGCATTGAATCTGTAGATTACTTTGGAAAGTATAGAAATTTTAACAATGTTAATTATTCCTAGCCAAGAGCATGGTATGTTCTTCCATTTGTTAACACATTCTGCAAATTTTTTCTTAGGGTTTCATAATTTTCTTTATAGAGTTCCTTCACCTCTTTTGTTAGGTAGATTCCTAGGTATTTCATTTTCTTTGAAGCTATTGTGAAGGGGATTGTGTCCTTAATTAATTTCTCATCTTGGCTGTCATTGGCATACACAAAGGTTACTGATTTGTGGACATGGATCTTATATCCTGAGACATTACCCTATTTTTTTTTTTAATACTTCTGGTAGTCTTGTGGTTGAGACTTTGAGTTTCTCGAAGTATAAGGTCATATCATCAGCAAAGAGGGAGAGTTTGACCTCCCCTGCTCCCATATGGATGACCTTTATTTCCTTCTCTTGATGGATTGTATTGGCTAGAACTTACAGCACTATGTTGCATAGTAGTAGCAATAGAGGACCCTTGTCTGGTTCCAGTTCTAAGTGGAAAAGTGTTCAGTTTTTCTCCATTCAGTAAAATAGTAGCTGTGTGTTTGTGAAAGACAGATTCAATCAGTTTAAGAAATGTGCCACCTATGACTATACTCTTCAGTGTTCTAATTGGAAAAGGATGCTCGATTTTGTCAAATGCTTTGTCTGCATCTATTGAAAGGATCATATATTCATTACTGAAATTGGTCTGACATTCTCCTTTTTATTTTATGTTTTTCCTACTACACAGAAGTATTTTATTTCATGGCAATTGGAACAGAAGGAACAATATATTGTAATAACTTGGAATGTTTTCATTACATCAAAGCTCAGTAATTATTTCTCAAAGTGATTTTGCTGTCTCTTTTGAAGGTCCAAAATTGAAGGCAAAGATGCGACAACTTTATTTACGTAGCTTGGCATTTGTGGTAATGCCCCTTGCCAGGAATTTTTGAAGAGGATGTAATAGATATTGTCATATGGAACCAAAATTGTGTCAATTACAGTGTTTCTGATAATTACAAAGATTGGTCACCGGTGTAAATTGGAGTACAAAAAGAAAACCGAAAAAATCAGATTTTTAATCATTGCAGCAGTGGTACAAATGATAAAATGTTCCATAGGCAAAACAGCTGCACACCCTACTTCATGCATTGTGAGCATGATGAGTATATTTGATCCTCAATTAAATCATCATGATTATAATTTAGGGTGCCACCCTCAAGAAGAATATCTTAACTTTAATTATCCATGCAGGAGTTACTATTCTTCTTCTCATAGATAGGAGCAATATGTTTAATCATAACACAGTAAACTACATTTCAAAAGTGGCTTGAAGCTATTTTCTGAAATAAATAAAACAGTTGTTCATCCAATACAACGTTTGTGTACCTTTAATTTTGTAGGCGTTCTTAAATTGAGTTTATATGTAGGTATAATACACTAAATAAAGCAATCTTAAAGTTAAATCATAAATAGAAGTGGTTCAGCATCATGAAAGCTTTTTCTTTAATTTAAAATGAAATTTGAGGCAAGATGGCAGCCGAGTAACAGCTTCCTTGCATCTGGTCACCCTGAGTCTGGGGAGATAGGACCCCGGGCATCTCTGGCTGGTGGGATCAGCCTATCATCACCCCTGAGAGGATACAGGGAGTCAGCGAGAGACTTCTGGACCCCAAGAGGAGGACTAAAACAGTGGAAAACTGGCAAGTGGTCGTGTGTGTTCAACCCATCTAAACCCGCCCGCAACTGTAAGTTCAGTAGCAGCGAGACTGCAAACCAGAAAGACCTTACCTGTGAACTATTTTGGTGTCTTTGGACTTGGCACTCAGTTGAACTGCCTTGGGGAGAGCCTGAGCGGGAGTGCAGAGAACTTTGGCCATTGTGTAGGGCCCCAGTCTGAGCCACTGAGCCAGACGGAGCTAATAGTGTTTGGCTCTGGGTTGCAGGGAGCCATTGCGGGTGATCTGTCCTGGCAAGCTCTGCCCTCAGGGTCGCAGAGCAAGAATTCGGTGGGAGCTGGTAACACAGTGACCAAGTAGCCTAACAGCAGGGTCTGAGCCACCTTGTAGCCCTAACCCTCAGGGGCAGAGTGAGACCAGTTTTCGCACACTGCATAAGTGGATAGCCACTTCACCAGTGATTCCAGCGACAAGCACTTTCCTGGGAAAGCTTCTGCTCAGCAAGTGAACAAGTTCAAAGTGCATTTTAAGTGGGATGAAGAGAGATTTAGGGTGTCTACCAGCTGGGGTTTGAGAAATCAGCAGCCTCCAGTCGCATCAGAACTGTGATTAACATCTCATACCCCAGAAGATCACGTGTTGCCCAGACAATATTCAATAACATATACATACTGCTTTGTTTTTGGTTGTGTTGTTTTTTTTTGGGGGGGGGGTTGTTGTTTTTTTTTTGTTTATTTTGATGTTGTTGGGGTTTTTTTTGTTTGTTTGTGCCCTTTTCTATCTTTCTTTTTTTTTTTTATTGTTGGGCATTCATTCAGGGTACAATAAGCCAGGTTACACTGATTGCAATTGTTAGGTAAAGTCCCTCTTGCAATCATGTCTTGCCCCCATAAAGTGTGACACACACCAAGGCCCCACCCACCTCCCTCCTTCCTTCTTTCTGTTTCCCACCCATAACCATAATTGTCATTAATTGTCCTCATATCAAAATTGAGTACATAGGATTCATGCTTCTCCATTCTTGTGATGCTTTACTAAGAATAATGTCTTCCACTTCCATCCAGGTTAATACGAAGGCTGTAAAGTCTCCATTTTTTTTAATAGCTGAATAGTATTCCATGGTATTAATATACCACAGGTTGTTAATCCATTCCTGGGTTGGTGGGCATTTAGGCTGTTTCCACATTTTGGCGATTGTTAATTGAGCTGCAATAAACAGTCTAGTACAAGTGTCCTTATGATAAAAGGATTTTTTTCCTTCTGAGTAGATGCCCAGTAATGGGATTGCAGGATCAAATGGGAGGTCTAGCTTGAGTGGTTTGAAGTTTCTCCATACTTCCTTCCAGAAAGGTTGTACTAGTTTGCAGTCCCACCAGAAGTGTAAAAGTGTTCTCTTCTCTCCACATCCACGCCAGCATCTGCAGTTTTGAGATTTTGTGATGTGGGCCATTCTCACTGGGGTTAGATGATATCTCAGGGTTGTTTTGATTTACATTTCTCTAATATATAGAGATGATGAACATTTTTTCATGTGTTTGTTATCCATTCATCTGTCGTCTTTAGAGAAAGTTCTATTCATGTCTCTTGCCCATTGATATTAGGGATTGTTGGCTTTTTTCATGTGGATTAATTTGAGTTCTCTATAGATCCTAGTTATCAAGCTTTTGTCTGATAGAAAATATGCAAATATCCTTTCCCATTTTGTAGGTTGTGTCTTTGCTTTGGTTATTGTCTCCTTAGCTGTACAGAAGCTTTTCAGTTTAATGAAGTCCCATTTGTTTATTTTTGTTGTTGTTGCAATTGCCATGGCAGTCTTCTTCATGAAGTCTTTCCCCCGGCCAATATCTTCCAGTGTTCTTCCTATGCTTTCTTTGAGGATTTTTATTATTTCATGCCTTAAATTTAAGTCCTTTATCCATCTTGAATCAATTTTTGTGAGTGGGGAAAGGTGTGGGTGCAGTTTCAGTCTTTTACATGTAGAGATCCAGTTCTCCCAACACCATTTATTGAATAGGGAGTCTTTCCCCCAAGGTATGTTCTTGTTTGGTTTATCAAAGATTAGGTGGTTGTAAAATGTTAGTTTAATTTCTTGGTTTTCAATTCGATTCCAAGTGTCTATGTTTCTGTTTTTGTGCCAGTACCATGCTGTCTTGAGAACTATGGCTTTGTAGTACAGACTAATATCTAGTATGGTGATGCCCCCAGCTTTATTTTTGTTACAAAGAACTGCCTTAGCTATATGGGGTTTTTTCTGGTTCCATACAAAATGCAGAATCATTTTTTTCCAAATCTGGAAAGTACGATGTTGGTATTTTTATAGGAATGGCATTGAATAGGTAGATTGCTTTGGGAAGTATAGACATTTTAACAATGTTGATTCTTCCCATCCATGAGCATGGTATGTTCTTCCATTTGTTAATATCCTCTGCTATTTCTTTCTGAGGATTCCATAGATTTCTTTACAGAGGTCCTTCACCCCTTCGTTAGGTATATTCCTAGGTATTTCATTTTCTTTGAAACTATGGTGAAGGGAGTTGTGTCCTTAATTAGCTTCTCATCTTGACTGTTATTGGTGTACACAAAGGCTACTGACTTGTGGACATTGATTTTATATCCCGAAACATTACTGTATTTTTTGATGACTTCTAGGAGTCTTGTGGTTGAGTCTTTGGGGTTCTCTAAGTATAAGATCATGTCATCAGCAAAGAGGGAGAGTTTGACCTCCTCTGCTCCATTTGGATTCCCTTTATTTCCTTGTCCTGCCTAAGTGTATTGGCCAGAACTTCCAGCTCTATGTTGAGTAGTAAAGGGGACAGAGGACAACCTTGTCTGGTTCCAGTTCTGAGAGGAAAAGCTTTCAGTTTTACTCCATTCAGTAAAATATTAGCTGTGGGTTTGTCATAGATAGCTTCAATCAGTTTTAGAAATGTGCCACCTATGCCTATACTCTTCAGTGTTCTAATTAGAAAAGGATGCTGGATTTTATCAACTGCTTTTTCTGCATCTATTGAGAGGATCATGTGATCTTTATCTTTCCCTCTGTTAATATGGTGAATAACGTTTGTAGACTTGCGTATGTTAAACCAGCCTTGCATCCCTGGGATGAAGCCTACTTGATCATGATGAATGACTTTTTTGATGATAAGCTGTAATCTACTGGCTAGGATTTTGTTGAGAATTTTTGCGTCTATATTTATGAGTGAGATTGGTCTGAAATTCTCCTTTTTGTTTGGGTCTTTTCCTGGTTTTGGTATCAGGGTGATGTTTGCTTCATAGAATGTGTTGGGGAAGATTCCTTCTTCCTCAATTTTTTGGAATAATTTCTGCAGTACAGGAGTAAGCTATTCCTTGAAGGTTTGATAGAATTCTGGAGTGAAACCATCTGGACCAGGGCATTTTTTTGTTGGAAGCTTTTTTATTGTTTCTTTGATCTCAGTGCTTGAAATTGGTCTGTTCAGGAGCTCTATTTCTTCCTGGCTGAGTCTAGGGAGAGGGTGTGATTCCAAATATTGATCCATTTCTTTCACATTGTCAAATTTCTGGGCATAGAGTTTCTGGTAGTATTCAGAGATTATCACTTTTATCTCTGTGGGATCAGTTGTTATTTCCCTTTTATCATTTCTGATTGAGGTTACTAGAGATTGTACTTTTCTATTCCTCATTAGTCTGTCCAATGGTTTATCTATTTTATTTATTTTTTCAAAAAACCAACTCCTTGTTTCATTAATTTTCTGAATGATTCTTTTGTTTTCAATTTCATTGATCTCTGATTTGATTTTGCATATTTGTTTTCTTCTACTGTGTTTAGGCTTAAATTGTTCTTCTTTTTCCAATTCCATAAGATCCCTTGTGAGATTGTTGATGTGCTCTCTTTCTGTTTTTCGAATGTAGGCATCTAAAGCGATCAATTTTCCTCTCAAAACTGCTTTTGCAGTACCCATAGGTTTTGGTAGCTTGTGTCTTCATTGTTGTTATGCTCAAGGAAGTTAATGATTTCCTGTTTTATTTCTTCCTCCACCCATCTGTTATTCAACAGAAGATTGTTTAATTTCCATGCCTTTGGGTGGGGTCGAGCATTTTTGTTAGAGTTGAGTTCCACCTTTAGTGCCTTATGGTCTGAGAGGATACAAGGTAAAATTTCAATTCTTTTGATTCTGTTGATATTTGTTTTGTGTCCCAGGATATGATCAATTTTGGAGAATGTTCCATGGGGTTATGAGAAGAATGTCTGTTCTTTATCTTTGGGATGGAGCGTTCTATATGCGTCTATCAAGCACAGTTGTTCTAGGGTCTCATTTAAGTCTCTTATATCTGAAATTAAGCCTCTTAATTTCTGTTTAGAGGATCTGTCCAGCTCTGTAAGAGGAGTGTTAAGGTCCCCTGTTATTATGGTATTATCAGATATCATATTGCTCAGACTGAGTAAGGTCTGTTTCAATAATCTGGGAGCATTTAAATTGGGTGCACAAATATGTAGAATTGAAATGTCTTCTTGTTGTATTTTTCCCTTGACCAATATAAAGTGACCATCTTTGTCTTTTTTGACTTTAGTTGCTTTAAATCCACATGTATCTGAAAATAAGATTGCAACTCCTGTTTTCTTCTGAATTCCATTTGCCTGAAAAATTGTCTTCCAACCCTTGACTTGGAGTTTTAATTTGTCTTTTGAAGCCAGGTGTGTTTCTTGCAGACAGCAAGTGGAAGGCTTTGTTTTTTAATCCAGTGAACCAATCTATGTCTCTTCAGTGGGGAATTCAAGCCATTAACTTTTATTGAGAGAATTGATAAGTGTGGTAGTATTCTATTCCTCTTATTTTGTGAGAGCCTATTGCTTAGTTTTATCTTTTGCATCAGTGTGGAGTTTAGGTTCTGTCCTTTAATTTCTGAGTTCTTAGTTTGCTGCTGATCCATTGTGGTGGTCAGTGTGCAGAACAGGTTGAAGTATTTCCTGTAGAGCTGGTCTTGTTGTGGCGAATTTCCTCAAAATCTTTGTCTTCTACCTCTGAAATTGTTTCTCGTGCATGATCTTACCTGTTGCTGATACTTTCCATTGCATCTTTAAGTTCTCTAATTGACTGTTTCAGTTCCTTCAGCTCTGCTATATCCTTTTTATATTCTTCATATCGTTCATCTCTTATTTGATTCTGTTTTTGGATTTCCTTTTGGTTATTTTCCACCTTATTAGCACTTTCCTTCATTGTTTCCATCATTTCTTTCATTGTTTTCATCATGTGTATTCTAAATTCCCTTTCTGTCATTCCTAACATTTCTTTATAGGTGGAATCCTCTGCAGTAGCTACCTCATGGTCCCTTGGTGGGGTTGTTCTGGACTAGTTTTTCATGTTGCCTGGAGTTTTCTCCTGATTCTTCCTCATGAGTGATTTCTTTTATCTGTTTCCATGCCCTAATTTTCCTTTCACGTCCTCTTGCTTTTTAAGTTCTCGTGCCTGTGGACTAACGGTTACAGGACCAGACGGGCGAGAAGGTTGTAGAGCAAAAAAGGGATGAAAGAAAGAAGGACTGAGTGATAAGAGAAAAAAAAGAAAAATAGAGAAAGGAGAGGGGGTGTGTAAAAGGAATATTGACAAAAAGAGGAGAGGCACAGAAAGAGGGAGACAGAGCAATATAGGTGTACAGTGGTGTACTTTGATACAACCTTAAAAAAAAAAAACCACCTTCTGGGGGGTGTCCAGTTGGGTGGTTCCCTGGAGGTCAGCAGCTCTTTGCTAACCTGATCAGACACAGTACCCCACCTCCACCAAGTAGAGAGGAAAGACAAAAATGCTATAAATCAAAGCAAAACAAGGAAACAGAAAACTTTATGGGGTAAAATTGTGTGGAAAACGAAATAATAGCAGTGGAAACACTAACAAAAATGATGTTGTATTTATTGAAATAGGCAGCAATGGGAAATTATAATTAAACTAGAAAAATTGAGAAAGAAAAAGGATCTGTATGGAAAAGGTTGAACTTAAAAAACAAAACAACAATCAACATCATCAAAATAAACAAACAATAAAAAAAACAACCAAACAAACAAACAAACAAAAAAACACAACCAAAAACAAAGCAGTATGTATATGTCATTGAATATTGTCTGGGCAACACGTGGTCTTCTGGGGTATGAGATGTTAATCACAGTTCTGATACGACTAGAGGCTGCTAGTTTCTCAAACCCCAGCTGGTAGACACCCTAAATCTCTCTTCATCCCACTTAAAATCCACTTTGAACTTGTTCACTTGCTGAGCAGAAGCTTTCCCAGGGAAGTGCTTGTCGCTGGAATCACTGGTGAAGTGGCTATCCACTTACCCTGTGTGCCAAAACTGGTTTCCCTCTGCCCCCAAGGGTTAGTGCTGCAAGGTGGCTCAGACCCTGCTGTTAGGCTACTTGGTCACTGTGTTACCAGCTCCCCCCCAATTCTAATTCTGCGACCCTGAGGGCGGAGCTTGCCAGGGCAGATCACTCACAATGTCTGCCTGTGACCCAGAGCCAAACACTATTAGCTCCATCTGGCTCAGCGGCTCAGACTGGGGCCCCAGAAAAAGGCCAAAGTTCTCCGCACTCCCACTCAGACTCTCCCTAAGGAAGTTCAGCTGAGTGCCAAATCCAAAGACACCAAAACAGTTCACAGGTAAGGTCTTTCTGGTTTGCAGTCTCGCTGCTACTGAACTTACAGTTTTGGGCAGGTTTAGACGGACTGAACACACATGACCTCTTGCCCGTTTTCCACTGTTTTAGTCCTCCTCTTGGGGTCCAGAAGTCTCTCGCTGACTCCCTATATCCTCTCAGGTGTGATGATAGGCAGATCCCACCAGCCAGAGATGCCCGGAGTCCTATCTCCCCAGACTCAGGGTGTCCAGATGCAAGGAAGCTGTTACTCGGCTGCCATCTTGCTCTGCCCTCCAGGTGGCACATTTCTAAAACTGATTGAAGCTATCTATGACAAACCCACAGCTAATATTTTACTGAATGGAGTAAAACTCAAAGCTTTTCCTCTTAGAACTGGAACCAGACAAGGTTGTCCTCTGTCACCTTTGCTATTCAACATAGTGCTGGAAGTTCTAGCCAATACAATAGGCAATACAAGGAAATAAAGGGAATCCAAATGGGAGCAGAGGAGATGAAACTCTCCCTCTTTGCTTATGACATGATCTTATACTTAGAGAACCCCAAAGACTCAACCACAAGACTCCTAGAAGTCATCAAAAAATACAGTAATATTTCAGGATATAAAATCAATGTCCGCAAGTCAGTAGCCTTTGTATACACCAATAACTGTAAAGATTAGAAGCTAATTAAGGACACAACTCCCTTCACCATAGTTTCAAAGAAAATGAAATACCTAGGAATATACCTAACGAAGGGGTGAAGGCCCTCTATAAAGAAAACTATGGAATCCTCAGAAAGGATATAGCAGAGGATATTAACAAATGGAAGAACATACCATGCTCATGGATGGGAAGAATCAACATGGTTAAAATGTCTATACTTCCCAAAGCAATCTGCATATTCAATTCCATTCCTATCAAAATACCAACATCGTACTTTCAAGATTTGGAAAAAATGATTCTGCATTTTGTAGGGAACCGGAAAAAACCCTGTATAGCTAAGGCAGTTCTTAGTAACAAAAATAAAGCTGGGGGCATCAGCATAGCAGATTTTAGTCTGTACTACAAAGCCATAGTCCTCAAGACAGTATGGTACTGGCACAAAAACAGAGACATAGACACTTGGAATTGAATTGAAAACCAAGAAATGAGACTAACATCTTACAACCACCTAATATTCGATTAACCAAACAAGAACCTACCTTGGGGGAAGGACCTTTTCAATAAATGGTGTTGGGGAACTGGATGTCTACATGTAAGTAAAAGACTGAAACTGGACCCACACCTTTCCCCACTCACAAAAATGGATTGAAGATCGATAAAGGACTTAAATTTAAGGCATGAAACAATAAAAATCCTCCAAGAAAGCATAGGATAAATACTGGAAGATATTGTCCTGGGGGAAGGCTTCATGAAGAATACTGCCATGGCAATTGGAACAACAAAAAAATAAACAAATGGGATTTCATTAAACTGAAAAGGTTCTTTACAGCTAAGGAGACAATAACCAAAGCAAAGAGACAACCTACACAATGGGAAAGGATATTTGCATATTTTCAATCAGACAAAACCTTGATAACTCAGATCTATAGAGAACTCAAATTAATCCACATGAAAAAAGCCAACAATCCCTAATATCAATGGGCAAGAGACATGAATAGAACTTTCTCTAAAGACGACAGACGAATGGATAACAAACACATGAAAAAATGTTCATCATCTCTATATATTAGAGAAATGTAAATCAAAACAACCCTGAGATATCATCTAACCAGTGAGAATGGCCCAGTGAGAATGGCCCACATCACAAAATCTCAGAACTGCAGATGCTGGTGTGGATGTGGAGAGAAGGGTACACTTTTACACTGCTGGTGGGACTGCAAACTAGTACAACCTTTCTGGAAGGAAGTATGGAGAAACCTCAAAGCCCTCAAGCTAGACCTCCCATTTGATCCCACAATCCCATTACTGGTCATCTACCTAGAAGGAAAAAAAATCCTTTTATCATAAGGAACTTGTAGTAGAGTGTTTATTGCAGCTCAATTTACAATCGCCAAAGTTATGATTTTATAAACAATTAATTAAGTAAATTAAGTAATAAAGTAAAATAAAAATGTGGAAACAGCCTAAATGTCCACCAACCCAGGAATGGATTAACAAACTGTGGTATATGTATACCATGGAATAGTATTCAGCCATTAAAAAAGTGGAGACTTTACAGCCTTCGTATTAACTTGGATGAAGTGGAAGACAGTATTCTTAGTAAAGCATCACAAGAGTGGAGAAGCATGAATCTTATGTGCTCAATTTTGATATGAGGACAATTAATGACAATTAAGGTTATAGGAGGGGAAGCAGAAAGAGGGATGGAGAGAGGGCAGTAGGACCTTGGTGTGTGACACATTTTCTGGGGGCAAAACATGATTGCAAAAGGGACTTTATCTAACAATTGCAATCAGTGTAACCTGGCTTATTGTACCCTCAATGAATCCCCAACAATAAAATAAATAAATAAATAAATAAATAAATAAATAAAATAATAAAATAAAATGAAATTTGAACAGTGTATTCCTCAATGATGTTAGTTTTATTGCAGGTTAGGGAGAATTTTAACTTTGTTTAATGTTTGTACTCAAATTAAGTGTTTTCTTCTCTTTAGGGCTTCAATTTCTAATATATTAGTTATGTAACTCTTCCTGAATTCCTGAATCTGTTTGATGTTAGTTTTTTTTTAATTTGAAATAATGACATTATCAGGACAATTTTGTTTTGGGTTTTTTTTTTTTTTTGTTAATAAATTCCTGCTTAATATGTAGTTAAGAGACGAATATACACTCAGTCTTTTTATCCTGGGTTTCCACATCCATAGCCTCAACTAAACATATATCAAAAGTGTTCAAAGAAAAATAAATAATAAAAGTAAAAGTATAACATAAAATAAAAACACGATACAATATAACAAGTATTTACACAATGTAACAATACAATGTACAATAATACAATATACATTGTATTAGGTGTTATAAATTATCTAGAGATGATTCAAAATATGTGGGGATATGTGTAGGTTAATGCCAATGTTAGGCTATTTTATGTAAAGAATTTAAACATATGTAAAATTTCTGTTTGCAGGTTCATTGGAACCTAACCCCCTGGGGTATCTATGGATAAATTATGTAGCTATGTTTTCAAAGATAAAAACCAAACATTTTAAAAGGTTAAATTTACTATCCAGGGCACATACTAAAACAAGATAGTTTAAAACCAATATTTAAATGAAAGTTCATGTTTTATAGATGATTAAGCCAAAGTTGATTTTATGATTTTTGAGTTTTGTCCTCTTACATATTTCTTAAGTATTTTACTTTATTACTTAATTTACTTAATTAATTGTTTATAAAATCATAACTTTGTACATTGATGCATTTATGGTGTTCAGGGTACTGCTTAAATATACAATGTGAAATGCTTACATTGAACTAAGTAACACATTCATCACAATTATACTCATTGCTTAATAGTTTTGAAATAGCCAAGACATGGAAACAGTCCAAGTGTCCATAGACCCATGAATTGGTTAACAAATTGTGGTATATGTACACCATGGAATACTATGCAGCCATATAAAAAGAAGGAGACTTCACACCTTTTATCTTTACCTGGATGGAGCTGGAACATATTTTTCTTAGTAAAATATCTCAAGAAAGGAAAAAAATTATCAAATGTAGTCAATACTACTATGAAATCAATATATAACCAACTACACACTCATAATGAATGGCAAAACATAACTCTAGTCCAGAAAGTAGAAGGCAAGAGGAGAGATACGGGAGAAGAGGGGGGATATGGGAGGAGGGAGGATATTTGGGGGACCTTACCTAACATTCTCCTTTTTAGTTGGGTCTTATCCTGGTATAGGCATAAGGGTGATGTTTGATGCATAGAACGTGTTTGGGAATATTCTTTCCTCCTCATTTCCTAGGAATAATTTCTGCAGTATAGGAATAAGCTGTTCATTGAAGGTTTGAGAGAATTCTGATGTGAAGGCAACTGGACCAGGTCAATTTTAGTTGAATGATTTTTTATTATTTCTTTGATCTCAGTGCTTGAAATTTGTCTGTTCAGGTGACCTATTTCTTCCTGGCTAAGTCTATGGAGATGGTGCAATTTCAAATATTGATCCATGTATTCACATCCAAATTTATGGGTATGGAATTTCTTGTAGTTTTCTGAGATAACCTCTTGTATCTCTGTGGCATCTCTTTTTACTTACTCTTTGTCTTTTCTGATTGAGGTTAATAGAGATTTTACTTTTCTATTTCTGGATAGTCTGGCTGAAGGTTGATGTATCTTATTTGTTTCTCAAAAATCCAATTTCTTGTTTCATTAATTTTCTGAATAATTATTTTGTTTTCAGTTTCATTAATCTCTGATTTCATTTTGGATATTTCTGTCCTTCTGCTGGGTTTAGGCTTAGATTGTTGTTCTTTTTCTAATTTCATAATAGTTTGTGAGTTTGTTGATGGGCTCTCTTTCTGTTTTTTGGATCTAGGCATCTAAAGTGATAATTTTTCCTCTCAGGACTGCTTTTGCAGTATCCCACAGGTTTTGGTAGCTTGTGTCTTCATTGTTGTTATGTTCAAGGAAGTTAAAGATTTTCTCTTTTATCTCTTCCTGTACTCAACTCTCATTCATCATAAGATTGTTTAATTTCCTTGCCTTCATGAGGGGTTGAATGTTTTTGTTGGAATTGAGTTTCACCTTATAGCCTTGTGGTCTGAAAAGATAGAAGGTAACATTTCAATTCTTTGGATTCTGTAGAGGTTTTTATATATGTCCTAGGATATTTACAATTTTGGAGAATGTTCCATGGGCTGAGAAGAATGTATATTATTTAGCTTTGGGATGGAGTGTTCTATATACATTATCAAGCATACATGTTCTAAGGTGACATATAGGTTCCTTTTATCTTTGATTATTTTCTGTTTAGAGGATCTGTCCAGCTCTAGAAGGGGACTGATAAAGCCCCCTGTTATTATGGCATTATGGATATCATATTGCTCAGACTAATTAAAGGTCTCTTTTAGGAACCTGGGAGCATTTAAGTTGAGTACGTAAATAATTAGAATTACAATGTATTTTATTTTTCCCTTGACGGATATAAAGTGTCAGTCTTTGTCTTTTTTAAGTTTAGCTGCTTTAAATATACTTGTTTCTGACAGTAAGATTGCCACTTCTCTTTTTTTCTGAATTCCATTTCTCTGAAAAATTGTCTTCCATCCCTTAACTGTGAGCTTTAATTTATCCTTTAAGGCTAGGTGTTTTTCCTTCAGACAGCAAATGGATTTAATTCCCTTATGTTTTTTTTTTTTGTTTGTTTGTTTTTTTATCCAGTCAGCAAATCGAAAGATCTTCAGTGGGGAATTCAAGCCATTAACATTTACTGAGATAATTGATAAGTATGGTGGATTTCTTTTTACCTTTATTTTGTAAAAGTCTATTGCTAAGTTTTATCTTTTGCATCATTGTGGAAGATAGATTTTGTTCTTCAGGTTCTGGGAACTTACTTTGCCAGTGGTACATTGTGATGGTCAGTGTGTAGAAAAGGTTCAAGTATTTCCTATAGAGTTGGTCTTGTTGTGGCAAACTTCCTCAATGTCTGCATATCAGTAAAAGATTTGATTTCCCCATTGAATTTAAAGCTTAGCTTAGGAGGATATAGAATTCTGGGAAGGAACTTGCTTTTTTTAGGTAGATTAAAGGTAGATGACCATTGTGTTCTACCTTTAAAAGTTTCATTTGAGAAGTCTGGAGTCACCCTGATGGATTTGTCCAAGCAGGTCGATTGGAACTCACTCCTTGCAGCTTGCAGAATTTTTTCTGTTGTCTTGACGTTGGACAAGTTCATCACAATGTGTCTTACACAAGCTCTATTTGAGTTGAGACAACCCAAGGTCTGATATTTTCTCTGAGAGGAGTGCGTCAGAATCTTTGGTGAAATGTGGGAAATTTTTATTTATAATATTCTCCAGCATGGCTTCCATTCCTCTGGGGCATTCTTCTTCTTCTGGGCTACCTATAACTCATATATTTGAATGTTTCATGTAGTCCCATAATTCGGTCAGTGAACACTCTAGTATGGCTTCTATTCCTCTGGGATGTTCTTCTTCCCCTTCTAGGATACTTATACCTAGTATGTTTCAGTGCTTCATGATGTCTCACAATTCTGTCAGTGGGGATTATGCTTTCTCTCTATTTTTTTTCTGCCTCTCTGAGTTATCTAAAGAGCTTTGTATTCTACCTCTCAGATCCTTTCTTCTGCAAAGGAAGTCTAGTCTGTTATTGATACTTTCTACTGCATTTTTTAATTCCCTAATTGACTGCTTCAATTCCTTAAGCTCTGCTATATCCCTTCTATATTCTTCATAGCTTTCATCTCTTATTTGATTCTGTTTTGGAATTTCCCTTTGGTTATTTTCCACTTTCTCAGCAATTTCTTTCATTGTTTTCATCATATGTATTTTAAATTCCCCTTCTGTTATTTCTACCATTTATTTAGAGGTGGAAATCTCTGCAGTCACTATTTCATGTTCTCTTGGGAGGTGCTACTCTGGTTTGCTTTTCATGGTGCCAGGATTTTTCTGCTGATTTTTCCTAATGAGTGTTTTGTTTTGTCTTTTTCCTTGCCCTAAGTTTTCTTTCAATCCCCTTGCTCCTTAAGTTACCATGCCTTGGACTTAAGATGTTGATGAGTCTTTTTGGTAGAGGACTAAAAGGATGAGAAGATTGAAGAGTAAGAAGGAGGAAAAGATTCAAAGAAAGAAAAGAAAAAAGAGAAAGGAAAGGGTATGGGTAAAAAGGAAGATTAACAAGAAGAAGAGAGGCACAGCAAGAGGGAGACAGGAGTAATAAAGGTGTACAGTAGTGTATTTATAAACACACTTTAAAACACCCCACCCACCCAGTGGGTGCTGGGTTAGGTAGTTCCTTTAGTTCTGCATCTGTTTGCCAGCCTGAGATGACAAACTACTCCACCTCCACCTATTAGGAGAAACAAAAATATTATATATCAAACCAAAACAAACAAACAAAACCCTTACTGGGTAAAATTGTTGGGGGTCAGGGGAGGGAAGTAACAGGAGCAGAAAACTTGCAAAAATGAAGTTCTTATTATTAAGGAAGGCACAATGAAAAATGATGTTTACACTTAGAAAAATGAAGAAAAAGAAAAATAGAAAAAAGAAAAAGGGGGGAGGAGACAAGATGGCTGACTGAAGCCAGCTTTCCACAGAGGCTCCCATCAGGAAGGAGAGTTAAAGGACAAAAATTCAGCAAGTAACCTGGTGGATTTGAGCTGCACTAAGAGAGAAGGTTGAAGAATGCACGTCAAACATGCTGAGGAGAGCTGTGACCACAAGGATACAAACAAAAGCTGAGACTTCAATTCAGAATATCTGTTTCACTAGGGTGGAAGAGAAACCAGCTGAAAACAAGAGAGAACCACTTAGCCAAAGCACACCAGACAGGGCCCCAGTTTCTCAGGCTAGAACACTGTACAGGCCCTCAACAAAGCCCCAGGGGAAAAAAAATCAAAGGGAGTAAAATAATCATGGGGTGGAATCAGGGGAAAAACTCTGGTAACATGAATAACCAGAATAGATCAACCCTCCCCACCCCCAAGGAAAGATATGGTGGATATAACTGAAGATCCCATTCATAAATAACTGGCTGAGATGTCAGAAATTGAATTCAAAATTTGGATTGCAGACATGATTAATAAAGTGGAATTGGGGATTCAAGGAGAAATTCAAAAGTTGTCTTAAGAATTTAACAAATTTAAGACAAAACCAACAAAGACTTAGACACACTGAAGCAAGAATTTGCAGCCCTCAAATATATGAAAAATACAGTACAATCCTTCAGCAACAAAATGGAAAAAGCAAAAGAAAGGATTTCTGACATTGAAGATAAAGTCTTTGAACACTCCCAAACTCTCAAAGACTAAGAGAAATGGAGAGCAAAAAATGGATCATTCTCTCAGAGAGTTCTGGGATAAATCGAAGAAGGCTCATGTCAAATCACTGGGAGTTTCGGAAACAGATGAAATGGCCTGGCTGGGCACAGAGGCCCTTCTGCATGAAATTATGAAAGAGAATTTTCCAGACATGCCTAGAGATTTTGAAATTCAGATAGCAGACAGCTTCAGAACCCCAGCACGACTCAACCCCAATAAGAAATCCCCATGGCATATCATAATTAACTTCACTAAACTTAATATGAAGGAGAAAATTCTCAAAGCTACCAGGAGAAAGAAAACCATTATCCTCAAAGGGAAGAATATGAGAATGACTGCAGATCTCTCTTCTGAAACTTTTCAAGCCAGAAGAGGGTGGTCATCGACTTTTAATCTCCTAAAGCAAAATAACTTTCAACCCCAGATCTTGTATCCAGCTAAACTGAGTTTCATTTATGATGGAGAAATTAAATACTTTAATGACATTCATATGTTGAAGAAATTTGCCATAACCAAACCAGCTCTTCAGGATATTCTCAGACCTATCCTCCATAATGACAAACCCAATGCTATACCACAAAAGTAAACTCACTCAGAAACTTCAGATCCAACTCCAATTTCCACACTGGTGAAAGGATTAAAAATGTCCACTGGTCTTTTGAAAAACTCGATACCCAAAACTTCACCAGGCATATCAATATTCTCCATTAATGTGAACAGCTTAAAGTGTCTCCTAAAGAGGCATAGGTTAGCTTATTGGATACAAAAACTCAGGACAGATATTGCTGCATACAAGAGTCACATCTTAACATAAAAGACAAATACAGAATCAGGGTGAAAGGATGGTCATCCGTATTTCAGGCAAATGGTAATCAGAAAAAAGCAGATGTTTCAATTTTATTTGCAGATACAATAGACTTTAAACCAACGAAAGTAAGGAAGGACAAGAATGGTCACTTCATATTTGTTAAGGGTAAGACTCAATATGATGAGATTTCAATTATTAATATCTATACACCCAACCAGAATGCACCTCAATTTATAAGAGAAACTCTAACAGACATGAGCAACTTGATTTCCTCCAGCTTCATAATAGTTGGAGATTTCAACACTCCTTTACCACTGTTGGATTGATCCACCAATAGGAAGCTGAGCGAAGAAATCTTAATTTAAACCAAACCATCCAACATTTGGATTTAGCAGACATCTACAAAACATTTCATCCCAACAAAACTGAATACACATACTTCCCATCAGCCCACGGAACTTACTCCAAAATCGATCATATCTTAGGTCACAAGTCTAACCTCAGTAAATTAAAAGGAATAGAAATTATTCCATGCATCTTCTCAGACCATCATGGAATAAAACTTGAGCTGAGTAACAACAGGAATCTGCATACTCATACAAAAACATGGAAGTTAAATAACCTTATGCTGAATGATATCTGCATCAGAGATGAGATTAAGAAAGAAATCACCAATTTTTTGGAACAAAAGAACAATAAAGACATGAACTATCAGAACCTCTGGGACACTGCAAAGGTGGTTCTAATACGGAAATTTATAGCACTGCAAGCCTTCCTCAAGAAAACGGAAAGAGAGGAAGTTAACAACTTAATTGGACATCTCAAGCAACTGGAAAAGGAAGAACATTCCAACTCCAAACCCAGTAGAGGAAAAGAAATAACCAAAATTAGAGCAGAAATAAATGAAATTGAAAACAAAAGAATAATACAACAGATCAATAAATCAAAAAGCTGGTTTATTTGAAAAGGTCAATAAAATAGATAAACCTTTGGCCAACCTAATCTGGAAAAAAAGAGTAAAATCTCTAATCTCATCAATCAGAAATGACAAAGATGAAATAACAACAGACCCCTCAGAAATCCATGAAATCCTTAATGAATATTACAAGAAACTTTATTCTCAGAAATATGAAAATCTGAAGGAAATTGACCAATACTTGGAAGCACGTCGCCTTCCAAGACTTAGCCAGAATCAAGTGGAAATATTGAATAGGCCCATATCAAGTTCAGAAATACCATCAACCATAGAAAACCTCCCTAAAAAGAAAAGCCCAAGACCAGATGGTTTCACCAATTTGTCAGAATTCTACCAAATTTGTCAGAATTCTACCAAACTTTTAAAGAAGAATTAGTACCTATATTACTCAACCTCTTCAAAAAGGTAGAAAAAGAAGGAAGACTACCCAACATTTTCTATGAAGCAAAATTCACCCTAATCCCCAAACCAGGAATATAGATGCAAAAATATTCAACAAGATCCTAACTAACAGAATCCAGCAACATATCAAACAAACTATACATTATGACCAAGTCGGTTTTATCCCAGGGTGTCAAGGCTGGTTCAATATAAGTAAATCTATAAATGTAGTCCAGCACATAAAAATATTAATAAACAAAGACCATATTATTCTCTCAATCAATGCAGAAAAGGCTTTTGATAAGATCCAGTATCCCTTCATGATCAGAACACTTAAGAAAATTGGTATAGAAGGGACATTTCTTAAACTGATAGCGACCATATACAGCAAACCCACAGCCAATATCATATTGAATGTAGTTAAATTGGAATCATTTCCAGTCAGATCAGGGACCAGACAAGGCTGCCCATTGTCTCCATTGCTTTTCTACATTGTAATGGAAGTTTTAGCCACCGCAATTAGGGAAGAAAAGGCGATCAAGGGCATCCACATAGGGTCAGAAGAGATCAAACTCTCGCTCTTCGCAGATGATATGATTGTGTATCTGGAAAACACTAGGGACTCTACTACAAAACTCCTAGAAGTGATCAAGGAATACAGCAGCGTCTCAGGTTACAAAATCAACGTTCATAAATCGGTAGCCTTTATATAAACTAACAATAGTCAAGTTGAAAAAACAGTTAAGGACTCTATCCCATTCACAGTAGTGCCAAAGAAGATGAAATATTTGGGAATTTATCTAACAAAGGATGTGAAAGATCTCTATAAAGAGAACTATGAAACTCTAAGAAAAGAAATAGCTGAAAATGTTAATAAATGGAAAAACATACCATGCTCATGACTGGGAAGAATCAACATGGTTAAAATGTCCATACTATCCAAAGCAATATATAATTTCAACGCAATCCCTGTTAAAGCTCCATTGTCATACTTTAAAGATCTTGAAAAAAACAATATTTCATTTATATGGTATCAGAAAAAAAACTTGAATAGCCAAGACATTACTCAGAAATAAAAACAAAGGCAGAGGAATTACGCTACCAGACCTCAGACTATACCACAAACTGATAGTGATCAATCAGCATGGTATTGGCACAAAAACAGAGAAGTAGATGTCTGGAACAGAATAGAGAACCAAGAGATAGATCCAGCTACTTACGGTTATTTAATCTTTGACAAGCCAATTAAAAACATTCAGTGGGGAAAATATTCCCTATTTAACAAATGGTGCTGGGTGAGTAGCTGGATTCATCTCTGGCTGGCAACCTGCAGAAGACTGAAATTGGACCCACACCTTTCACCATTAACTAAGATAGACTCTCATTGGATTAAAGATTTAAACTTAAGACATGAAACTATAAAAATACTAGAGGAGAATGCAGGGAAAACCCTTGAAGAAATTGGTCTGGGCGAGTATTTCATGAGGAGAACCCCCTGGGCAATTGAAGCAGCTTCAAATATACACTACTGGGACTTGATCAAACTGAAAAGCTTCCACACAGCCAAGAACACAGTAAGTAAAGCAAGCAGACAGTCCTCAGAATGGGAGAAGATATTTGCAAGTTATGTCTCTGAGAAAGGTTTAATAACCAGAATGCACAAAGAACTCAAACACATTAGCAAGAAAAGAACAAGTCATCAGGCTGTGCAAGGGATTTGAAGAGAAATTTCTCTGAAGAAGAGAGGCGAACGGCCTTCAGACATATGAAAAAATGCTCATTATCTTTAATCATCAAAGAAATGCAAATCAAAACTTTTGAGCTATCATCTAACTCTAGTGAGACTAGCCTATATCACAAAATCCCAAGACCAGAGATGTTGGTGAGGATGTGGAGAAAAGGGAACACTTTTGCACTGCTGGTGGGGATGCAAATTAATACATTCCTTTCTAAAGAGATATGGAGAACACTTAGAGATCTAAAAATAGATCTGCCATTCAATCCTGTAATCCCTCTACTGGGCATATACCCAGAGGACCAAAAATCACATCATAAGAAAGATATTTGTACCAAAATGTTTATTGCAGCCCTATTCATAATTGCTAAGTCAAGGAAAAAGCCCAAGTCCCATCGATCCACGAATGGATTAATAAATTGTGGTATATGTACACCATGGAAAATTATGCAGCCTTAAAGAAAGATAAAGACTGTACCTCTTTCATGTTTACATGGATGGAGCTGGAACATATTCTTCTTAGTAAAATATATCAAGAATGGGAGAAAAAGTACCCAACATACTCAGCCCTACTATGAAACTAATTTAGGGTTTTTGACATGAACGCTATAACCCATTTACAACCTAAGAATAGGGGGAAGGGGGAAAGGGATGGTAGGGTGGGAGGAGGTGGGTAGAGGAAAGGGGATTGGTGAGATTACACCAGCGGTGCATCTTACAAGGGTATATGTGAAATTTGGTAAATGTGGAATGTAAGTGTCTTGGCACAGTAACTGAGAGAATGCCAGGAAGGCTATGTTAACCAGTCTGATGAAAGTGTGTCAAACGGTCTGTGAAGCTAGTGACTGATGCCCCATGATCATATCAATGTACACAGCTATGATTTAATAAAAAAAAAAAAGAAAGAATATCCTGGGAGGGAAAATTTGAAAAAAAAAAAACAAAAACAAAAAAACAAAGACAACATATATATATGTTGGTGAATGTTACCTGGGCAACTCTGGGGTAGGAGATGCTAATTACAGTGCCGGTATAGCTAAATAAGCTGGAGACTGGAGGCTTCTGCTGACTTCTTTGCCCCCAAACACCATAGGGTTGAGAGTGTGAATCTCTCCTCAGCCCACTTTTATCTAAACAGAGGCTTTCCCAGGAAAGCATGTGTGACTGGGATCTCTCCTGAAGAGGCTACCCACTTATCAGGCACACCAAAACTCGCCTCACTATAAAACTTCTTAGGGCTAAGGCTGCAGGGTAGCTCTCCTACCAATGAAAACTGAAAGATCCACTTTTCCCTGTAGTCTCAGTCCTGACCTCTGTGCACTATTCAAAGTCACCAGATCACTTGCACAAGGTCTCCCAGCACAGGGCTCACTCTGGGAACCTGAGGATGGATCCTGAAGGTAAGCTCCCTGCCAATGGCTGTGCAAGGCCCACAGCTGAACAAGGAAAGCTCTTCTAGGCCCAGCGGCTCACTCTGAAATATGGACACTGGTCAAGGCCACTTCACCCTCACCCACAAGTTAACTCAACCAAGTGCCCAAGTACAAAACAATGAAACAACCCCCAGGGAATGCCTTGCCTATCTGCAATCTTGCTGTTGCTGTAGCTACTGCTGTTACAGGTACCATGGCCTCTGACCAAATGCAAGCATTTGCCACTTCACAGTTTTTCTCCTTCTCCTGGGGTCCAGAAGTCTCCCTCTAAGGATGTTTATGGCAGAGCCCACAATCCAAAGGTGCTTGGACTCTTCTCTCCCTAATCTCACTGTGCTTGGTTGCACAGAAGTTGTTTCTCAGCCACCATCTTTCTCTGTCCCTTTTTTTATTCCCATTCTTGAGAGACTGTACTAAGAGGAATATATTCCAGCTCCATCCAGTTATAACTAAAAGATGTCAAGTGTCCATCTTTTTATGGTTGCATAGTATTCCACGTTAGACATATACCACAATTTGTTACTCCATTCATGGGTTTATGGGCCTTTGGGCTGCTTCCACAACTTGGCAATTATGAATTGGGATGCTATAAACATTCTGTTGCAAATGTCTCTTGTGTAACAATATTATTTTCAAGAACTACAGAAACCTGACCTTCTTGCTTCTTGCTACTTCTAAGGTGGATCTGATCACCTTTTCCAGCAAAGAAAATAAATCTAGAATGTGAAAAGACATGAAACAGTTGGCAAACACTCAGGGCCATTTCAACCTCAAAGCACAGAGGAAAAGAAGCTGGAAGGGAAGTAACAAGTGAAAGAAGTAAGTAGGGGAAGGAAATAGAGAATAAGAAATCACACATGAGGAGAAAACAATAAAAAGTGATGGCAATATGAAAAATCAGAACAAATCAACTCTTCCAAAGGATCACAATGCAACTATCACAGACAATCCTATCTATAAAGAAATCATAAATATGGTAGAAAGGGAATTTAGATACTAAATGGTAAAAATGAAGAAGGAAATGGGAGGAAAACTGGAAAACCAACAAAGGGAAATTAAGAATTGAATCAAGAAAGGAATGAAACACATGAAAAATTTAGACAGGTTATTGTAAGGTAGTTCGGACAGAAAGTTTAGATTGTAGGTTATTTAGAACCCATTCCAGTAAGGACCCTGTCTCATACATGGAAGGAAGGCATGCTGGTCAAAGAAGCTAGAAACAATCTAGACAGATGGGCCTTAATGAGTTTCCCCACTAACTCTGTTATATCATACATTTTATCCAACCATATTTCTGTACAGCTGACAATACATCATTGAACCTAAGTATAGAAATTAACAATTTCCCCAGTGTATTTTTTTTTTTAATTTTTTTATTAAATCATAAGTGTATACAATGATATGATTATGGGGCATCATACACTCACTTCATAAACCATTTGACACATTTTTATCCCAGTGGTTAACATTCCCCAGTGTATTTGATCTAAATTCTGAAGGCTCCCAAGTATACATGCAAATAAATCTATATGTCTTGTACTAATTATCTGCCTCATGTCACTCATTTTCTTTTTCAGAATTAAGGAGCCTAAGGACCTTGGTCCCTGAAACTTTCAACATTCTTTTTTTTTTTTTTTCTTTTCAGACAGAGTCTGAGTTTGTCACCATCAGTAGAGTGCCGTGATGTCATAAGTCATGGCAACCTAAAACTCTTGGGTTTAAAGTGATTCTCCTGTCTTAGCCTCCCAAGTAGCTTGGACTATAGTTGCCTGCCACCTGATTATTTTTAGAGATGGGGGTCTCCATCTTGCTAAGGCTGGTCTCAAACCTGTGAGCCCAGGCAATCTATCCCCCTCAGCCTCCCAGAGTGCTAGGATTATAGGCATAAGCCAACAAGCCCACCACTCAGGCTTGTCTTAAGCAAATAACCTCAAGAAATCCTCCTACTCCAGCCTCCCCAAATGCTAGGATTACAAAAGTGGACCCTTAAGCCTGATCCATACTTTTACTTTCCTTTAAAGTTTCCCCAAATTGGCTCAGCGTGGTGGCTCAGGCCTGCAATCCCAGAAATCTGGGAGGCCAACACAGGTGTATAGTTTGAGCTCAGGAATTTGACATCATCCAGAGCAAGAGTAAGACCCCATTTGTAAAAAATATGTAGGTATTCTGGTGGGCACTTGTAGTCTCAGCTACTTGGGAGGCTGAGGCAAGAGACTCACTTGAGCCCAAAGTTTGAGGTTGTGAGCTGTGACACCAGGGCGCTCAACCCTAGGGTGATTGGAGTGAAACTCTGTCCTCTATTCAAAAATAGTAATTTCTCAAAATTATAGGAACATGTAACAAAAGTAAAAGCTCTTGTCACTCCACTTTACTCCCCCATCACAGGTATAACTATAGTAATGTACATATTTATGTAGTTTTGTCAACATTTTTTTCCATGTACATATTACCATTAAAAAAAGATTAATATGTGACATATTTCCATGTCAGTATATATACAGTAAATATAGTAATGAGAGAAGAATTTTGTTTTGCAGTTTTCACCAAGGCCAGGTTTGAACCAACCACCCCAGGTATATGGGCTCAGTGCCTTACTCCTTTAGCCACAGGCGCCACGCACCATAGCAGATTTTATTATTAAGTTACATAAATATCCTACTGCATGGATGGAGCACAGTTTATTTTTAACAACTCTTCATTACAACACAAGATATATCAAGAACTTTGCCGTACTTGGTGGCTGTAAAGTAAAAGGATATGCCAGTTTTCGGTTTATAACTGTCACCCCCTTGTCTTTGACAAAACTGTCAATGATCACTTATCCACCTATGGCATTAGATACTGCCTGTATACCCATAACTTTATCAACATCAGATAATTATCAATTTGTATTAGTCTAATAGGCAAAAAGGACATTCATAAATGAAGCTGTTCTATTTAGAAATGCTTCTAAATGGAAAAAAACAATTTGAAAAGTCTGCATGCTTTATAATTCCAATTATATGACATTCTAGAAAGAAGAAAATATGACAACAATGAAAAGATCAATGGTTACTGGTGTTGGTGGAAGATACATAGGTGGAACAGAGATTTTAGGACACTGATCTTCTGTGTGGTAATACACTGCTGAGTATATGTCACTGTGTTTATACAAACTCATGAAATGTAGAATGAACCCTGATGCACACTATGGCTGTCTTAGGGTGACAATGATGGAGAAATGTAGTTACATCAGTTCTAACAAAGGTACAAAGTCTATACAGGATGTTGATAGCAGGGGAGGCTCTGTATGTGTGGGGGTAAGGACTATATGGAACATCTCTGTACATTCTGCTCAAATTTTCTGTGAAACTAAAACTAATCAATAAAGTCTATTTTAAAAAGTGTAGTTGTTTTAAATACCATAGCCCTAATTACCATTGAGAAACACCATCTCTTTCTATGTTCATTTTCCATATTTAATAGTCATGGCTCAGCACCCGTGGCTCAGTGAGTAAGGTTACAGCTACATACACAAAGACTGGCCATTTGAGCCAGGCCCAGGCCTGTTAAACAACACTGAAAACTGAATCAAAAATTAGCCAGACATTGTGGCTGGCATGTGTATTACCAACTTCTCAGAAGACTGAGGCAAGGGAATTGTTTAAGCACAAGAGTTTGAGGTTGCTGTGAGCTGTGATGCTGCAGCACTCTACCTAGGGTGACATAGTAAGACTCTGTCTCAAAAAAAAAAAAAAAAAAAAGAAAGAAATTATAAGATTAGCCCTATCACAAAATCCAAAAACCAGAGATGTTGGCATGGATGGAGAAAAGGGAACACATCTATACTACTGGTGGGAACCTAAACTAATACATTCCTTTTGGAAAGATGTTTGGAGAACACTTAGAGATTTAAAAATAGACCTGCCATTTGATCCTATAATTTCTCTACTAGGCATATATTCAGAAGACAAAAAACACATTATAACAAAGATATTTGTACCAGAATGTTTATCACAGCCTAATTCATAATTGCTAAATCATGGAAGAGGCCAAAGTGCCCATTGACCCACAAATGGGTTAATAAATTGTGGTATTGGTACACCATGGAATATTATGCAGCCTTAAAGAAAGATGGGGACTTCACCTCTTCTTTTTATTTATTTATTGATTTTTTGCTTTTTATTACTTTAAAATACATATATATTTATTTTTTATTTTTATTGTTTATTAAATCATAGCTGTGTACATTAATGCCATTATGGGGCACCACACACTAGTTTCATAGACCGTTTGACACATTTTCATTACTCTGGTTAACATAGCCTTCCTGGCATTTTCTTAGTTATTGTGCTAAGACATTTACATTCCACATTTACTAAGTTTCACATATACTCTTGTAAGATGCACTGCAGGTGTAATCCCACCAATCCCCCTCCCTCTGCTCACCTTCTCCCTCCTTCCCCTCTCTTTCCTCCATCCCCCTATTCTTAGGTTGTAACTAAGAATAGCTATAGTTATAGCTTTCATGTGAAACCCATAAATTAGTTTCATAGTAGGGCTGAGAACATTGGATACTTTTTCTTCCATTCTTGAGATACTTTACTAAGAAGAATATGTTCCAGCTCCATTCACGTAAACATGAAAGAGGTAAAGTCTCCATTTTCTTTAAGGCTGCATAATATTCCACAATTTATTAATCCATTCATGGATCAATGGGCACTTGGGTATTTTCCATGATTTAGCAATTAAGAATAGGGCTGCAATAAACATTCTGGCACAAGTGTCTTTGTTATGGTGTGATTTTTGGTCTTCTGGGTATATGCCTAGTAGAGGAATTATAGGATTGAATGGCAGATCTATTTTTAGATCTCTAAGTGTTCTCCATACATCTTTCCAAAAAGAATGTATTAATTTGCATTACCACCAGCAGTGTAGGTGCATTCTCCACATCCATGCCAACATGTGTGGTCTGGGGATTTTGTGATATGGGCTAATCTCACTGGAGGTAGATGATTTCACAAAGTAGATTTGATTTACATTTCTCTGATGATTAAGGATGATCAGCATGTTTTCATATGTCTGTAGGGCATGCACCTTTCTTCTTCACTAAAGTTTCTCATCAAGTCCCTTGCCCAGCCAGTGATGGGATCATTTGTTCTTTTCTTGCTTATACGTTTGAGTTCTTTGTGGATTCTGGTTATTAAACCTTTGTCGGAGATACAACCTGCAAATATCTTCTCCCATTCTGAGGACTGTCTGCTTGCTTTTGTTCTTGGCTGTGCAGAAGTTTTTTAGTTTGGTCAGGTCCCAGTAGTGTATTTTTGAAGCTGCTTCAATTGCCCAGGGTGTCCTCCTCATAAAATATTCAACCAGACCAATTTCTTCAAGAGTTGACCCTAGACATTCTTCTAGTATTTTTATATTTATATGTCTTAAGTTTAAATCTTTAATCCAGTGCAAGTCTATCTTAGTTAATGGTGAAAGGTGTGGGTCCAGTTTCAGTCTTCTGCAGGTTGCCAGCCAGTTCACCCAGCACCATTTGTTAAATAGGGAATCTTTTCCCCACTGAATGTTTTTAATTGGCTTGTCAAAGATTAAATAACGGTAAGTAGCTGGATCTATCTCTTGGTTCTCTATTCTGTTCCAGACATCTACTTCTCTGCTTTTGTGCCAATACCATGCTGTTTGATCACTATCGATTTGTAGTATAGTCTGAGATCTGGTACCGTGATTCCTCCGGTTTTGTTTTTATTTCTGAGTAATGTCTTGGCTATTTGAGGTTTTTTCTGATTCCATATAAAATGAAGCATTGTTTTTTCAAGCTCTTTAATGTATGACAGTGGAGCTTTAATAGGGATTGTGTTGAAATTATATATTTCTTTGGGTAGTATGGCATTTTAATAATGTTGATTTTTCTCAGCCATGAGCATGGTATGTTTTTCCATTTGTTAACATTTTCAGCTATTCATTTATTAGAGTTTCATAGTTCTATTTATATAGATTTTTCACATCTTTTATTAGATAAATTCCCAAATATTTCATCTTCTCTAGCACTACTGTGAATGGAATAGAGTCCTTAACTGTTTTTTCTACTTGACTATTTTTGGTATATATAAAGGCTACCGGTTTATGAATGTTGATTTTGTAACATGAGATGCTGCTGTATTCCTTGATCACTTCTAAAAGTTTAGTAGTAGAATTTCTAGTGTTTTCCAGATATACAATCCTATCATCCGTGAAGAGCAAAAGTTCGATCTCTTCTAACCCTATATGGATACACTTGATCGCCTTTTCTTCCCTAATTGCGGTGGCTAAAACTTCCATTACAATGTTAAAGAGCAATGGAGAGAATGGGCAGCCTTGTCTGATTTCTGAGCTGAGTGGAAATGATTCCAATTTAACTCCATTCAATATGATATTGGCTGTGGGTTTGCTGTAGACGGCCTCTATTAGTTTGAGAAATGTCCCTTCTATACCAATTTTCTTAAGTGCTCTGATCATGAAGGGATGCTGGATATTATCAAAAGCTTTTTCTGCATTGATTGAGAGAACCATGTGGTCTTTGTTTTTTAATTTGTTTATGTGCTGAATTATACTTATAAATTTACGGATTTTCAAACAGCCTTGAGATTCTGGGATAAAACCGACATGGTCATGATGTATAATTTGTTTGATGTGTTGCTGGATTCTGTTTGTTAGGATATTGTTGAATATTTTTGCATCTATATTCATTAGTGATATCAGCCTATAATTTTCTTTTCTTGTTGTGTCTTTTCCTGGTTTTGAAATCAGGGTGATGTTCACTTCATAGAACATGTTGGGTAGTCTTCCTTCTTTTTCTACCTTTTGGAACAAGTTGAGAAATATAGGTACCAATTCCTCTTTAAAGGTTTGGTATAATTCTGATGTTAAACCATCTGGTCCTGGGCTTTTCTTTTTAGGGAGGTTTTGTATGGTTGATGCTATTTCCGAACTTGATATGGGCCTGTTCAACATTTCCACTTGATTCTGGCTAAGTCTTGGAAGGCAATGTGCTTCCAAGCATTGGTCAATTTCCTTCAGATTTTCATATTTCTTAGAATAAAGTTTCTTGTAGTATTCATTGAGAATTTTTTGAATTTCTGAGGGGTCTGTTATTATTTCATATTTGTTGTTTCTGAGTGATGAGATTAGAGATTTCACTCTTTTTTTTCCCGATTTGTCCAAATGTTTATCTATTTTATTGACCTTTTCAAAAAACCAATTTTTTGATTTATTGTTCTGTTGTATAATTCTTTTGTTTTCAATTTCATTTAATTCTGCTCTAATTTTGGTTATTTCTTTTCTTGTACTTCGTTTGGGGTTGGAATGTTTTTCCTTTTGCAATTGCTTGAGATGTCCCAGTAAGTTGTTAACTTCCTCTATTCCTGTCATCCTGAGGAAGGCTTGAAGTGCTATAAATTTCCCTCTTAGAACTGCCTTTGTAGTATCCCAGAAGTTCTGTTAATTCATGTCTTCATTGTCATTTTGTTCCAGAAATTTGGCAATTTCCTTCCTGATCTCATCTCTGACCCAGCTATCATTCAGCATAAGGTTATTTAACTTCCATATTTTTGTATGAGTTTGCAGATTCCTGTTCTTACTGAGCTCAATTTTTATTCCATGGTGGTCTGAGAAGATGCAAGGAATAATTTGTATTCCTTTAAATTTCCTGAGGTTAGACTTGTGACCTAAGATGCTGTTGATTTTGGAGTATGTTCCATGGGCTGATGAGAAGTATGTGTATTCAGTTTTGTTGTGATGAAATGTTCTGTACATGTCTGCTAAATCCAAGTGTTGGATGGTTAGGTTTAAATCTAAGATTTTTTTGCTCAACTTCTTATTGGAGGAATCAATCCAACACTGCAAAGGGCATGTTGAAATCTCTGACTATTATGGAGCTGGAGGAAATCAAGTTGCTCATGTCTGTTAGAGTTTCTCTTATAAATTGAGGTGCATTCTGGTTGGATGCATAGAAATTAATGATTGAAATCTCATCATATTGACTATTACCTTTAAAAATATGAAGTGACCATTCTTATCCTTCCATACTTTTGTTGGCATAAAGCTTATTGTATCTGCAAATGAAATTGCAACACCTGCTTTTTTCTGATTACCATTTGCCTGAAATATGGACAACCATCCTTTCACCCTGAGTCTATATTTGTCTTTTAAGTTAAGATGTGGTTCTTGTATGCAACGAATATCTGGCCTGAGTTTATGTATTCAATCAGCTAACCTATGCCTCTTTAGAGGACAGTTTAGGCTGTTCTCATTAATGGAGAATATTAATGTCTGATAAAATTTGGTGTATCAAATTTATCAAAAGTCCAGTGGACATTTTTAATACTTTTGCAAGTCTGGAAGTTGAAGTTTGATCCAAAGTTGCTGAGTGTGTTTACTTTTGTGGTATAGGATTGGATTGATCATTATGGAGGATAGGTCTGAGAATGTTCTGAAGAGCTGGTTTGGTTATGGAAAATTTCTTCAACATATGAAGGTCATTAAAGTATTTAATTTCTCTATCATAAATAAAACTCAGTTTAGCTGGATACAGGATCTGGGGCTGAAAGTTATTTTGTTTTAGGACATTAAAAGTTGATGACCACCCTCTTCTGGCTTGAAAAGTTTCAGCAGAGAGATCTGCAGTCATTCTCATATTCTTACCTTTGTAGGTAATGGCTTTCTCTCATCTGGCTGCTTTGAGAATTTTCTCCTTCATATCAACTTTAGTGAAGTTAATTATTATATGCCTAGGGGGTGTCTTATTGCGGTTGAGTCGTGCTGGGGTTCTGAAGCTGTCTGCTATCTGAATTTCAAAATCTCTAGGCATGTCTAGAAAATTCTCTTTCATAATTTCGTGGAGAAGGGCCTCTGTGCCTAGCAAGATGACTTCATCGGTTTCAGGGACTCCAATGAATAGGATATTAGTCTTCTTTGAATTATTCCAGAGCTCTTTGAGAGAATGATCGGCTTTTGCTCTCCATTTCTCTTCCTCTTTGAGAGTAGAAAGTATTCAGGGGCTTTGTCTTGGATGATGGGAAGATGGCGGACTGAAGCCAGCTTTCCACAGAGGCTCCCATCCTGAAGGAGAGTTAGGGGACAAAAATTTAGCAAGTAATCTGATGGATTTGAGCAACACCAAGAGAAAAAGTTGAAGAATGCACATCAACCCCGCTGAGGAGAGCTGCGACCACAAGGAAGCAAACAAAAGGTACAAAACCCATCACCAAGTGGATGGGAGTCCCTCCTCCCCCATCTGATCGGCTTAAGGGCCCCACAAACAAAAGGGCAAAATTCAAAGGCCATCCCACTACACTTCACGGGACAGATTTACTACAAACTGGACCTACCTCCCTTACTAGGATGCCTAGGCGTTCTCCTGCCAGGCATAAAACTGTATAAATCTGTAAATATCATTTGCCGGCAACTCTGAGCACCCAGCACTTCCCTCCACTCTCTCTGAGGTCTGCAAGCCTGTCCCCCAGGAGTTCTGATTCTTGGGTGACTCCTAAAGGGGAGAGGACAGTCCCCGAGCTGCAGCTGGTCAGCGCTGATTCTGGGGCATGGGAGAGATATGAGGACAGTCAGCGGAGGGAGACCCTCACCAGGGTGGTGCTTCCCCGAGGCGAGGTGCAGCAGCCCTCCTTGGGCAATAATACAACCAGGCATATAGCTGAGTCGAAATTGCTACCAGCTGCTCTGAGTGCCTGGCGCTCCCCCAGCCCTCACTCTGTGGTTTGGAGACCTGAACGCCTGCCATATGGCCAGGCAGGGAACTGGTGATAGCCGAGTCTGTTCGCTGCCCAGCTGTTCTGGGCTACAGCCAAACCTCCCACCCCACCCCCACTCTGAAGCCTGAAGGCTTGAGCTGCGGCGGTACAACTGGGTGAGAGACCGGGAGAAACTGAACCTGCTCGCTGTTGACTGGGCTCCCTATGGCTTGGAGCCCCTGCTGGCTCTGAGCTCCAGGCGCTCTCCCGCTCTCACTCTGTGGTCTGGAGACCTGAACACCTGCCGTGTGGCTGGGCAGGGAACTGGGGATAGCCAAGTCTGTTCGCTGCCCAGCGGTTCTGGGCTCCAGCAGCTCTGTCCCACCCTGCCCTCCACTCTGAAGCCTGAAGGCTTGAGCTGCAGCAGTATAACCAGGTGAGAGACTGGAAGAAACTGAATTTTCTCACTGCTGATTGGGCTCTGGCTCCGGGATCCCAGCGCTCACCCCGCCCATGCTCTGTGGTCCAGAGACCTGAATGCCTGCCGTGTGGCTGGGCAGGGAACTGGGGGTAGCTGAGTCTGTTCACTGCCCAGCGGTTCTGAGCTCCTGCTGCTCCCCCACACCCCGCCCCCACTCTGAAGCCTGCAGACTTGAGCTGTGGCAGTACAACCGGGAGAGAGACTGGGAGAAACTGAATCTCCTCGCTGTTCACCAGGCTCCCTACAGCTTGGAGTCCCTGCTGGCTCTGAGCTCCAGGTGCTACCCCGCCCTCACTCTGTGGTCCAGAGACCTGAACGCCTGCCATGTGGCCGGGCAGGGAACTGGGGGTAGCCAAGTCTTTTCACTGCCCAGTGGTTCTGGGCTCCAGCTGCTCCCCACCACCCCGCCCCAACTCCGAATCCTGAAGGCTTGAGCTGCAGTGGTACAACCATGCGAGAGACTGGGAGAAACTGAATTTGCTTGCTGCCAACTGGACTCCCTGCAGCTCTGAGCCCTTGCTGGCTCTGGGCTCCCTGCGCTCACCCTGCCCTCGCTCTGTGGTCCAGAGACCTGAGCGCCAGCGCGTTTCTGGGCTCCAGCCGCTCCCTCTACCCCACCCACACTCTGAAGCCTGAGGGCTTGAGCTGTGGCGGTACAACTAGGTGAGAGTCTGGGAGAAACTGAATTTGCTCGCTGCCGACTGGGCTCCCTGCGGCTCGGAGCCCCTGCTGGCTCTGGGCTCCTGGAACTCTCCAAGCCCTCAATCTGTGATCTGGAGACCTGAGCGTTTGACATGTGGCTGGGCAGGGACCTGGGTGGAGCTGAGTCTGTTCACTGCTCGGCGGTCCTGGGCTCCAGCCACTACCACACCCCCCCTCACTCTGCAGCCTGGAGGCTTGGGCTGTGGCAGTGCAGTGGAGCCAAAGATTGGGAGAAAAGGAGTGAGCTTGTTGCCGGTGGCTCTGAGTGCACAGCACCCCACCCCATCCACTGGGATCTGTAGGCCTGTTCCCCCGGGAGTCCAGATTCTTGAGGGATTTGTCAGGGCATGGACAGTACCAAAACTATGGCTTGTCGGTCCTGACTCTGGAACACAGGAGTGAGGCTGGGGGAG
Organism: Nycticebus coucang; assembly: GCF_027406575.1. NCBI lineage: Eukaryota > Metazoa > Chordata > Mammalia > Primates > Lorisidae > Nycticebus > Nycticebus coucang. Next base: position 1,822,442 of record NC_069805.1, read on the forward strand.
ACAGACATCAGCAGTTCCCTGAGGTAGCTGAAGCCACACCCCCTGCCTCCCTGGGAAACCAGAGGAGGCCACCCCTGAGTATAGGATTTGCCTGAGGTGACTTACAGACCCCGGAAACATCCAGGGTAGGGCTGACTCAGAGAACTGAGACTTCAACCCAGAGTAAGTGCTTCACTGAGGTCAAACAGAAGCCAGCTGACAAGAAGTCAGAACGACTCAGCCCCACCACATCAGACAGGGCCCCAGTCTCTCAGGCTACAACACTGAACGGGCCCTCAACAAAACCCTACGGGAAAAAATCAAAGGGAGTAAAACAACCATGGGGTGAAATCAGTGGAAAAACTCTGGTAAAATGAATAACCAGAATAGATCAACCCCCCCAAGAAAAGAAATGGCGGATGTAATTGAAGATCCCATTCATAAACAACTGGCAGATATGTCAGAAATCGAATTCAGAATTTGGATTGCATACAAGATCAATAAAATGGAATTAGGAATCCGAGGAGAAATTCCAAAGTTGTCTCAAGAATTTAACGAATTTAAAGACAAAACCGCCAAGGACTTAGACACACTGAAGCAAGAATTTGCAGCCCTTAAAGATATGAAAAATACAGTAGAATCTCTCAGCAACAGAATGGACCAAGCAGAAGAAAGGATTTCTGACATCAAACATAAAGCCTTTGAACGCTCCCAAACTCTCAAAGAAAGAGAAATGGAGAGCAAAAACAGATCTTTCTCTTAGAGAGCTCTGGGATAATTCGAAGAAGGCAAATATATGAATAATAGGAGTTCCGGAAAACAATGAAGTGGCATTGATGAGCACAGAGGCCCTTCTGCATGAAATGATGAAAGAGAATTTTCCAGACATGCCTAGAGATTCTGAAATTCAGATAGCAGACAGTTTCAGAATTCCAGCACGATTCAACACCAATAAGTCATCCCCCAGACATATTATAATTAGCTTCACTGAAGTCAACATGAAGGAGAAAATTCTCAAGGTTATCAGGTGAAAGAAAGCCATTATCTACAAAGGTCAGAACATTAGAATGACTGCAGATATCTCTGCTGAAACTTTTCAAGCCAGAAGAGGGTGGTCATCGACTTTAAATCTCCTAAAGCAAAATAACTTTCAACCCCGGATCTTGTACCCAGCTAAACTGAGTTCCATCTATGATGGAGAAATTAAATACTTTAACGACATTCATATGTTGAAGAAATTTGCCACAACCAAACCAGCTCTTCAGGATATTCTCAGACCTATCCTCCGTAATGACCAACGCAATACTCTACTACAAACGTAAACTCACTCAGAAACTCATGATCAAACTCCAACTTCTACAATGGTGAAAAGATTAAATTCGTCCACCAAACTTTTGAAAAATTCGTTACCCAAAATTTCACCAAATTTATCAATAATCTCTATTAATGTGAATGGATTAAACTGTCCTCTAAAGAGACATAGGTTAGCTCACTGGATACAAAATCTAAGACCAGATATCTGTTGTTTACAAGAGTCACATCTTAACTTAAAAGACAAATACAGACTCAGGGTCAAAGGATGGTCATCTATATTTGAGGCAAATGGTAACCAGAAAACAGCAGGTGTTGCAATTTTATTTGCAGATACAGTAGGCTTTAAACAAACAAAAGTAAGGAAGGACAAGAATGGTCACTTCATATTTGTTAAGGGTAATACTCAATATGATGAGATTTCAATTATTAATATCTATGCACCCAATCAGAATGCACCTCAATTTATAAGAGAAACTCTAACAGACATGAGCAACTTGATTTCCTCGATATCCTAATATTCGGAGATTTTAAAACTCCTTTGGCAGTGAGGGATCGATCCTCCAAAAAAAGCTGAGTGAATAAATTTTAGATTTAAATCTAACCATCCAGCATTTAGATCTAGCAGACATCTACACAACATTTCACCCTAACAAAACTGAATACACATACTTCTCATCAGCCCACGGAACTTACTCCAAAATCGATCACATCTTAGGTCACAAATCTAACCTCAGTAAATTTAAAGGAATAGAAGTTATTCCATGCATCTTCTCAGACCATCATGGAATAAAACTTGAGCTGAGTAACAACAGGAATCTACATACTCATACAAAAACATGGAAGTTAAATAACCTCATGCTGAATGATAGCTGGGTCAGAGATGAGATCAAGAAGGAAATTGCCAAATTTTTGGAACTAAAAGACAATGAAGACATGAACTATCAGAACCTCTGGAACACCGCAAGGCAGAACTAAGAGGGAAATTTATAGAGCTGCAAGCCTTCCTCAGGAGACTGGAAAGAGAGGAAGTTATCAACTTAATGGGACATCTCAAGAAAAGGAAGAATACTCCAACCCCAAACCCAGTTAAGAAAAGAAATAACCAAAATCAGTGCAGAACTAAATGAAATTGAAAACAAGAGAACAATACAACAGATCAATAAATCAAAAAGCTGGTTTTTTTAAAAGGTCAACAAAATAGATAAACCATTGGCCAACCTAATCAGGAAAAAAAGAGTCAAATCTCTAATCTCATCAATCAGAAATGACAAAAAGGAAATAACAAGAGACTCCTCAGAAATCCAAAAAATCCTTAATGAATATTACAAGAAATTTTACTGTCAGACATATGAAAATATGAAGGAAATGGACCAATACTTGGAAGCTCATCACCTTCCACGACTTAACCAGAATCAAGTGGAAATGTTCAACAGGCCCATTTCAAGTTCAGAAATAACATGAACCATACAAAACCTCCCCAAAAAGAAAAGCCCGGGACCAGATGGTTTCACATCAGAATTTTACCAAACCTTGAAAGAGGAACTAGTACCTATATTACTCAAACTCTTCCAAAATGTAGAAAAAGAAGGAAGACTCCAAACACGTTCTATGAAGCAAACATCATCCTGCTCCCCAAACCGAGAAATGACCAAACAAAAAAGAAAATTATAGACCAATATCACTAATGAATATAGATGCAAAAATATTCAACAAGATCCTAACAAACAGAATCCAGCAACATATCAAACAAGTCATACATCATGTTCAAGTTGGCTTTATCCCAGGGTCTCAAGGCTGTTTCAATACACGTAAATCTATAAATGTAATTCAGCACATAAATAAAGTAAAACACAAAGATCATATGATTCTCTCAATCGATGCAGAAAAAGCTTTTGATAACATCCAACATCCCTTCATGATCAGAACACTTAAGAAAATTGGTATAGAAGGGACATTTTTTAAACTGATAGGGGCCATCTACAGCAAACCCACAGCCAATATCATATTGAATGGAGTTAAATTGGAACCATTTCCACTTAGATCTGGAACCAGACAAGGCTGCCCATTGTCTCCATTGCTTTTTAACATTGTAATGGAAGTTTTAGCCACCGCAATTAGGGAAGAAAAGGTGATCAAGGGTATCTACATAGGGTCAGAAGAGATCAAACTTTCGTTCTTTGCAGATGATATGATTGTATATCTGGAAAACACCAGGGAGTCTAGTAAAAAACTCTTAGAAGTGATCAAGGAATACAGCAACGTCTCAGGTTACAAAATCAACATTCATAAATCAGTAGCCTTTATATATACCAACAATAGTCAAGTTGGAAAAACGATGAAGGACTCTATCCCATTCACAGTAATGCCAAAGAAGATGAAATATTTGGGAGTTTATCTAACAAAGGATGTGAAAGATCTATATAAAGAGAACTATGAAACTCTAGAAAAGAGATAGCTGAGAATTTTAATAAATGGAAAAACATACCATGCTGATGGCTGGGAAGAATCAACATCGTTAAAATGTCCATAATACCCAAAGCAATGTATACCTTCAACGCAATCCCTATTAAAGTTCCACTGTCATATTTTAAAGATCTTGAAAAAACAATACTTCGTTCTATATGGAATCAGAAAAACCCTCAAATAGCCAAGACATTACTCGAAAATAAAAACAAAGCAGGAGTAATTACACTACCAGACCTCAGACTATACTACAAATCGATAGTGATCAAAAGAGCATGTTATTGGCACAAAAACAGAGAAGTAGATGTCTGGAACAGAATAGAGAACCAAGAGATGAATCCAGCTAGTTACCATTATTTAATCTTTGACAAGCCAATTAAAAACATCCAGTGGGGAAAAGATTCCCTATTTAACAAATGGTGGTGGGTGAACTGGCTGGCAACCTGTAGAAGACTGAAACTGGATCCACAACTTTCACCACTAACCAAGATAGACTCTTACTGGATTCAAGACCTAAACTTAAGACATGAAACTATAAAAATACTAGAAGAGAATACAGGGAAAACCCTTGAAGATATTGGGTTGGGTGAGTTTTTTATGAGAAGGACTCCCCTCCCGCCCCCAGGCAAATGAAGCAGCTTCAAAAATAAACTTTTGGGACTTTTACAGAAGCTAAAAAGCTTCTGCACAGCCAAGAACACAGTAAGTAAAGCAAGCAAAGAGCCCTCAGAATGGGAGAAGATATTAGCAGGTTATGTCTCTGACAAAAGTTTAATAACCAGAATCCACAGAGAACTCAAACGCATTAGCAAGAAAAGAACAAGGGATACCATCACAGGATGGGCAAGGGAATTGAAAAGAAACTTCTCCAAAGAAGACTGGCGAGCGGCCTTCAGACATATGAAAAAATGCTCATTATCTTTAATCATCAGAGAAATGCAAATCAAAACTACTTTGAGATATCATCTAACTCCAGTGAGACTACCCTATATCACAAAATCTCAAGACCAGAGATGTTGGCGTGGATGTGGAGAAAAGGGAACACTTTTGCACTGCTGGTGGGAATGCAAACTAATACATTCCTTTTGGAAAGATAAATGGAGAACACTTAGAGATCTAAAAATAGATCTGCCATTCAATCCTGTAATTCCTCTGCTGGGCATATACCCAGAAGACCAAAAACCACATCATAACAAAGATATTTGTACCAGAATCTTTATTGCAGCCCTATTCATAATTGCTACGTCATGGAAGAAACCCAAGTTCCTTCGATCCACGAATAGATTAACAAATTGTGGTATAGGTACACCGTGGAATATTATGCAGCCTTGAAGAAAGATGAAGACCTCACCTGCTTCATGTTTACATGGATGGAGCCTGAACATATTCTTATCAGTAAAGTGTCTCAAGAATGGAAGAAAAAATATGCAATGTATTCACCCCTACTATGAAACTAACTTAGGACCTTCACATGAAGCTATAACCAAGTTACAACCTAAGAACAGGGGGAAGGGGGAAAGTGCAGAGAGGGAGTGGGGAGGGGGTAGAAGGAGGGGGATTGAAAGGATCACACATGTGGTGCATCTTACAAAGGTACATGTGAGCCTTGGCAAATGTGGAATGTAAATGTCTTGACAAAGTAACTAGGAATATGCCAGGAGGGCTATGTCAACTAATGAGATGAAAATGTGTCAAATATTCTATGAAACAAGTGTATGGTGCCCCATGATCATATCGATGTACACAGGTATGATTTAATAAAAAAAAAAACAACAACAAAAAGAAACAAAGGCTTTGTCTTCAATGTCAGAGATCCTTTCTTCTGCTTGCTCCACTCTGTTACTGATTGATTCTACGGTATTTTTCATATCTTTGAGGGATGCAAATTCTTGCTTCAGTTTGTCTAAGTCTTTGGTGGTTTTGTCTTTAAATTTGTTGAATTCTTGAGACAACTTTTGAATTTCTCCTCGAATTCCTAATTCTGACTTTTGAGTTGCTGCTTGAAGTTTTAATTACAATTTTTCCTCCATTTTATAAATCTTGTTTGCAATTGAAATTCTGAATTCAATTTCTGACATCTCAGCCAGTTGTTTGTAATGGGATCTTCAATTACATCTGCCATATCTTTCCTTTGGGGGGGGTTTGATCTATTCTGGTTTTTCATGTTATCAGAGTTTTCCTGCTATTTTTACCTCAGGGTTGTTTTACTCCCTTTGATTTTTCCCCTGGGGCTTTGTGAAGGGTCGGTACAGTGTTGTGGCCTGAGAAACTGGGGCCGTGTCTGGTGTCGTGTGGCTAAGTAGTTCTGTCTTGTTTTCAGTTGGTTTCTGTTCGACCCTAGTGAAACAGATACTCTGTATTGAAGTCTCCTCTGTGGAGAAATATCAGGAATTAAGTCACCCTGTCCACCACTGGCAACAATTGAAAAAGGAAAATCAAACCTTCCTACAACTGCACACCCAGGGCACCACCTGTTTTTTCCTCAGGCGATTGGCTCAGTTCAAAAAGTCCAAATCAATTGTCATGGTCTGCACCTGACTTGGTTGAGAGAGTTTAAGAGGTCTCTGGGAACTGGATCACAGGGGTCTTGTGACTACCCTGATGTGGCTTGCTTGTTCCAGTGCTGCATAGAATCAGGAGGAGCCATTCAGCCAATAGATCTGTCTAGGAAGGTTGATGCCTCCTTCCCCACCATGCACCACTGTCACACCCAGTCATTGATAGCCCTGCAGTTGGCTGACCCTGATGCCTGTAGTGAACCAATACTCCAGAAGTTTGTGCATGCCTGAATCACAAGAAAGTCTGCCAGGTCACTGAGCTCTTCCTCTCTCTAGCAGGAGGAGGTGTGGCCTGACAGCCTCAGATGCTTGATGAAGGTTGGGGGGTTTTCACTCAGGTCCAGTCCCGCCCCTGATTAATGGTACTGACAGAACAGAACAGAACAACTTTGCGGTTCCCCTGCTGAAGAGAAGCTGATTTGATTTCAAAATCAGCTTGTCTACTCCTGCAGGTTTGTATTCGTTTAGCTGTCAGTTCTATCCTGCTGCCCTCCTTAGTCATAGGCTGATGATCCCCTGAGGGCCAGGTGTGTCTTAGGCTCAATAAAGTGGTCCTCTGGGTCAGCCCTGCCCTGGGAGTTTCCCCAGTAAGCAAGTTGATGCTGCCTCAGGCAAATCCTTTACTCATGGTTTCTGGTTGCCCAGGGAGATGAGGGTGTGGCTTCAGAATATCTGGGGGTGAGCTGTATTACTGCTAAAAGAAGGATGCTGTTTTATGCCTCAGGGAGCTGCTGCTCTGGTGTGGTTCCTTCTCAGCCAACCGTCCTCTCCTTGCCCCCATGCCCCAGAGCCAGAACTTATTGGCTACAGCACAGGCACTGTGTGCTGACATGTTCTTTACACCCCCTGAGAAATCACCCAAGAGTCTGGATTCCTGGAGGACAGGCCTCCAGACCTGAGGGTGAGAGTGGAGGGGAGTGCCGGGAGCTCAGGGTTGCAGGCAGAGAACACATACAGTTTTACACAGTTCTATCCCTGGTGTATAGTCGCCAAAGGATGGCTGGCGCACTGTGCCTCAGGGAGCCACTGCTCAGGCATGGTTCTGTCTCAGCCGACCATCATCTCCTCGCTCCCACACCCCAGATTCAGTGCCGACCAGCCGCAGTCCAGGCACTGTCCACACCCCTTGAGAAATCACCCAAGAATCTGAACTCATGGGTGACTGGCCTCCAGACCCCAGAGTGAGAATGGAGTGGAGTGCTGGGAGCTCAGAGTTTCAGGCAGAGAACATACACAATTCTATACAGTTTTATGCCTGGCAGGAGAATGTCATGGCATCCTAGTAGGGAAAGTAGGTCCAGTTTTTAGAGGGTCTCTCCCATGGAGTGTAGTGGGAGGAACTTTGAGCTCTGTCCAATTGTTTGTGGGGCACTCCTAGCCATTCTAATGGGGGAGGGCACTCCCATCCACTTTGTGATGGATTTTGTACATTTTGTTTGTATCCTTGTGGTTGCAGCTTGCCTCAGTGGGGTTGACATGTGTTCTTCAACCTTCTCTTTTGGTGCATCTCAAATCCACCAGGTCACTTGCTAAATTTTTGTACTTTTACTCTCCTCTGGACAGGAGCCTCTGTGGAAAGCTGGCTGCAGTCAGCCATTTTGTCTCCTCACTTCCTTGAGGTGAATAGAAAAGGAAAGTTGAGTGAGGCCTGTTGCCATGATGACGATCAAGACTTCACCTCTTTCATGTTTACATGAATGAAACTGAAACATATTCTTCTTAACAAAATGTCTCAAGAATGGAAGAAAAAGTATCCAATGTACTCAACCCTACTATGAGACTAATTTATACCTTTCATATGAAAGCTATAACCTAAGAATATGGGGAAAGGGGAAATGGAGTGGAGGGGGGAGGATGGGTGGAGGGATGGTAATTGGTGGGACCACACCTATGGAGCATCTTACAAGAGTGCATGTGAAACTTACTAAATGTAGAATTCAAATGTCTTAACATAATAAGTAAAAAAATGCCAAGAAGGCTATGTTAGCCAGTTTGATGAAAATATTTCAAATTGTATATAAAACCAGTGCATGGTGCCCCATGATTGCATTAATGTACACAGCTATGTTTTAATAAAAAAAAAAAAGAAATTAATAGTCATCTCCTTTGCTCATTTTATTTATTGTTGTTCTTCCGATTTTTTCTTTTTCCCTTTTTCTTTTCTTTTCTTTTTTTTATTGTAAAATCATAGCTGTGTACATTTGTGTAATCAAGGGGTACAATGTGCTAGTTTCATATACACTCTGAAATATTCTCATCAAACTGTTCAAAATAGCTTTTATGGCAGTTTCTTAGTTATTGTATGTAGACATTTGTATTCTGCATTTAGTAGGTTTCACCTGTACCCATTCTAAGATGCACCCTAACCCACACCCTCCTTTGCCCTCCCTTGGCCCTTTCTCCATATTCTTGTGCTATAGGTGGGTTATAGCCTTCATATGAAAGCTATAAGTTAGCTTCATAGTATGGCTGAGTACATTGGATACTTTTTCATCCATTCTTGAGATACTTTGCTAAGAAGAATATGTTTCAGCTCCATCCATGTAAACATGAAAGAGGTAAAGTCTCTATCTTTCTTTCTTTTCTTCTCTTTCTTTTTCCTTTTCTTTTTCTTTCTTTCTTTCTTTTTTTTTTTTTTTTTGAGACAGAATCTCCCTTAGTTGACCAGGCTGAAGAGCTATGATATCAGCCTGGCTCACAGCAAATTGTGATTCTCCTGCCTCAGATTCCCAAGTAGCTGGGACTACAGGCACCCACCACTATGTTAGGGTATGTTTAGAGATGAGGTCTCACTGTGAGCTCAGGCAATCTACCCACCTTTGTCTCCAGCTCATAGCTATGGCCTCCAGGGTGTTAGGATTACAGGCATGAACCCCCATGCCCAGCAAGGTTTTCCTAGTGTTAGGAGATATAGGGGCTCACTCTGGCTCAGGATGGTCTCCAACTTTTGACCTCAAGCAATCCTCCCACTGCCTTGACCTCCCAGAGTGCTAGAATTACAAACATGAGCCTCTGAGACAGGCTTTCTTTCTTTTTTTTTTTTATTTTTTTAGTGAGTTTATTTTTTATTTTTATTTTTTATTAAATCATAGCTGTGTACATTAATGCGATCATGGGGCACCATACACTGGTTTTATAGACCATGTGACACATTTTCTTTATTTTTTTTCTTTCTTTTTTTTTTATTGTTGGGGATTCATTGAGGGTACAATAAGCCAGGTTACACTGATTGCAATTGTTAGGTAAAGTCCCTCTTGCAATCATGTCTTGCCCCCATAAAGTGTGACACACACCAAGGCCCCACCCACCTCCCTCCTTCCCTCTTTCTGTTTCCCCCCCATAACCATAATTGTCATTAATTGTCCTCATGTCAAAATTGAGTACATAGGATTCATGCTTCTCCATTCTTGTGATGCTTTACTAAGAATAATATCTTCCACGTCCATCCAGGTTAATACGAAGGATGTAAAGTCTCCATTTTTTTTAATGGCTGAATAGTATTCCATGGTATACATATACCACAGCTTGTTAATCCATTCCTGGGTTGGTGGGCACTTAGGCTGTTTCCACATTTTGGCGACTGTAAATTGAGCTGCAATAAACAGTCTAGTACAAGTGTCCTTATGATAAAAGGATTTTTTTCCTTCTGGGTAGATGCCCAGTAATGGGATTGCAGGATCAAATGGGAGGTCTAGGTTGAGTGCTTTGAGGATTCTCCATACTTCCTTCCAGAAAGGTTGTACTAGTTTGCAGTCCCACCAGCAGTGTAAAAGTGTTCCCTTCTCTCCACATCCACGCCAGCATCTGCAGTTTTGAGATTTTCTCACTGGGGGCCATTCTCACTGGGGTTAGATGATATCTCAGGGTTGTTTTGATTTGCATTTCTCTAATATATAGAGATGATGAACATTTTTTCATGTGTTTGTTAGCCATTCGTCTGTCGTCTTTAGAGAAAGTTCTATTCATGTCTCTTGCCCATTGATATAAGGGATTGTTGGCTTTTTTCATGTGGATTAATTTGAGTTCTCTATAGATCCTAGTTATCAAGCTTTTGTCTGATTGAAAATATGCAAATATCCTTTCCCATTGTGTAGGTTGTCTCTTTGCTTTGGTTATTGTCTCCTTAGCTGTACAGAAGCTTTTCAGTTTAATGAAGTCCCATTTGTTTATTTTTGTTGTTGTTGCAATTGCCATGGCAGTCTTCTTCATAAAGTCTTTCCCCAGGCCAATATCTTCCAGTGTTTTTCCTATGCTTTCTTGGAGGGTTTTTATTGTTTCATGCCTTAAGTTTAAGTCCTTTATCCATCTTGAATCAATTTTTGTGAGTGGGGAAAGGTGTGGGTCCAGTTTCAGTCTTTTACATGTAGACATCCAGTTCTCCCAACACCATTTATTGAATAGGGAGTCTTTCCCCCAAGGTATGTTCTTGTTTGGTTTATCAAAGATTAGGTGGTTGTAAGATGTTAGTTTCATTTCTTGGTTTTCCATTCGATTCCAAGTGTCTATGTCTCTGTTTTTGTGCCAGTACCATGCTGTCTTGAGCACTATGGCTTTGTAGTACAGACTAAAATCTGGTATGCTGATGCCCCCAGCTTTATTTTTATTACAGAGAACTGCCTTAGCTATACGGGGTTTTTTCCAGTTCCATACAAAACGCAGAATCATTTTTTCCAAATGTTGAAAGTATGATGTTGGTATTTTGATAGGAATGGCATTGAATAGGTAGATTGCTTTGGGAAGTATGGACATTTTAACAATGTTGATTCTTCCCATCCATGAGCATGGTATGTTCTTCCATTTATTAATATCCTCTGCTATTTCCTTTCTGAGGATTTCATAGTTTTCTTTATACAGGTCCTTCACCTCCTTCGTTAGGTATATTCCTAGGTATTTGATTTTCTTTGAGACTATGGTGAAGGGAGTTGTGTCCTTAATTAGCTTCTCATCTTGACTGTTATTGGTGTACACAAAGGCTACTGACTTGTGGACATTGATTTTATATCCTGAGACATTACTGTATTTTTTGATGACTTCTAGGAGTCTTGTGGTTGAGTCTTTGGGGTTCTCTAAGTATAAGATCATGTCGTCAGCAAAGAGGGAGCGTTTGACCTCCTCTGCTCCCATTTGGATTCCCTTTATTTCCTTGTCTTGCCTAATTGTATTGGGTAGAACTTCCAGCACTATGTTGAATAGTAAAGGTGACAGAGGACAACCTTGTCTGGTTCCAGTTCTAAGAGGAAAAGCTTTCAGTTTTACTCCATTCAGTAAAATATTGTCTGTGGTTTTGTCATAGATAGCTTCAATCAGTTTTAGAAATGTGTCACCTATGCCTATACTCTTCAGAGTTCTAATTAGAAAAGGATGCTGGATTTTATCAAATGCTTTTTCTGCATCTATTGAGAGGATCATGTGATCTTTATTTTTGCCTCTGTTAATATGGTGGATAACGTTTATAGACTTGCGTATGTTAAACCAGCCTTGCATCCCTGGGATGAAGCCTACTTGATCATGATGAATGACATTTTTGATGATAAGCTGTAATCTATTGGCTAGGATTTTATTGAAAATTTTTGCATCTATGTTCATGAGTGAGATTGGTCTGAAATTCTCCTTTTTGTTTGGGTCTTTTCCTGGTTTTGGTATCAGGGTGATGTTTGCTTCATAGAATGTGTTGGGGAAGATTCCTTCTTCCTCAATTTTCTGGAATAATTTCTGCAGTACAGGAATAAGCTCTTCCTTGAAGGTTTGATAGAATTCTGGAGTAAAGCCATCTGGACCAGGGCATTTTTTGGTTGGAAGCTTTTTTATTGTTTCTTTGATCTCAGTGCTTGAAATTGGTCTGTTCGGGAGCTCTATTTCTTCCTGGCTGAGTCTAGGGAGAGGGTGTGATTCCAAATATTGATCCATTTCTTTCACATTGTCAAATTTCTGGGCATAGAGTTTCTGGTAGTATTCAGAGATGATCTCTTGTATCTTTGTGGGATCAGTTGTTATTTCCCCTTTATCATTTCTGATTGAGGTTACTAGAGATTTTACTTTTCTATTCCTCGTTAGACTGGCCAATGGTTTATCTATTTTATTTATTTTTTCAAAAAACCAACTCCTTGTTTCATTAATTTTCTGAATGATTCTTTTGTTTTCAATTTCATTGATCTCTGATTTGATTTTGGATATTTCTTTTCTTCTACTGAGTTTAGGCTTAGATTGTTCTTCTTTTTCCAATTCCATAAGATCTCTCGTGAGATTGTTGATGTGCTCTCTTTCAGTTTTTCGAATGTAGGCATCTAAAGCGATGAATTTTCCTCTCAAAACTGCTTTTGCAGTATCCCACAGGTTTTGGTAGCTTGTGTCTTCATTGTTGTTATGCTCAAGGAAGTTAATGATTTCCTGTTTTATTTCTTCCTGCACCCATCTGTTGTTCAACAGAAGACTGTTTAGTTTCCATGCCTTTGGGTGGGGTCGAGCATTTTTGTTAGAGTTTAGTTCCACCTTTAGTGCCTTATGGTCTGAGAAGATACAAGGTAAAATTTCAATTCTTTTGATTCTGTTGATATTTGTTTTGTGTCCCAGGATATGATCAATTTTGGAGAATGTTCCATGGGGTGATGAGAAGAATGTCTGTTCTTTATCTTTGGGGTGGAGTGTTCTATGTGCGTCTATCAAGCACAGTTGTTCTAGAGTCTCATTTAAGTCTCTTATATCCTTGTTTAATTTCTGTTTAGAGGATCTGTCCAGCTCTGTAAGAGGAGTGTTAAAGTCCCCTGTTATGATGGTATTATCAGATATCATATTGCTCAGACTGAGTAAGGTCTGCTTCAAGAATCTGGGAGCATTTAAATTGGGTGCATAAATATTTAGAATTGAAATGTCTTCTTGTTGTATTTTTCCCTTGACCAATATAAAGTGACCATCTTTGTCTTTTTTGACTTTAGTTGCTTTAAATCCACATGTATCTGAAAATAAGATTGCAACTCCTCTTTTCTTCTGAATTCCATTTGCCTGAAAAATTGTCTTCCAACCCTTGACTCGGAGCTTTAATTTGTCTTTTGAAGCCAGGTGTGTTTCTTGCAGACAGCAAATGGATGGCTTGTGTTTTTTAATCCAGTCAACCAATCTATGTCTCTTCAGTGGGGAATTCAAGCCATTAACATTTATTGAGATAATTGACAAGTGTGGTAGTATTCTATTCGTCTTATTTGGTGAGAGTCCATTGCTTAGTTTTATCTTTTGCATCAGTGTGGAGGTTAGGTTCTGTCCTTTAATTTCTGAGTTCTTACTTTGCTGCTGATCCATTGTGGTGGTCAGTGTGCAGAACAGGTTGAAGTATTTCCTGTAGAGCTGGTCTTGTTGTGGCGAATTTCCTCAATGTTTGTATATCCGTTATTGATTTGATTTCTCCGTCAATTTTGAAGCTTAGCTTAGCAGGTTACAGAATTCTGGGCTGAAAATTGTTCTGTTTAAGTAGATTAAAGGTAGATGACCATTGTCTTCTTCCTTGGAAAGTTTCATTAGAGAAGTCTGCGGTCACTGTGATGGATTTGCCCCTGTAGGTCAACTGGCGCTTACTCCTGGCAGCTTGCAGAATCTTTTCTTTGGTCTTGACTTTGGACAGGTTCATCACAATGTGTCTTGGAGAAGCTCGGTTAGAGTTGAGGCGACCTGGGGTCCGATATCTCTCTGAAAGCAGTGTGTCAGAATCTTTGGTGATATTTGGGAAATTTTCTTTTATAATATTCTCTAGTATGGCTTCCATTCCTCTGGGGCATTCTTCTTCCCCTTCTGGAATTCCTATAACTCGTATGTTGGAACGCTTCATAAAGTCCCATAATTCTGACAGTGAACGTTCTGCTTTCTCTCTCTTCTTTTCTGCCTCTTTTACTATCTGAGTTATCTCAAAAACTTTGTCTTCTACCTCTGAAATTCTTTCTTCTGCATGGTCTAACCTGTTGCTGATACTTTCCATTGCATCTTTAAGTTCTGTGATTGACTGTTTCATTTCCTTCAGCTCTGCTATATCCTTTTTATATTCTTCATATCGTTCATCTCTTTTTTGATTATGTTTTTGAATTTCCTTTTGGTTATTTTCCACTTTATTAACAGTTTCCTTCATTGTTTCCATCATTTCCTTCATTGTTTTCAACATGTGTATTCTAAATTCCCTTTCTGTCATTCCTAACATTTCTGTATAGGTGGAATCCTCTGCAGTAGCTACCTCATGGTCCCTTGGCGGGGTAGTTCTGGACTGGTTCTTCATGTTGCCTGGAGTTTTCTGCTGATTCTTCCTCATGGGTGATTTCTTTTATCTGTTTACTTGCCCTAATTTTCCTTTCAATTCCTCTTGCTCTTTAAGTTCTTGTGCCTGTGGACTAAGGGTTACAGGACCAGAAGGGTGAGAAGGTTTAAGAGCAAAAAAGCGATGAAAGAAATGAGGACCGAGTGATAAGAAAAAAAAAAATGAAAAAAAAGAAAAATAGAGAAAGGAGAGTGGTTGGGTGAAAGGAATATTGACAAAAAGAAGAGAGGCACAGAAAGAGGGAGACAGAGCAATATAGGTGTACAGTAGGGTACTTTGATACGACCTTAAAAAAAAAACAAAAAACACCTTCTGGGGGTGCCAAGTGGGGTGGTTCCCTTGAGGTCAGCAGCTCTTTGCTAACCTGATCAGACACAGTACCCCACCTCCACCAAGTAGAGAGGAAAGACAAAAATGCTATAAATCAAACCAAAACAAGCAAACAGAAAACCTTATGGGATAAAATTGGCTGGAAAAACCAAATAATAGTGGTAGAAACCCTAACAAAAATGAAGTTCTGATTATTGAAATAGGCAGCAATGGGAAATTATAATTAAACTAGAAAAATTGAGAAAGAAAAAGGATCTGTATGGAAAAGGTTGAACTTAAAAAACAAAACAACAATCTAGAACGTCAAAATAAACAAAAAAAACAACCAAACCAAAAAAACAAACAAACAAACAAACAAAAAAAAACACACACGCAACCAAAAACAAAGCAGTATGTATATGGAATTGAATACTGTCTGGGCAACACGTGGTCTTCTGGGGTATGAGATGTTAATCACAGTTCTGATACGACTGGAGGCTGCTAGTTTCTCGAACCCCAGCAGGTAGACACCCTAAATCTCTCTTCAGCCCACTTAAAAGGCACTTTGAACTTGTTCACTTACTGAGCAGAAGCTTTCTCAGGGAAGTGCTTGTTGCTGGAATCACTGCTGAAGTGGCTATCCACTTACCCTGTGTGTCAAAACTGGTCTCCCTCTGCCCCCGAGGGTTAGGGCTGCAAGGCGGCTCAGACCCCGCCCTTAGGCTACTTGGTCGCTGGGTTACCAGCTCCCACCCAATTCCAGCTCTGTGACCCTGAGGGCGGAGCTTGCCAGGGCAGATCGGTCACAATGTCTGCCTGTGACCCAGAGCCAAACTCTATTAGCTCCGTCTGGCTCAGCGGCTCAGACTGGGGCCCTAGACAAAGGCCAAAATTATCCG
This sequence comes from Nycticebus coucang, assembly GCF_027406575.1. Taxonomy (NCBI): domain Eukaryota; kingdom Metazoa; phylum Chordata; class Mammalia; order Primates; family Lorisidae; genus Nycticebus; species Nycticebus coucang. The sequence continues at coordinate 1,838,257 of NC_069805.1, forward strand.
CACTCCCGCTCAGGCTCTCCCCAAGGCAGTTCAGCTGAGTGCCAAGTGCAAAGACACCAAAACAGTTCACAGGTAAGGCCTTTCTTGTTTGCAGTCTCGCTGCTACTGAACTTACAGTTGCGGGCGGGTTTAGGCGGATTGAACACACGCGACCACTTGCCGGTTTTCCACTGTTTTAGTCCTCCTCTTGGGGTCCAGGAGTCTCTCGCTGACTCCCTGTATCCTCTCAGGGGTGATGATAGGCAGATCCCACCAGCCAGAGATGCCTGGAGTCCTATATCCCCAGACTCACGGTGCCCAGATGCAAGGAAGCTGTTACTCGGCTGCCATCTTGCTCCACCCTCTCTTTCTTTTTCTTTTTAAAGACAAAAGCTTGGGCCTGGTGCAATGGCTCACAAAATTCTAGCTGTCCGGGAGGCCAAGGCAGTGGCTTACCTGAGCTCATGAGATCCAGACCAGCCTGAGCCAGAGTGAGACCCCATGTCTAAAAATAGCCAGGCATTGTGGCAGCTGACTGTAGTCCAAGGTACTCTCAAGGCTGAGGCAAGAGAATGACATGAGCCCAGGAGTTTGAGGTTGCCATGAGATATGAGACCATTGCACTCAAGCCCAGGGCAACTGAGTGAGACTCTGTACAACAACAGCAATAACAACAACAAAAAGTCTTGGTATGTTACCCTGGCTGGTCTTAATCATCTGGGCTCAAGAGATTTTCCCATCTCAGCCTCCAGAGTAGCTCAGATTTCAGGCATGAGTCACTGCCCTGAGCCATGTTGCCCATTTTCTACTAGAACTTTTTCTTATAGGTTTGGTAGAACTCTTAATGTATTAGTATTTCATTCCATTGTCCTGTGTGTTCCAGATTTTTTGGGAGGAAAGACAAAATCATGTGTCTGATCATGCCCACTGCTTTATATGAATATTCAACTTTTGGTTGTGTTAGGTGGCTCATCCCTGTAATCCTAAAACTCTGGGAGGATGAGGCAGCAGATCCCTTGTGCTCAGGAGTTTGAGGTCAGCCTTAAAATCTTGTCTTTACTAAAAATAGGAAAGTTAGCCTGATGTTGTGGTGGTGGCCTTGTAGTCCCAGCTACTTGAGAGGCTGAGGCAAGACAATCCCTTAAGACCAGGAGTTTGAAGTTGGTATGAGCTAGGCTGACACCACTACAGTATGAGCATCTGTCTCAAATACACAAAAAAGTACCAAATAGAAAAATAAAACCTCTTATTTTTTGAGACAAAGTAGTGTTGTCAACTTTATCATACTTTTATTTTTCTATGTCCTTGGAATTTATACAATATTTAGAAAGACTTTTCCTATTGTTATTTTCAGATTATATATATATTTTATAATATTACCCTGTAATCAGATCCTCGAAGGACTATACTTCATATTACTCATTCACATAAAGGCTTAAAAGGGTACAATAAACCACTGGTTGTCAAAGAGGGAGGATTTTGCCACATAGGCAACATCTGGCCCTGTCTGGAGAAATTTTTGATTGATACAACTGGGGGCTGTGCTATTGACATCTAGCAGGTAGAGGTTATTAATATGGCTAAATCTGCCATGATATACATGACAATCTCTTCATATTCCACCTCCAAGGAAGAATTAATACCCATCCCAAAATGTTCATAGTGATGAAGTTGAAAAAAATTTTCCATTCATCATTTCACTTCTCAAGTTGTTCAGATCTCCATTGTTTCAGGGTCTGTATAAAGATTGAGGGAGACTAAAAATAGGGGTGGGGAAAAACTAGATAAGGAAATTTTGGTAAATTGGAGAAAACCATGGTATTTCATATATATTGCTCTTACTTAACTAGTATCTCCATTTCAGCTAAGTGAATATAATATAATGTACACTTAGCAGACTTGCCCTACTGAATTGCATTGATGTTCTGAGCACACTTTCTCCTCTGGTGCCTATTCCAGAGCATTCTAATTTTAAAGAGACAGCATGATAACACAGGTTTTAAAACAAATAAGCATGTATTTCACCAAGTGATTTAAGACAAAATATTTCAAATGTTTACAGCTTTAGTGTGAGAGGGAAGATGTGAATTTATGGTACATTTTTTTCTCTATCTACAAATGTATGTTTTTCACTTACTTGAAGACCCCTAGAAAAAGTAGCAAGATCAGCAGTCTTGTTTGATGTAATCAAAATATTCTTAAATGAATAAAAATGAATCATGTAGAAAGAATACTGTAAAAGATACTGATCTTAAAAATAAAAGCATAAGGAAATCTTTTATTACATTCTTCACTGACAGTTACTTTTGCAAATTTTCAGTACAGCAATATAAGGAAAGGATACTCATATCCAAATACCCTATCGCCATTGTTTTCAAATGAGAACTAACATTGGTTGGGAAGCAAAATTGTTATCTAATAATATTCATATCCAGTCATCTAAGCAGGACCAAAGACAGAGACATTTTAAGAGGAAAAAAGAAGAGAGGGAGAAAGAACATAGAGCAACAGGAAAGAGTAAAATAGTTTGGTTATGAGCACACTTCAGCTGTGCCTGGGAAATCCAAGTTTGACAATTGGAAAGAGGAGTTGTTTTTATTAGAACATTTTCCTCTGAGGGCTCTCATGATGAGATAGTATTTTTCTTTTTTTGTTTTGTTTTGTTTTTTGCAGTTTTTGGCCAGGGCCAGGTTTGAACCTGTCACCTCCAGTATACAGGGCCAGCGCCCTACTCCTTTAAGCACAGGTGCCACCCTGAACTAGAATTTTAATCAAAACTGAAGTCTTTTAAGGACCAAGAGTTCCTTAAGCCATGAGCACTTCACCTGCATATAGCTGACTGGGGAATCATCCCCCTGGGAGTAAGGTGGTTTTATTCATATTAATTATTTTACACTCTCTTCATTGCCCTGCCCATTAACACGAAACATTGTCATACCATTTGGGGCTTTACTTCCACAAAGTCTTTGGGGAGAGTGTACACTCTGGCTCCAACTCCTCCAGCCATTGACATTGTGCATCTATTATTTGAGGAGACAAAATTTAAAATGAAATTCTTCTCCATTAAGGACACTGACACATAAGACATTTATTTCCTCTCAAATAATCATTTGGCTGAGATGTAAAACTTCCCTATTTAAAGTTTCAATCAGAACGATTTCACTTTTTGTTTTGTTCAATGTTGGTTTTGAGTTCACTTTTGCTTTTAAGGTTCACATTTATGTTAAAACATGTTTTAAAACTCCAGTATTTGGGATTGATAATATTTATTCATGTCTTTTCTCCAATGTGAAATGAGAATTAATCTTGAAGCACTGACCACATGAAAATGAAATTTTATATATATATATATATATATATATAAATATATATATACACATATGTACACACACACACATATAGTCAAGGCTGCCGGTGCCATCGATGTTGATATTCTTGTTACACATATAGTAAGTTAAGACACTCTCATGTGATGTCACAGATATGTGGTAGAAAATTATGTCAGATGCAATGAATATTTCTAAATATTTGAAGGAGGGAAGAGAGTCTACACTTCACATGAACAGAATGGCTGGATGAAAAATGGAAAGGGTAAACAAAGGAAGGGAAAAATACCTCCAATGTTCAGCCAGGGTAACTTGCACGAACACCTCAACTAATCCATAAAATGTTTCTAGGTCTATTGTAAAAGGAATCTTTTTTATTTATTTATTTATTTATTTATTTATTTATTTATTTATTTATTTATTTATTTATTTATTTATTTATTTATTTATTCTTATTAAATCATAGCTGTGTACATTAGTATGATCATGGGGCACCATACACTTGGTTCATAGATCGTTTGACACATTTTCACCACACTAGTTAACAAAGCTTTCGTGGCATTTTCTTAGTTATTTTGCTAAGACCTTTAAATTCCACATTTATGGGGCAGCGCCTGTGGCTCAGTGAGCAGGGTGCCGGCCCCATATACCGAGAGTGGCAGGTTCAAACCCGGCACCGGCCAAAGTGCAACAAAAAAATAGCCGGGCGTTGTGGCGGGCGCCTGTAGTCCCAGCTGCACGAGAGGCTGAGGCAAGAGAATCGCGTAAGCCCAGGAGTTGGAGGTTGCTGTGAGCCGTGTGACGCCACGGCACTCTACCAGAAGGCGGTACAGTGAGACTCTGTCTCTACAAAAAAAAAAAAAAAAAAAAAAATTCCACATTTACTATGATTAACCTTTGTAAGATGCACCGCGGGTGTAATCCCATTAATTCCTCTCCCTCCAACTACCTCCCCCCTCCCTCCCCTCCCTTTACCCCTTCTCCCTATTCTTAGGTTGTAACTGGGTTATAGCTTTCAGGTGAAGGTCCTACATTAGTTTAATAATAAGGGTGAGTACATTGGGTACTTTTTCTTCCATTCTTGAGACACTTTACTAAGAAGAATATGTTCCAGCTCCATCCATGTAAACATGAAAGAGGTAAAGTCTCCATTTTTTAAGGCTGCATAATATTCCATGGTGTACATATACCACAATTTTTTTTTTATTAAATCATAGCTGTATACATCAATATGATCATGGGGCAACATACACTTTTTTCATACAATATTTGACATATTTTCATCTCATTAGTTGACATAGCCCTCCTGGCATTTTCTTAGATACTTTGCCAAGACATTTACATCCCACATTTGCCAAGGCTCACATGTACCCTTGTAAGTTGCACCACAGGTGTGATCCTTTCAATCCCCCTTCCTCTACCTACCTCCCCCCTCCCTCCCCACACTTTCCACCTTCCCCCTGTTCTTAGGTTGTAACTTGGTTAAAGCTTTCATGTGAAAGTCCTAAGTTACTTTCATAGCAGGGGTGAATACATTGGATATTTTTTCTTCCATTCTTGAAATACTTTCCTGAGAAGAATATGTTCCAGCTCCATCCAAGTAAACATGAAAGAGGTAAAGTCTCCATCTTTCTTCAAGGCTGCATAGTATTCCATGGTGTACATATACCACAATTTATTAATCCATTCATGGATCGATGGGCACTTGGGCTTTTTCCATGACTTAGCAATTATAAATAGGGCTGCAATAAATATTCTGATACAAATATCTTTATATCAGTTATAGTGTGGTTTTTGGTGTTCTGGGTATATGCCCAGTAGAGGGATTACAGGATTGAATGGCAGATCTATTCTTAGATCTCTAAGTGTTCTCCATATCTCTTTCCAATAATTAATTTGCATTCCCACCAGCAGAGCAAAATTGTTCCCTTTCCTCCACACCCATGCCAACATCTCTGGTCTTGAGATTTTGTCTCACTGGAGTTAGATGATATCTCAAAGTAGTTTTGATTTGCATTTCTCTGATGATTAAAGATGATGAGCATATTTTCATATGTCTGAAGGCCGTGCGTCTGTCTTCTTCAGAGAAGTTTCTCTTCAAGTCCCTTGCTCAGCCTGCAATGGGATCCCTTGTTCTTTTCTTGCTAATGCCTTTGAGTTCTCTGTGGATTCTGGTTATTAAGCCTTTGTTGGAGACATAACCTGCAAATATCTTTGCCCATTCTGAGGGCTGTTTGCTTGCTTTACTTACTGTGTTCTTGGCTGTGCAGAAGCTTTTTAGTTTGATCAAGTCCCAGTAGTGTATTTTTGAAGCAGCTTCAATTGCCCAGGGGGTCCTTCTCATAAAAAACTCGCCCAACCCAATTTCTTCAAGGGTTTTCCCTGCACTCTCAAAGTACTTTTGATTTGCATTTCTCTGATGATTAAAGATGATGAGCATTTTTCATATGTCTGAAGGCCGTGCGTCTGTATTCTTCAGAGAAGTTTCTCTTCAAGTCCCTTGCTCTTAAAGTTTTTCTGCACTCTCCTGCACTCTCTTCTAGTATTTTTATATTTTCATGTCTTAAGTTTAAATCTTTAATGCAGTGAGAGTCTATCTTGGTTAATGGTGAGAGGTGTGAGTCCAGTTTCAGTCTTCTACAGGTTGCCAGCCAGTTCACCCAGCACCATGTGTTGGGAATCTTTTCCCCACTGAATGTTTTTAATTGGCTTGTCAAAGATTAAATAACGGTAATTAGCTGGATTCATCTCTTGGTTCTCTATTCTGTTCCAGACATCTACTTCTCTGTTTTTGTGCCAGTATCATGCTGTTTTGATCACTATCGATTTGTAGTATAGTCTGAGGTCTGGTAGCGTGATTCCTCCTGCTTTGTTTTTATTTTTGAGTAATATCTTGGCTATTTGAGGTTTTTTCTGATTCCATATAAAACAAAGTATTGTTTTTTCAATATCTTTAAAGTATGACAGTGGAGATTTAATGGGGATTGCTTTGAAATTATATACTGCTTTGGGTAGTATGGACATTTTAACAATGTTGATTCTTCCCAACCATGAGCATGGTATATTTTCCCATTTGTTAATATTTTCAGCTATCTCTTTTCTTAGAGTTTCATAGTTCTCTTTATATAGATCTTTCATGTCCTTTGTTAGATAAACTCCCAAGTATTTCATCTTCTTTGGCACTGCTGTGAATGAGATAGAGTCCTTAATTGTTTTTTCAGCTTGACTATTTTTGGTATATACAAAGGCTAGCGATTTATGAATGTTGATTTTGTAACCTGAGAAACTGCTTTATTCCTTGATCACTTCTAAGACTTCTGTAGTAGAGTCCTAGTATTTTCCAGATATACATTCATATCATCTGGGAAGAGTGAAAGTTTGATCTCTTCTGACCCTATGTGGATACCCTTGATCGCCTTTTCTTCCCTAATTGTGGTGGCTAAAACTTCCATTACAATATTAAAGAGCAATGGAGACAATGAGCAGCCTGTCTGGTTCCTGATCTGGGTGGTAATGATTCCAATTTAACTCCATTCAATATGATATTGGCTGTGGGTTTGCTGTAGATGTTCTCTATCAGTTTAAGAAATGTCCCTTCTATACCAATTTTCTTGAGTGTTCTGATCATGAAGGGATGTTGGATGTTATCAAAAGCTTTTTCTGCATTGATTGAGCAGATCATATGGTCTTTGTTTTTTAATTTGTTTTAGTGCTGAATTACATTTATAGATTTATGTATATTAAACCAGCCTTGAGACCCTGGGATAAAACCGACTTGGTCATGATGTGTGATTTGTTTGATATGTTGCTGGATTCTGTTTGTTAGAATCTTGTTGAATATTTTTGCATCAATATTCGTTAGTGATATTGGTCTATAATTTTCTTTTCTTGTTGGGTCTTTTCCTGGTTTGGGAATCAGGGTGATCTTTGCTTCATAGAACGTGTTGGGTAGTCTTCCTTCTTTTAGTACCTTTTGGAACAGGTTGAGTAACTTAGGTACTAATTCCTCTTTAAAGGTTTGGTAGAATTCTGACGTAAAACCATCTGGTCCTGGGCTTTACTTTTGGGGGAGAGATTGTATGGTTGATGTTATTTCCGAACTTTATATGGGCCTGTTCAACAATTCCACTTGATTTTGTTTAAGTCTTGGAAGGTGACGTGCTTCTAAGTATCGGTCAATTGCCTTCAGATTTTCTTATTTCTGAGAGTAAAGTTTCTTGTAATATTCATTAAGGATTTTTTGGATTTCTGAAGAGTCTGTTGTTATTTCATCTTTGTTATTTCTGATTGATGAGATTAGGGATTTGACTTCTTTTTCCTGATTAGGTTGGGCAATGGTTTATCTATTTTGTTGACCTTTTCAAAAACCAGTTTTTTTATTTATTGATCTGTTGTATTATTCTTTTGTTTTCAATTTCATTTAGTTCTGCTCTGATTTTGGTCTTTTCTTTTCTTCTACCGGATTTGGAGTTGGAGTGTTCTTCCATTTCCAGTCTCTTGAGATGTCCCATTAAGTTGCTTACTTCCTCTTTCTCCGTTCTTCTGAGGAAGGCTTGCAGTGCTATAAATTTCCCTCTTAAAACTGCCTTTGCGGTGTCCCAGAGGTTCTGATAGTTCATGTCTTCATTTTCGTCTTGTTCCAGAAATTTGGCAATTTCCTTCTTGATCTCATCTCTGACCCAGCTATCATGCAGCATAAGGTTATTTAACTTCTATGTTTTTGTATGTGTATGCAGATTCCTGTTGTTACTCATCTCAAGTTTTATTCCATGATGGTCCAAGAAGATGCATGGAATCATTTGTATTCCTTCAAATTTACTGAGGTTAGACTTGTGACCTAACATGTGATAGATTCTAGCATAAGTTCCGTGGGCTGATGAGAAGTATGTGTATTCAGTTTTGTTGGGATGAAATGTTCTGTAGATGTCTGCTAAATCTAAATGCTGAATGGTTAGATTTAAATCTAGAATTTCTTTACTCAGCTTTTTGTTGGAGGATCAATCCCTCACTGCCAAAGGAGTGTTAAAATCTCCAATTATTATAGAGTTGGAGGAAATCAAGTTGCTCATGTGTGTTAGAGTATCTCTTATATATTGAGGTGCATTCTGGTTGGGTGCATAGATTTTAATAATTGAAATCTCATCATATTGAGTCTTACCCTTAACAAATATGAAGTGACCATTTTTGTCCTTCCTTACTTTTGTTGGTTTAAAGCCGGTTGTATCCGCAAATAAAATAGCAACTCCTGCTTTTTACTGGTTACCATTTGCCTGAAATATGGATGACCATCCTTTACCCTGAGTCTGTATTTGTCTTTTAAGTTAAGATGTGACTCTTGTATGCAACAAATGTCTGGCCTGAGTTTTTGTATCCAATCGGCTAACCTATGTCTCTTCAGAGGGCAGTTTAAGCCATTCACATTAATGGAGAGTATTGATGAGTTTGGTGAAATTTGGTGTATTGAGTTTTTTGAAAGTCCAGTGAGAGTTTTTAATCCTTTTGCCATTGTGAAAGTTGGAGTTTGATCAGAAGTTTCTGAGTGTGTTTACTTTTGTAGTAGAGGATTGGGTTGGTTATTATGGAGGATAGGTCTGAGAATATCCTGAATTGCTGGTTTGGTTATGGGAAATTTCTTTAGCATTGTATGTCATTAAAGTATATAATTTCTCAATCATAAATGAAACTCAGTTTAGCTGGGTAGAAGGTCCAGGATTGAAAGTTATTTTGCTTGAGGAGATTAAACGTTGATTCGCACCCTCATCTGGCTTGAAAGTTTCAGCAGAGAGATCTGCAGTCATTGTAATGTTCTTCCCTTTGAAGTTAATAGATTTCTCTCACCTGGCTGCTTTGAGAATTTTCTCCTTCATATTAAATTTAGTGAAGTTAATTATGATATGCATGGGGGATGTTTTATTGGGGTTGAGTCGTGCTGGGGTTCTGAAGCTATCTGCAATCTGAATTTCAGGTTCTCTAGGTATGTCTGGAAAATTCTCTTTCATAATTTCATGCAGAAGGGACTCTGCGCCCATTGAGGCCACTTCATGTGTTTCAGGAATTCCTATGAGTCGGATATTTGCCTTCTTCGAGTTATCCCAGAGGTCTCTGAGTGAGTGATCCATTTTTGCTCTCCATTTCTCTTCCTCTTTGAGAGTTTGGGAGCATTCAAAGGCTTTATCTTCGATGTCATAGATCCTTTCTTCTGCTTTGTCCATTCTGTTGCTAAGGGATTCTACTGTATTTTTCATATCTTTGAGGGCTGCAAATTCTTGTTTCAGTGTGTCTTAGACTTTGGTGGTTTTGTCTTTAAATTCGTTAAATTCTTGAGACAGCATTTGAATTTCTCCACGAATTCCTAGTTCCCTTTTGTTAATGCAGTTTGCCATCCAAATTCTTTTTTTTTTATTGTTGGAGATTCATTGATAATAGAATAAGCCAGGTTACACAGATTGCAATTGTTAGGTAAAGTCCCTCTTGCAATCATTTCTTGCCCCCATGAAGTGTGACACACACTAAGGCCCCATCCACCTCCCTCCATCCCTCTTTCTGCTTCCCCCCCATAACCTTAATTGTCATTAATTGTCCTCATATCAAGATTGAGTACATAGGATTCATGCTTCTCCATTCTTGTGATGCTTTACTAAGAATAATGTCTTCCACGTCCATCCAGGTTAATACGAAGGATGTAAGGTCTCCATTTTTTTTAATGGCTGAATAGTATTCCATGGTATACATATGCCACAGCTTATTAATCCATTCCTGGGTTGGTGGGCATTTAGGCTGTTTCCACATTTTGGCGATTGTAAATTGAATTGCAATAAACAGTCTAGTACAAGTGTCCTTATGATAAAAGGATTTCTTTCCTTCTGGGTAGATGCCCAGTAATGGGATTGCAGGATCAAATGCGAGGTCTAGCTTGAGCGCTTTGAAGTTTCTCCATACTTCCTTCCAGAAAGGTTGTACTAGTTTGCAGTCCCACCAGCAGTGTAAAAGTGTTCCCTTCTTTCCACATCCACGCCAGCATCTGCAGTTTTGTGAAGTGGGCCATTCTCACTTGGGTTAGATGATATCTCAGCGTTGTTTTGATTTGCATTTCTCTAATATATAGAGATGATGAACATTTTTTTCATGTGTTTGTCAGCCATTCGCCTGTTGTCTTTAGAGAAAGTTCTATTCATGTCTGTTGCCCATTGATATAAGGGATTGTTGGCTTTTTTCATGTGGATTAATTTGAGTTCTCTATAGATCCTAGTTATCAAGCTTTTGTCTGATTGAAAATATGCAAATATCCTTTCCCATTGTGTAGGTTGTCTCTATGCTTTGGTTATTGTCTCCTTAGCTGTACAGAAGCTTTTCACTTTAATGAAATCCCATTTGTTTATTTTTGTTGTTGCAATTGCAATGGCAGTCTTCTTCATGAAGTCTTTCCCCAGGCCAATATCTTCCGTGTTTTTCCTATGCTTTCTTGGAGGATTTTTATTGTTTCATGCCTTAAGTTTAAGTCCTTTATCCATCTTGAATCCATTTTTGTGAGTGGGGAAAGGTGTGGGTCCAGTTTCAGTCTTTTACATGTAGACATCCAGTTCTCCCAACACCATTTATTGAATAGGGAGTCTTTCTCCCAAGGTATGTTCTTGTTTGGTTTATCAACAATTAGGTGGTTGTAAAATGTTAGTTTCATTTCTTGGTTTTCAATTCGATTCCAAGTGTCTATGTCTGTGTTTTTGTGCAAGGACCATGCTGTCTTGAGCACTATGGCTTTGTAGTACAGACTAAAATCTGGTATGGTGATGCCCCCAGCTTTATTTTTGTTACTAAGAACTTCCTTAGCTATACAGGTTTTTTTCCGGTTCCATACAAAACGCAGAATCATTTTTTCCAAATCTTGAAAGTACGATGTAGGTACTTTGATAGGAATGGCATTGAATAGGTAGATTGCTTTGGGAAGTATAGACATTTTAACAATGTTGATTCTTCCCATCCATGAGCATGGTATGTTCTTCCATTTGTTAATATCGTCTGATATTTCCTTTCTGAGGATTTCATAGTTTTCTTTATAGACTTCCTTCACCTCCTTCGTTAGGTATATTCCTAGGTATTTCATTTTCTTTTAGACTATGGTGAAGGGAGTTGTGTCTTTAATTAGCTTCTCATCTTGACTGTTTTTGGTGTACACAAAGGCTACTGACTTGTGGACATTGATTTTATATCCTGAAACATTATTGTATTTTTTGATGACTTCTAGGATTCTTGTGGTTGAGTCTTTGGGGTGTTCTAAGTATAAGATCATGTCGTCAGCAAAGAGGGAGCGTTTCACCTCCTCTGCTCCCATTTGGATTCCCTTTATTTCCTTGTCTTGCCTAATTGTATTGGCTAGAACTTCCAGCACTACGTTGAATAGTAAAGGTGAGAGAGGACAGCCTTGTCTGGTTCCAGTTCTAAGAGGAAAAGCTTTCAGTTTTACTCCAATCAGTAAAATATTGGCTGTGCGTTTGTCAGAGATAGCTTCAATCAGTTTTAGAAATGTGCCACCCATGCCTATACTCTTCAGTGTTCTAATTAGAAAAGGATGCTGGATTTTATCAAATGCTTTTTCTGCATCTATTGCGAGGATCATGTGATCTTTATTTTTGCCTCTGTTAATATGGTGGATAACATTTATGGACTTGCGTATGTTAAACCAGCTTTGCATCCCTGGGATGAATCCTACATGATCATGATGAGTGACTTTTTTGATAATAACCTGTAATCTATTGGCTAGGATTTTGTTGAGAATTTTTCCATCTATGTTCATGAGTGAGATTGGTCTGAAATTCTCCTTTTTGTTTGGGTCTTTTCCTGGTTTTAGTATCAGCATGATGTTTGCTTCATAGAATGTGTGGGGGAAGATTCCTTCTTCCTCAATTTTTTGGAATAATTTCTGCAGTACAGGAATCAGCTCTCCTTGAAGGTTTGATAGAATTCTGGAGTGAAGCCATGTGGACCAGGGTATTTTTTGGTTGGAAGTTTTTTTATTGTTTCTTTGATCTCAGTGCTTGAAATTTGTCTGTACAGGAGCTCTATTTCTTACTGTCAATGTCTAGGGAGAGGGTGTGATTCCAAATATTGATCCATTTCCTTCACATTGTCAAATTTCTGGGCATAGTTTTTCTGGTAGTATTCAGAGATGATCTCTTGTATCTCTGTGGGATCTGCTGTTATTTCCCCTTTATTGTTTCTGATTGAGGTCACTAGAGATTTTACTTTTCTATTTCTAATTAGTCTGGCCAATGGTTTATGTATTTTGTTTATTTTTTCAAAAAACCACCTCTTTGTGTCATTAATTTTCTGAATATTCTTTTGTTTTCAATTACATTGATCTCTGATTTGATTTTGGATATTACTTTTCTACTGAGTTTAGGTGTAAATTGTTCTTCTTTTTTGAATTCCATAAGATCCCTTGTGAGATTGTTGATGTGCTCTCTTTCTGTTTTTCGAATGTAGGCATCTAAAGTGATGAATTTTCCTCTCAAAACGGCTTTTGCAGTATCCCACAGGTTTTGGTAGCTTGTGTCTTCATTGTTGTTATGCTCAAGGAAGTTAATGATTTCCTGTTTTATTTCTTCCTCCACCCATCTGTTATTCAACAGAAGATTGTTTAATTTCCATGCCTTTGGGTGGGGTCGAGCATTTTTTTAGAGTTGAGTTCCACCTTTAGTGCCTTATGGTCTGAAAAGATACAAGGTAAAATTTCAATTCTTTTGATTCTGTTGATATTTGTTTTGTGTCCCAGGATATGATCAATTTTGGAGAATGTTCCATGGGGTAATGAGGAGAATGTATATTCTTTATCTTTGGGGTGGAGTGGTCTATATGCGTCTATCAAGCACAGTTGTTCTAGGGTCTCATTTAAATCTCTTATATCTTTGTTTAATTTCCGTTTAAAGGATCTGTCCAGCTCTGTAACGGGAGTGTTAAAGTCCTCTGTTATGATGGTATTATCGGATATCATATTGCTCAGACTGAGTAATGTCTGTTTCAAGAATCTGGGAGCATTTACATTGGGTGCATAAATATTTAGAATTGAAATGTCTTCTTGTTGTAGTTTTCCCTTAACCAATATAAAGTGACCCTCTTTGTCTTTTTTGACACTAGTTGCTTTAAATCCACATGTATCTGCAAATAAGATTGCAACTCCTCTTTTCTTCTGAATTCCATTTCCCTGAAAAATTGTCTTCCAACCCTTGACTCAGAGCTTTAATTTGTCTTTTGAAGCCAGGTGTGTTTCTTGCAGACAGCAAATGGATGGCTTGTATTTTTTAATCCAGTCAGCCAATCTATGTCTCTTCAGTGGGGAATTCAAGCCATTAATATTTATTGAGATAATTGATAAGTGTGGTAGTATTCTATTCGTCTTATTTGGTGAGAGTCCATTGCTTAGTTTTATCTTTTGCATCAGTGTGGAGGTTAGGTTCTGTCGTTTGATTTCTGAGTTCTTACTTTCCTGCTGATCCATTGTGGTGGTCAGTGTGAAGAACAGGTTGAAGTATTTCCTGTAGAGCTGGTCTTGTTGTGGCGAATTTCCTCAATGTTTGTATATCCGTTATTGATTTGATTTCTCCATCAATTTTGAAGCTTAGCTTCATAGGGTACAGAATTCTGGGCTGGAAATTGTTCTGTTTAAGTAGATTAAAGGTAGATGACCATTGTCTTCTTGCTTGGAAAGTTTCATTAGAGAAGTCTGCTGTCAATCTGATGGATTTGTAGGTCAACTGTAGGTCAACTAGCGCTTATTCCTGGCAGCTACAGAATCTTTTCTTTTGTCTTGACTTTGGACAGGTTCATCACAATGTGTCTTGGAGAAGCTCGGTTAGCGTTGAGGCGACCTGGGGTCCGATAGCCCTCTGAAAGCAGTGTGTCAGAATCTTTGGTGATATTTGGGAAATTTTCTTTTATAATATTCTCTAGTATGGCGTCCATTCCTCTGGGGCATTCTTCTTCCCCTTCTGGAATTTCTATAACTCGTATGTTGGAACATTTCATAAAGTCCCATAATTCTGACAGTGAACGTTCTGCTTTCTCTCTCTTCTTTTCTGCCTCTTTTACTATCTGAGTTATCTCAAAAACTTTGTCTTCTACCTCTGAAATTCTTTCTTCTGCATGGTCTAACCTGTTGCTGATAGTTTCCATTGCATCTTTAAGTTCCCTGATTGATTGTTTCATTTCCTTCAGCTCTGCTATATCCTTTTTATATTCTTCATATCGTTCATCTCTGATTTGATTGTGTTTTTGAATTTCCTTTTGGTTATTTTCCACTTTATTAGCATTTTCCTTCATTGTTTCCATCATTTCTTTCATTGTTTTCAACATGTGTATTCTAAATTCCCTTTCTGTTATGCCTAACATTTCTGTATAGGTGGAATCCTCTGCAGTAGCTACCTCATAGTCCGTTGGCGGGGTTGTTCTGGAATGGTTCTTCATGTTGCCTGGAGTTTTCTGTTAATTCTTCCTCATGGGTGATTTCTTTTATCTGTTTCCTTGCCCTAATTTTCCTTTCTCTTCCTCTTGCTATTTAAGTTCTCGTGCCTGTGGACTAAGGGTTACAGGACCATAAGGGTGAGAATGTTTAAGAGCAAAAATGGGAGGAAAGAAAGGAGGACCGAATGATAAGGAAAAAAAAGAAAAGTAAGGAAAGGAGAGGGGTGGGTAAAAGGAATATTAACAAAAAGAAGAGAGGCACAGAAAGAGGGAGACAGAGCAATATAGGTGTAGTGTAGGGTACTTTGATACAATCTGAAAAAAACCACCTTCTGGGGGTGCCCAGTTGGGTGGTTACCTTGAGGTCAGCAGCTCTTTGCTAACCTGATCAGACACAGTACCCCACCTCCACCAAGTAGAGAGGAAAGACAAAAATGCTACAAATCAAACCAAAACAAGCAAACAGAAAATTTTACTGGATAAAATTGGCTGGAAAAATCAAATAATAGCGGTAGAAACACTAACAAAAATGAAGTTCTAATTATTGAAATAGGCAGCAATGGGAAATTATAATTAAACTAGAAAAATTGAGAAAGAAAAAGGATCTGTATGGAAAAGGTTGAACTTAAAAAACAAAACAACAATCCACAACATCAAAATAAACAAACAAAAAAAACAACCAAACCAAAAAAAAAAAAAAAACCACAACCAAAAACAAAGCAGTATGTATATGTTATTGAATATTGTCTGGGCAACACGTGGTCTTCTGGGGTATGAGATGTTAATCACAGTTCTGATACAACTCGAGGCTGCTAGTTACTCAAACCCGAGCAGGTAGACACCCTAAATCTCTCTTCAGCCCACTTAAAAGGCACTTTGATCTTGTTCACTTACTGAGCAGAAGCTTTCTCAGGGAAGTGCTTGTCGCTGGAATCACTGCTGAAGTGGCTATCCACTTACCCTGTGTGCCAAAACTGCTCTCCCTCTGCCCCCGAGGGTTAGGGCTGCAAGGCGGCTCAGACCCCACCCTTAGGCTACTTGGTCGCTGGGTTACCAACTCCCACCGAGTTCCAGCTCTGTGACCCTGATGGCGGAGCTTGCCGGGGCAGATCACTCACAATGTCTGCCTGTGACTCAGAGCCAAACACTATTAGCTCCGTCTGGCTTAGCGTCTCAGACTGGGGCCCTAGACAAAGGCCAAAGTTCTCCACACTCCCGCTCTGGCTCTCGCCAAGGCAGTTCAGCTGAGTGCCAAGTCCAAAGACACCAAAACAGTTCACAGGTAAGGCCTTTCTGGTTTGCAGTCTCGCTGCTACTGAACTTACAGTTGCGGGCGGGTTTAGACGGATTGAACACATGCGACCACCTGCCGGTTTTCCACTGTTTTAATCCTCCTCTTGGGGTCCAGAAGTCTCTTGCTGCCTCCCTGTATCCTCTCAGGGGTGATGATAGGCAGATCCCACCAGCCAGAGATGCCTGGAGTCCTATATCCCCAGACTCACGGTGCCCAGATGCAAGGAACCTGTTACTCAGCTGCCATCTTGCTCTGCCTCCGCCATCCAAATTCTTAATTCGAATTCTGACATCTCAGCCAGTAGTTTGTGAATTGTATCTTCAATTACATCTGCTGTATCTTTCCTTGGGGGGGTTTTTGATCTGTTCTTGTTATTCATGTTACCAGTGTTTTTCTGCTGATTCCGCCCCATGATTGTTTTACTCCCTTTAATTTTCCTCTGGTGTTTTGTTGAGGATCCATACAGTGCTGTGGCCTGAGAAACTGGGGCCCTGTTTCTTGTAGAGGGGCTAAGTGGTTATGTCTTGTTTCCAGCTGGTTTCTATGTGACCCTAGTGAAGCAGTTACTCTTGTTTGAAGTCTCAGCTGTGGAGAAATACCAGCAATTAAGTCACCCCACCCACCACAGGCAAGAAATGGAAAAGGAAAATCAAACCTTCCTACAACCACACACCCAGGTCACCACATGGATTGTCCCCAGGTGAGTGACTCAGTTGAAAAAGTCCAAGTCAATTGTCTCAGTCAGCAGGCCCTTTGGGTGGGAGAGTTCAAGAAGTCCCTGGGAACTGGATCACAGGGTTCTGGTGACTGTTCTAATATGGCTTCCTCCAGTGCTGCATGCAGTCAGTAAGAGCCACCCATTAAATAGATCAGTATGGGAAGATTGATGCCTTCTTCCCTACCTTGCAACTCTGTGACACCCAGTGACTGCTAGCCCCACAGGGCTGTGACCCAGTCAGTTGTCTGCAGTAAGCAGATACTCCAAGGGTTTGCACCTGCCTAAGTCACAGGGTAGTCTGCATCTGTTTGCCTAGGCTGCTATTCCCTGTCTTTTTCCAGCAGGGGGTGGTGTGGCCTGTCAACCTCGGGCACTTTATGGAGGCTGGAGGTGTTCACTCAGTTCCATCCCCACCCTTAGTTTATGTTACTGGGTGTAGGAACAACCCTGTGGGAGTTTGTTTCTGACCTTGCCAGATTCCTCTGCAGAGGAGAGGCTGATTTGAGTTCCCAGAACCTGTGCCTCAGGCCCTGTCTTTACTCCTGCGGGTTTGTATTCGCAGCACAATCACTTGTTGGCTGTAGCCTCTTGGCCTCCTTTGTGTATATGCTAGTGATCCCCTAAAGTCCAGGTGCGTCTTAGGCTCTGTATAGCAGTCTTTGGTATCAGCCCCACCCTGGGAGTTTCCCAGCTCTGCGGGTGTGTTTTCTAGTCCCTGTGTTCCACCCAGGTCGGTACCGTCTCAGGAAAACCCTTTACTCATGGGGCCTGTGTTTCAGTCCCAGGTCTGTTCCATGGTGGTTGTTATCTGAGAAGATGCTCGGCCTCATCTGGTTTCCCAGGAAGACAGGAGGAGAGGCAATGTTATATCTGAAGGTGGGCCTTATTATTGCTGAAGACGGCTGTTGCTCTGAACCTCGGGGCACCACCGCTCCAGTGTAATTCCCTCTGAGCCAACCATCGTCTTCTTTCTCCTTTGCTATGGAGTCAGCACTGGACATCTGCATTCCAGGTCCTGTCTACACCTCTTGAGAGTTCACCCAAGAATCTGGACTCCTGGGGGAGGGGCATGTCTCCAGATCACAGAGTGAGAGTGGAGGGGACTGTTAGGAGCTCAGAGTTGCAGGTCATTACACCAGGCTCATTGAGACCAAATGAACAAATAAACAGATACAAAGGTTACCAGGCACATGGGCCCATAGATATAGAGACAGATGGAAACACATAGACATAACGGCAACAGCCACGAGAACAGCAATATAAGAACAACTGCAATAAAAATAGTGATAATGATAAAATAATTGAAAGAAAGGAAAAAAAAGAGAGAAAAAGTGGTGTTAGAAGAAATGCTTAAATGAGAAGAAAGAAGAAATTAAAATTAGAATACATAGAAATAAAAAAAATTTCTATAAAAAGTAATAATAAAAAATTATCGAAATCTCCTCTAAGATAATGGTGAGGAAAAAACAGACAAAAACAAAACAATAACAACAAAAAACCCCCCACAAAAACCAAAAAAAAAATCAAAACAAAACAAAAGAAAAGGCACCGACTACAAAAATATTCTAGTGTGTAGAAATATACCTATAAATATTTATATGTCTGCTGTAGGGATCAACTTTCGTAGGAATATATTCATACTGCAATATACTTTCTGGACACCAGATGGCTGTGTGAGTGGTTCCCAGACTTATACCTTATTTACAGTTTATACCGTTACCATGGTAACCACATTCCATGGCCAATCGCTATTTTGGAGTTTCTGTAAAAGTTTGTTGCCTAAGAATTGTGCAACCTCAGCTGTTCTTTACCAGACAGCATTTGCGACGGTCCTTCCCACTCAGTGCAGGTGTCCACACTTCCTAAGTCCCTCCACTCTTTTTCCAGGGACCCCGCAAACTGATGACTGCAATCAGCCATAAGGGGAGTGGTGCTGAGTTCGCGAGGTCTTTGGTGGGCTCGCGGCTCTATCTCCTGTAGCTGGTTCCCGCAGCTTCAGCAGCCAAAGCCGGTCCACGGCTTCAGTAGCTTCATGGCTCCAGAAGCCAAAGCCGGGTCCTAGGCTTCAAGTTGGTTCCCATGGGTGGAGAGCTCAGGGGACTTATTCTGACTTTTATGGTTCAGAGTTTCCCTTTTGGATGGGCGCCGGCCAGTTTGCCGTGCCCCATCCAACACCTGGGGGAAAGGTGACCCCCCTTTTGGGTAGTTCAAAATATCTGTTTCCTGGGCAGGATCCCTTCCCTTCAATTGTCCAACAGTTTGCCCAGCTTCCCATGGTTTTGAGTGGCTCTCCTTTCGGATGCTTCCCTCAGTTCAGGATTAATTATTTGTCAATTGGATTTTGCCAGCATTTACAAGCCCTGACCTCCGTAGGGGAGGGGCCTGCTGGCCGGCATGGCCAAGCAGGGAAGAATCTCTGCAACAGAGTCTGTGATTTTAAATTACCCCTCATATATAGCAAAACGCCAGTTCGCTGGGCATCTCCAGCTGTCTGTCTACTCCAATAATCTACACACAGGGAAGGTCTAGACCACCTTTCCTCTCACCTGGTGGCTTGGGAGAGGTGGGCTACACGTCCGTCCTGTCCGCCATCATGCTCCTCCTCACAGGAATCTTTAAAGTTGATTACATCATCAAGTTGCTGCAAAAAGAGATTCTAGATATATATCAGTTCTTTATATATTACAGGTAATAAACCTTTATCATATCTGCTATAAATAGTTTTCAAGGAAGAGAGACACTCATGTGTCTAACTCCAAGGTTTTGCAAAAATGCTTATTGGAGATCCTATAAAGCACTGTTATGGGTGGACTTTCAGCATATACTAGTGAAATTTTCATGGGTCACCCATGAATCCAGGTGACATACAGTCTAGCCCTTTGAAAAAGAAGTGAACAGACAAGTATAAAATACATTCTGAATATAAAATAAGCTTTCAAGGGATAGAATTCTAAAGAAGGGTAGTAAGCATTCTGACACTTCTTCTGGAAGCCACATCAAAAAACACACAAGAAGAAGTGTTTTTTCAGAAGGAAAAGGAAATCTATTGCACTACAGGTGGTACAGGAAGATGAGGCCCAATGGACAGAAATAACATCCAAACACCCTGTATAAAATTGGAAGGGCTGTATTCTAGCTGGCATAGCTGGAGCATACCCAGACTCTCCATATAACCATGCTCTGTGACTGGCTCACTTGTCTCCTTTGTATGTCTGGTCAAAACGTTCCAGCGCATGAGTACCTTTCTGAAAGGTCAGTTTGAATCAAGCTGGAGAAAGGGACTCCTGCTTTTACAGAACTGCAGGCTATTACATAACCAGTCGCAAGCCTTACTTTCAAGGTACCAGGAAGTGAAGTTTTACAAATTCACCATGGGGAGGATTTTGCAGGTGTGTCCTTGGGGCCACCTTGAGAAGAGGTCTGTTTTCTTAGACTTTTCCTTTCTAGGTACCTCCTCTCAAGGAGGAAAAATGACAGATTTCAAGTCTCAAAATACTGATTTTTTCTACACAAAGCAGAAACAGAGTTTCGTATTCTTTTTCTTTTGAGACAGAGTCTACCTCTGTTACCCTGGGTAGAGTGCTGAGGCATCATAGCTCTCAGCAACCTCACAGTGTTGGGCTCAAGTGATTCTCTTCCACCCGCCCTCACAGAACCTAGGACTATAGCGACCCACAACAACATCGGGTTCATTTTTTCTATTTTTAGTATAAATGGAGTCTTGCTCTTGCTCAGGCTGGTCTCAAACTCCTGAGCACAAGCAAACCATCTGCCTAGGCCTCACAGAGCAATAGGATAATTGGCGTGGGCCACTAAGTCTAGCATCACAGAGCTCTTAAGAAAGATAGTTTCTTGTTATTCAATTATAGTTAATGTCCCATGTCAGTTGAAGACACAACTGCCCTCTCTGTTGCACACCTGGGAGGCCTACCCCCCAGCTCAGCAGCTCAGAACCTTTTCCAATCAGCCAAGCTCCAACTTCTAAGCCCACCTTCCTAGTGCAAAATAATAAAAGACCATTTCCCTGCCCCTCTTGATTACCAAAAAAGGTAGGGATGCATGTCTCAGTTTTGAAAAGAGACAAAAAATATTTTTTGATATTTTTTTCAGGGTATTTCCTCTATTACATTTTCTCCACTCTCAATTTTATGCTTCCATATCTATGAGAGGGAAGGGTGCTATGCTATTTCAATATTAGTGTTTCAGTGTGTGTTGTAGTGTAATAATAGGAAATATGAGTAGGAAATTTAGTGAACAAGGCCCCCTTGGTCCCCTAAATATTTCCTGAAATGTTACATGAGGCTGGGTGTGGTGACTCATACCTGTAATCCTAGCACTCTGGGAGGCTGAGGACAGTGGATCCCTTGAGCTCAAGATTTTGACCCAGGCTGAGCAAGAATGGAGACCATGGCTCTACTTAAAATAGAATAAAATTAGCTGGGTATAATTTTCTTCTGTTGTTTTTGATAGAAGTTCTAAAGTCAGCAGCTTGTTTTATCTAATGCAGAAGCTGTACACTTATACAAATCATGGCTTGCAGTGGTTTGTAGAGGATTCCTAGTAACCCTCAACATTAAGTGCTTCTGATGAAATGGACATCTATTTAGAGTAGGAAAGTTGAGGATCAGGGGCCCCAATTCCCGAACTCAGTTGCCCTGGTTCAATTACTGGGCTGAACAATTGCCGTGGCACCACAGCTCACAGAAACCTTAAACTCTTGGGCTCAAGGGAACCTTTTACCACAAGCTCCCAAGTAGCTGGGACAACTTCTCAAACACAGTGGTAACCAAGAGAAATAGTGAGTGGAAACTGAGAAAAAACCTGTAGCTGCTCAGGTGGTGTGGATAGAAAATTTCAGGGATAAACAAATTTCAGGGTAATGAAGAGAGATTTTATTTAAGAAGAACAAAGAGAAAGTTTAGAGCACTTCCAAAGAGAGGTAAAGGTAGGTCCTCTCATAGAGGAGAAAATGTGTGAGAGACAGAGAGGCAAAGATGGACAGGAGTGTAAATACTTTCTCCATTTCAAATTGGCTGCAAGTCTTTCATTAGCTTCTCTGGGCTTCCAGGCAGTATTGCCCCTTCCTATTGGTCATTGATGGTCTCTTTCTATTGGTCATTGGTTACCTAGGAGACTTCATACCCACATTCTTATGGGTTCTCCGACTTCTTAGTTCATCAGGCCAGATTATCTTTCCCCCTGTTTAAAGCCCCCTTTTTATTGTCCCTTCTCAAGGAGGAAATCATGCACACTTCTTTTTTGAAAGGAATTTAAAAAATTAATTGTTGTAGAATACAAACTACATATTGTTTTTGAGACAGGGTTTCTGGTTGTTTGTTTGTTTTTAGGTGGAGTCTCACTGTGTCACCTTTGGGAGATTGCCGTGGCACCACAGCTCACAGAAACCTTAAACTCTTGGGCTCAAGGGAACCTTTTACCACAAGCTCCCAAGTAGCTGGGACAACTGGTGCCTGCCACAAGTTCAGACTATTTTGTTATTGTTGTTGTTGTAGTTGTCATTGTTCATTGTTGTGTAGCAGTCCCAGGATGTGATGGAACCTGCCAGCCCTGGTATATGTGGCCCAGTGCCCTAACCACTGATTATGGGCACCCAGCCATTTCTCTCCATCTCTTTGGCTACACTGTTGTGGTGCCATCATAGCTCATTGCAACATCAAACTCCTGGGAGCCGCCAATCCTCCTGTTTTGAACTCAAGGTACATTTTTAAGTTTTGCTGGTGCTGTGATGGGTAAAAGGCTATGTCCCTACCAAGTCTCACATTGATAGTTAAAGGTTTGATATAAGATAGGCAGAAAAAAATGAAAAAAAAAATTGATAGTGACTCAAGATGCCTTTATTGGACACATGAGTAATAAAACCTAGGCCTGTAAACTAAAGATGACCTCTTGACTGTGTAACTAGACTTTGTTAAATATCTCACTGAGAGGTACTGGTTATAAACCTGTTTATTGGATGTGGAACCGTTCAGTGGAAAAACTCAGGAGGTGCTCTCTCACCTGGATGCGAAAAGAATTTCTCTGGACCAAGAATAGAATTGAAATGTATGTTTTATATTTTAGAAGGGGGAGGAGAAAGAGAGGGAACAGAGAGAAGGGATATAGGATGGTATACAACTGGAAAAAAAAAAAGAAAAGGAAGATTGTCTGCCCTAAGGTCCAGAGGGTGCTTAAATTTAAGGGGGATAAAAAAAGTAACTGTAGCCAAAATTGACAGTGTAGTGTGAATGTGAATGCTGTGTCCATTTTTCCTCTAACAAGACTGAAGACAGATTATTTTTCCAGGTGGTTCCAATCCTAAGACCTGATTGTTCATATTTCATTGTTCATAGGAGACAGTCAGGAATCAGTTGAGACTAGGGAAACAAATTCTAAAATTCCAAGAAGATGGTGAAATTTAAAGAGAAATAATTTTCATGTCAAGGAGCTAAGGAAATTTAACCCCAAAATATGATTCCTTGGTATAATGAATATTTTGAATTTCAACCCATTAATGATCAGAATGCATTTGAAGCTTTTACTCTCTCTACATAAAACCTGATTAACCTGATTTATAAAAGGTGGCTGCTGACTTCCTTATTACATGCTAATAGACCAGGCCCCTAGGTCTTTTGAAGCATAAGACCTGTTTCTCAGGTTAATCTACAAATCAATCGGTTTTCACCCATCTACACACATCCCCCTCTGGCAACTACTTGGTGCACCAATATTTTCCACAATCTCCCCCTCCCTTCCAAAAGCCATGTATAAAAGTCTCTGATCATCATTGAAACTTTGGGTAATCATTCTTGTGATTTCCCCCCAGGTACATGGTATTTGGAAAGAAACTTTTGTCTTCTTAATCTGCTATAATTGTTAGTTGATCTTTCAGTGAAACAACCAAAAGGAAAAGGGCAGGTTTTGCCCTCATCCCTACTTTGTGCAATAGACAGCAGGGTCTCAAAGACACTCTGCATTTCTGAAATCAACAGCAGAAGGATTTAAACCCATACACCTCCCTGGATATGGTGAGACGTTTTACCTGCCAGTCAGTTTCCACGTTTTTCTCTCTCTTGGGGCTTCAGTTGAGCAGATGGTAAAAGATCTTTGTCCTTTTCACATTGAAAAACTTATTGTTGGTGACTAGCCTTGAAAGCAACTCTGGTATAGGTATGTTTTTAGATACTTTGTGGTGTATGGATATTCATATTGTTTGATTCCACCTCCTCTCAGTAATAGATTCTAGTCACTGTCATTGTTATTGCTTGTTTTTGTTTTGTCACTTGTTTTTCTGTGTCATTTTGTCTAAAAAGGGTTACCATGGGAAAGAATGTAGGCCTAGCTCCCCATCAGCTCAATACTCAAAATGGTCCTGCATACTAGCTAGTTGCATGGCTCTGGCTAGTTTTGTGTCTCTTAAGACAAATTTTGTTGTAGGTCCCTGAAACAAAACCCATAAGAGGTTTTCCTCTCATCCTGTTTTATTTCTGTGAGTTTGACTTGGTGACTAAGTGGGAATTCTCTCCTCAGTCTCCTGCATCTGGAGGGCATGCATTTTCAGGAACAGATCAGGCAGCCAGTCTGTTAAGACTGGGAATCCAAGATACATAAGATTCTAAGCAGCACACTGTGTGTACCAAATGTTTGAAGGTCTGAGGTGTGAGTCTTTTGTTATTGTGTATTCTAACAGAAGTATATTTCTGAGAGTGAAGTATTAGGAATCTGGGAAACAGCCTTTTCTTTGAAAAGTCTTTGAGCTTTCTATATGCCCTTTATCACCTGGACTTTATAAAAATGCATTAGACTGAGTCTACCAAAGAAAATTCTAATGGTAAATGGGCAGAAAATGGATGCTTTGAACTAGAAAACCCCCTAAATTAATTAATTAGTCAATTTTACTAAATGATAAACACATAGATCATGTATACATTAATGCATTTATGGGGTACAAATTAGGAATGCTTACATCACACTGGTTAATATATACCTCATCTCATTTACTTAATTATTGTGTTAAGACGTTTATACTCTATACTAATAGATCTGAGATGTAGCCTTGCATTATGAACCACAGGTGTGATCCAACCATTCACCCTTTCTTGATTGAACCCTCTCCACCCTTTCTATCCTCCCCTCCTCCCTTCTTCATGTTGGGCAATAGTTCTCATCTATTCTTCACATTAAAGTGTGAGTGATTGTAAATTCACTTCATAATAGTACTGAAAACATTGGATATTTTTTCTTCCATTCTTGAGATATTTTACTGGGTGGTGCCTGTGGCTCAGTGGGTAGGGCGCCGGTCCCATATGCTGGAGGTGGCGGGTTCAAACCCAGCCCCGGCCAAATTAAAAAAAAAAAAAAAGAGATATTTTACTAAGTAGGATATGTTTCAGCTTTATCCATGTAAATGTAAAAGAGATAAAGTCTCTATTTTTAAGGCTGCATAATATTCCATGATATACATATACCAAAATTTATTAATCCATTCATGGGTTGATGGGCACTTGGGCTTCTTCCATGACATGTCTATTATGAATTGAGCTGCAATGAACAATTGGGTGCAAATATCTTTGTTATAATGTGATTTTTGGTCTTTTGGATATATACATAGTACAGGAATTGCAGGATCAAAGGGCAGGTCTACTTTTAGACCCCTGAGTATTCTCCATACTTTTTCCCAAAAGGGATGTATTAGCTTACACTTCTACCAGCAGTGTGGAAGTGTTCCCTTTTCTCCACATCCACACCAACATCTGTAGTTTTAGGATTTTGTTATGTGAGCCACTCTTACTGGTGTTAGATGATATCTCAATGTGGTTTTGATTTTCATTTCTCTGATGATTAAAGATGATCAGCATTTGTTCATGTGTTTGTAGGCCATGTGCTTATCTTCTTCAGAGAAGCTTCTGTTCAAGTTCCTTGCCCACAATGAAATTGGATTACCTTACTTATTTATAAATTTAAGTTCCGTGTGGATTCTGGTTTTAACAAATGGAAAAACATACCATGCTCATGGCTAGTAAGAATCAACGTTGTTAAAATGTCCATATAACCCAAAGCAATTTACAAATTCCATGCAATCGCTATCAAAGCACCACCGTCATAGTTTAAAGAGCTGAGAAAAGAGTACTTCATTTTATATGGAATCAGAAAAAAACTTGAATAGCCAAGATATTACTCAGAAATAAAAACAAATCAGAAGGAATCACATTACCACACTTCAAACTATACTACAAATCTATAGTGATGAAAACAGCATGGTATTGGCACAAAATAGAGAGGAAGATGTATGGAAGAAAATTGAGAATCAAGAGATGAATCCAGACACTTTATTGTCATTTCATCTTTGATAAAGCCATCAAATATACAAATTAGGAGAAAGATTCCCTATTTAACAAATAGTGCTGGGTGAATTTGCTGGCAACTTGTAGAAGACTGAAACTGGACCCACACTTTTCACCATTAACAAAAATTGACTCTCACTGGATAAAGATTTAAACTTAAGACATAAACTCTAAAGATTCTTGGAGAGAGTGCAGGGGGAACACTTGAAAAAATTGGCCTGGGAGAATACATTATGAGAAGGATCCCCTGGGCAATTGAAGCAACACCAAAAATACATTACTGGGATCTGATCAAAATAAAATCTGCTGCACAGCCAAGAACATAGTAAGTAAAGCAAGCAGACAGCCCTCAGAATGGGAGAGGATATTCGCAGGTTATGCTTTTGACAAAAGTTTGAAAACTGCTTAATATGAAGAAAATTTTAGAGGGCTGTCATCCTAAGAAATTTCCTTGTTTATATTTATGGGAAGATCAAATTGAAAAGAAAATAAACATCAGCGTTTTGGTTAGCCTTAAAAACTCCCTTAAAAAAACTGAGGAGCAGAAATCTGAACTAGGAGGAAAGTTAAAATATGCCTCCACCTTAACCCCCCCTGCAAATTAGACTCCTCTCTATCTTCAATTAGCTATCCCTGTTCCCTCAAAAGATCTTTTGGATCACTGGGTTCCTGGACAAATTCAACTTCAAAATGCAATCTCAATTCCTCAAACCCCATCCTTAAGAGATAAAACTATCACAGATCCAACTTTTTAAGAAAATATATTTTTTTCTTTTTTTCATACTTTTTTATTGTTAAATTATAGCTGTGTACATTAGTGCAATCAAGGGATACAATGTATTGAACCCCTGGTTCATATACAATCTGAAATATTCTCATCAAACTGTTCAATGTAGCCTTCATGGCATTTTCTTAGTTATTGTATGTAGGTATTCATATTCTGCGTTTAATAGGTTTCACCTGTACCCATTCTAAGATGCACCATAGGTGTGGCTCCACCCATTACCCTCTCTCTTCTGCAACCTCTCCCCTTCCTTCCCCTACCTTGGCCCTTTCCCCATACTCTTGTGCTATAGTTGGGTTATAGCCTTCGTATGAAAGCTATAAATTAGCTTCATAGTAGGGCTGAGTACATTGGATACTTTTTCTTTCATTCTTGAGATACTTTGCTAAGAAGAATATGTTCCAGCTCCATCCACGTAAACATGAAAGAGGTAAATTCTCCATCTTTCTTTACGGCTGCATAATATTTCATGGTATACATGTACCACAATTTATTAATCCATTCATGGGTCATTGGGCATTTGGGCTTCTCCATGAGTTAGCAATTATAAATTTGGCTGCAATAAAAATTCTGGTACAGATGTCTTTGTTATATTGTGATTATTGATCTTCTGGGTATATACCCAGTAAAGGAATTATAGGATCGAATGGCAGGTCTATTTTTAGATCTCTAATTATTCTCCAAACATCCTTCAAAAAGAATGTATTAGTGTGCATTCCCACAAGCAGTGTAGAAGTGTGCCCTTTTCTCCAAATCCAGGCCAACATCAATTGTTTTGGGATTTTGTTTTGTGGACTAATCTTACTGCAGTTAGGTGATATCTCAAAGTAGTTTTCATTTGTATTTCTCTGATGACGAAGGATGATGAGCTTTTTTTCAGTGTTTGTAGATCGTGCGTCTGTCTTCTTTAGAGAAGTTTCTCTTCAAGTCCCTTGCCCACCCTGAGATGGGGTTATGTGTTCTTTTCTTGCTAATATGTTTGAGTCCTCTGTGGATTCTGGTTATTAGACCTTTATCGTAGGTATAACCTGCAAATATTTTCTCCCATTCTGAGGGCTGTCTGCTTGCTTTACTTACTATATTCTTGGCTGTGCAGAAGCTTTTTAGTTTGATCAGGTCCTAGTAATTTATGTTTGATACTGCTTCAATTGCCTGGGTAGTCCTCATAACATATTCACCAAGGCCCATTCCTTCAACAGTTTTCCCTGCACTTTCTTCAAGTATTTTTATGGTTTCATGTTTTAAGTTTAAATCTTTTATATCAGTGAGAGTCTATCTCAGTTAATGATGAAAGGTGTGGGTCCAGTTTCAGTCTTAGAGATCGCAAGCCAGTTCACCCAGCATCATTTGTTGAATAGGGAATCTTTTCCCCACTAAATGTTTTTAATTAGCTTGTCAAAGATAAATAATGGTAAGTGTCTGGATCCATCTCTTGGTTCTCTATTCTGTTCCATACATTTACTTCTCTGTTTTTTTTGCCAGTACCATGCTGTTTTGATCATTATCGATTTATAGTACAGTCTCAGGTCTGGTAGTGTGATTCCTCCTGCTTTGTTTATATTGCTGAGTAATGTTTTGGCTATTCAAAGTTTATTCTGATTCCACATAAAAGAAAGTATTATTTTTTCAAGATCTTCAAAATATGATAATGCAGCTTTAATAGGAATTGAATTAAAATTATATATTGCTTTGTGTAGTATAGACATTTTAACAATGTTGATTCTTCCCAGCCATGAGCATGATATGTTTTTCCATTTGTTAACATCTTCAACTATTTCTTTTTTTAAAGTTTCATAGTTCTCTTTATAGAGATCTTTTATGTCCTTTGTTAGATAAACTCCCAAATTTTTCATCTTCTTTGGCACTGCTGTGAAAGGAAAAGAGTCCTTGACTGTTTTTTTGGTTTGGCTATTGTTGGTGTATGTAAAGGCTACAGATTAATGGGTGTTGATTTTGTAGCCTAAGACATTGCTGTATTCCTTAATCACTTCTAAAAGTTTTGTAGTAGAATCTTTAGTGTTTTCCGGATATATGATCATGTCATCTGCAAAGAGTGAAAGTTTGATCTCTTCCGACCCTTTGTGGATACCCTTTAATGCCTTTTCTTCCCTGATTGCAATGGCTAAAACTTTCATTACAATGTTAAAGAGCAATGGAGACAATGGGCATCCTTGCCTTGTTCCTGATCTAAGTGGAAATGACTTCGATTTAACTCCATTCAATTCAATATTGGAGGTGGGTTTGCTGTAGATGAACTCTATTAGTTTAAAAAATGTCCCTTCTGTACCAATTTTCGTAAGTGTTCTGATCATGATGGGATGCTGGATATTATCAAAAGCCTTTTCTGCATCAATTTACAGAATCATATGATCTTTATTTTTTAGTTTGTTTATGTACTAATTACATTTATAGATTTACGTATATTGAACCAGCCTTGAGACTCTGGGATAAATCACACTTGGTCATGGTGTATTATTTTTTTTGATGAGTTTTGGATTCTGTTTGTTAGGATCTTATTGAGTATTTTAGCACCAATCTTTATTAGTGACATTGGTCTATAATTTTCTTTTCTTGTTGAGTCTTTCCCTGGTTTAGGAATCAAGGTGATGTTTGCTTCATAGAATGTGTTTGGTAGTGTTCCTACTTTTTCTATATTTTAGAAGAGGTTTAGTAATATAGGTACTAGTTCTTCTTTAAAGGTTTGGTAGAATTCTGACATAAAGCCATCTGGTCCTGGGCTGTTCTTTTTAGGGAGATTTTGTATAGTTGACGCTATTTCAGAACTTGATATAGGCCTGTTCAAAATTTCAACTTCATTCTGGCTAAATCTTTGTAGGTGGTGTACTTCAAAGTATTAGTCGATTTCTTTCAGATTTTCATATTTCTGAGAGTAAAGTTTCTGTAATATTCTTTGAGGATTTTTTGAGTTTCTGAAGGGTCCGTTGTTATTTCATCATTACCATTTGTGATTGATGAAATTAGAGATTTTACTCTTTTTTTCCTGGATAGGCTGGCCAAAGATTTATCTATTTTATTGATCTTTTCAAAGAACCAACTTTTGGGTTTATTGATCTGTTGTATGATTCTTTTTTTTCAATTTCATTTAATTCTGCTCTGATTTTGGTTATTTTCTTCTGCTGGGTTTGGGGATGGAATCTTCTTCCTTCTCCAGTTGCTTGACATGTCCCAGTAAGTTATTAACTTTCTCTTTTTCCATTTTCTTGAGGAAGGCTTGCAGTACTATAAATTTCTTTCTTAGGATTGCCTTTGCAGTGTTTCAGAGGTCCTGATAATTTGTGTCTTCATTGTTGTTTTGTTTCAAAAATTTGGTGATTCCCTTATTAATCTCATCTATAACCCATCTATCCTTCAGCTTAAGGTTATTTAGCTTCCATGTTTTTGTATGGGTATGCAGATTCCTGTTGTTATTGAGTTCAACTTTTATTCCATGATTGTCTGAGAAGATGCAAGGAATAATTTCTATTTTTAAAAATTTGCTGAGGTTAGATTTGTGGCCTAGAATGTGGTTGATCTTGGAGTATGTTACGTGGGCTGATGACTATGCGTATTCAGTTTTGTTGGGATGAAATGTTCTGTAGATGTCTGTAAGCCCAGATGTTGAATGGTTAGGTTTAAATCTCAAAACTCTTTGCTTAGCTTCTTTTTGGAGGATCTATCCAGCCCTGCTAAAGGGGTGTTAAAATCTCCAACTACTATGAAAATGGAGGAAATCAAGTTGCTCATGTCTGTTAGAGTTTCTGTTATAAATTGAGGTACATTCTGGTTGGGTGCATAAATATTAATAATTGAAATCTCATCATATTAAGTATTACCTTTAACAAATATGAAGTGTCCATCCTTATTCTTCCTTATTTCAGTTGGTTTAAAGCCTATTGCATCTGTGAATAAGATTGCACTGCCTGCTTTTTTTCTGCTTTCCATTTGCCTGGGGTATAGATGATCATCCCGTCACCTTGAGTCTATATTTGTCTTTTAATGTAAGATGCGATTCTTGTATGCAGCAGATATCTGCCTTGAGTTTTGTATCCAGTCAGCCAACCTGTGCCTCTTTACAGGACAATTTAAACCATGCACATTAATTGAGAATATTGATTAGCCTTTTGAGAGTTCAGTGGATTTTTTTTTTTTTTTTTTGTAGAGACAGAGTCTCACTGTACTGCCCTTGGGTAGAGTGCCCTGAGGTCACACAGCTCACAGCAACCTCTAACTCTTGGGCTTACACAATTCTCTTGCCTCAGCCTCCCAAGCAGCTGGGACTACAGGCACCCACCACAATGCCCAGCTATTTTTTGGATGCAGTTTGTCCGGGGCTGGGTTTGAACCTGCCACCCTTGGCATATGGGGCCAGCGCCCTACTCACTGAGCCATAGGTGCTGCCGCCACAGGCGCAGCTCCAGTGGATATTTTTAATCCTTTTGTAACTGTAGAAGTTTGAATTTGATCAAAATTTTCTGGGTGGGTTTACTTTTGTGGTGGAAAATTCCACTGGTCTTTATGGAGGATAGGTCTGAGAATATCCTGGAGAGCTAGTTTAGTTATGGCAAATTTCTTCAACATGTGAATGCCATTAAAGTATTTAATTTCTTCATCATAAAAGAAACTCAGTTTAGCTGGGTACATGATCCTGAGTTTAAAGTTACTTTGTTTTAGGAGATTAAAAGTCAATGACCATCCTTTTCTAGCTTGAAAGGTTTCAGCAGAGAGATCTTCAGTTAGTCTAATATTCTTCCCCTGTAGGTAGTGGTTTTCTTTTGTCTGACTGCTTTCAGAATATTCTCCTTCATATTAACTTTAGTGAAATTGATTATGATGTATGTGGGGGATGTCTTTTTGGGTTAAGGTGTGCTGGAGTTCTGAAACTTTCTGCTATTTGAATTTCAGAATTTCTTGGCATGTCTGGAAAGTTCTCTATCATAATCTATGGAGAAGAGGCTCTGTGCCTTGTGAAGCCACTTCATCACTTTTGGGGATTCCTATAAGACGAATATTGATTTTCTTTGAATTATCCCAGAACTCTCTGAGAGAGTAATCTGTTTTTGCCTTCCATTTCTCTTCCTCTTTGAGAGTTTGGGAGTGTTCAAAAGCTTTGTCTTCAATGTCAGAAATCCTTTCTTCTGTTTACTCCATTCTGTTACAGAGGGATTCTACTGTGTTATTCAAATTTTTGAGGGCTGCAACTTCTTGTCTCAATGTGTCAAAATCTTTGGTCATTTGATCTTTGAATTTGTTGAATTCTTGAGACATCTTTTGGGTTGCTGCTTGAAATTCTAATTCAATCTTATTTGCTATCCAGATTCTGAATTCAATTTCTGACATCTCGGCTATTTGTTTGTGCATGGGATCTTGTGCTGTGTCTTCCCCATTGTTCCTTGTGGGAGTTGATCAACTCTGATTATTCATATTGCCAGAGTTTTTCATTGATTTCACCTCATAATTGATTTTTACCATTGCCTCTGGTCATCTTCAGAGTTGGAGAGGTGTTTCTCCAAGATTAGACCCCAGTGGGTTCAGTCTATTGTTGCTGGATCTTTGTAGGGAGTGACCCTGTATAGCTCCTCTGGGGATGCCCCAGCCAGGGAGTTCTGGTTGTTAGACACTGGAATTAGACACACCTGGATCCAGCAACAAGGTGGGGTGTGGTGCACACAGTTCTGGGAGTGCCTGGCACCTAGTAACGTTTGCACACAGGGCCCAAGTCTCCAGAAGTCTCTGTCCAGGAGAAGGGCTTCACACAGAAACAGTGAGGGCTTGGAGGGCACACAGCTACCAGAATCCCTGGCCAGACTAGTGGGCCAGTGTGGAGGCAGGGAGGGTACAAGAGGTAGGATGTAGGGTTGCAAGGCTGCCAGAGTTCCTGCTCAGGGCCTGTGGAGGCCCAGTGGGCGCAGGTCGCATGTTGTGGCACAGCTCTTATGGAGGTCCGGTCGCAGGTTGCAGGTGGCTGCGCAGCTCTTACAGAGGTCTGGGTGGGTATCAGTCGTGGGTGACAGTGCAGCTCTTCTGGAGTTCCGGGCAGGTACCAGTCACTGGTTGTGGCACAACTCTTCTGGAGGTCTGGGTGGGTGCCAATCATGAGTCGTGTATCACAGTGCACCTCTTACAGAGGTCCGGGTGGAAGAATCATGGAGTTTGTTTAAAAACGTGGGAAAGGCTGGGCGCAGTGGCTCACGCCTGTAATCCCAGCACTGTGGGAGGCTGAGGAGGGAGAATCGCTTGAGCTCAGGAGTTCGAGGCTCGCCTGAGCGACAGTGAGACCCCGACTCGTGAAAAAAATGGAAAAACCCAGCTGGGTGCCACAGCAAGCGCCTGTAATCCCAGCGGCTTCGGGAGGCTGAGGCAGCGGGGTGCCCGCAGCCCGAGTCTGAGGTTGTGGTGAGCTACCACGCCCACTGCACTCTGCTCAGGGGCATAGGGTGGGATCCTGTCTCAACAACAACAACAAAAAAAACATGAGAAAGAATAATAGTTGGCAACTTCACCACCACTCCCTCCTTCTGCAGCTGCATGGCCCACAGGATGTTCTTTTTCTGGCCACCATCTCTGCGGGTAGAGTGGTTTGGATATACTATTTTGAAAGGATTCCATGGTTTTTCTGAAGTCCTTCAGTTCACAACATAACAAACACGTGAAAAATCCTTTTTTGTTTCTTCTTCTAAGACAGAGTCTCACTTTGTCACCCTTGGTAAAGTGCCATGGTGTCCTACCTCACAGCAATTTCAAACTCTTTACTTAAGTTCTCTTGCCTCAGCCTCCCAAATAACTGGGACTACAAGCATCTGCCAAAACACCCCGCTATTTTTAGAAATGAGGTCTTTCTCTGGCTCAGACTGATCTCAAATCTGTGAGGTCTATCTCAATAAATGTTAAAGGCTTGAATTCCCCACAGAAGAGGCATAGATTACCTGAGGGGATTTAAAAACACAAGCCATCCATTTTCTGTCTGCAGGAAACATGCCTAGCAGGTGGTCTCCCAGTATGGGAGAAATGGAGTTGGGACTAGAACGTTCCCTCCCCAGGCCGGGTCTGGTGTTCCTTCAGAGTTGACCCCAAGCTGCCTTTCAGAATCAGTGCAGATGTGCTGCACTGGCTCATATCCAGAAAATATTTTTGATAGCCAGTTGCCTACCTTAATCTCTGTATATTTTTAAAATTTACAGAAGGCACACAGGCCTGATCTACCATCCAGAAACATACAGGTTGATTGCATAAAAGCTGATAAGCAAGAATTAGGTCTGTTACAGAGACAAATTAAAACTATTTTCTGTGCCATATAATGCCTCTTATTTCCCAGGGCTGTGTAACCTAAATCCATCAACCCTGGGCCTCCCTCTATGCATTAACCTTTAAGAATGTACCCAGCACCACCCTCTACATGCAACAGAGAATTCATGTCCCCTGGACTTCCATAGATCTTCTGAATTGCAAAAACTTTTTGCCTGCACTTTCAGAAGACCTCACCAAATTTGGAGATGAATTGGAGAGGCTTATAGCCATACATAATCTCTCTCAAGGTATCTTGACTGGCTGCTAAGCAGTGTTATTCCCCCATATGACTATACTGCAGTCATTTGACAAGCCAAAAGTGAAGATCCTTTTCATAGAGGGTGCAGGTGGCCAGATACTCTTCCTGGACCTACTGCAGATGAACAAAAAATTGCTCAGATAAATGCTGACATTCAGGACCTATCAGGGGCAATATGATAGGCTTTCCTTTATAAAGTGAATTGGTCTTAAGTTGAATTATGTACTCAGAAGAAGGGAGAGCATCCTAAAGCCTTCATTGAAAGAGTCAGCCAAGTTTTAGTTTTCCAAAGACATAGGTCATTAAATCCTGAAGTGCCAGATCATAGAAATCTTTTAATTAGTGCCCTGGTAGGAAATATACTTCCCCATAGTAAAAAAACAAATTCAAAATAGTATACTCAGCTGGACTGGTCAACCTTTAAGTGTTATAATAGAAGCAGCCACACAATGTTTTGAAAATAACTTACAAGAGAACAAGAAAATAAAGATTTAAAACATGTACTCTTTGCTTTACAAATTGCATCATTGCAAAAGCAAAGACAGTGCTCTGAAAATAAGATTGTCTTATTTAATTCCTCCAGATGTCTGAAAATATTGCAGAAGACCTGGACATTGGAAAATTAACTGTCCACTCCTTTAATTAAAAAAAAAAAAATCTCAAGGATAAACCTTCCCAAGTCTCAGAAAGTTAATTGTTCTCCTGTAGGCCAGTATCCAGTTGATTCACAGGGACAGCCAATCCTCAGTCACACCACAGGTCCCACCAATAAACTTAAATTAGAGGATTGGGAATTGGAATTTTAACTGACACTGGTACAACATTTTCTACCATTCCATCAGAAGAATTTTCTCTACTTCTCTCCTCTAATTCTATTCAAGCTATTGGAGTCTCTAGACAACCTATTTTGTTAGCCTGTCTCTCACATCTGGGTCCTCTAAATACTCAACAAGACTTTCTAATATCTGATTCTTCACCAGCAAACATTTTTGGTAGAGACCTGTTATGTAAATTATATGCTACTTTACAATGTAATGAAAATCGTATCTTTATTTCCCTGCCCTCAGATCGAACTCCAAACTTCTTACTCTCCTTAATAGCAATTCTTTCTGATTTAAATTCCCTTAATGACATAATCCTAGACAGTGTCTTGAATACCCTTTTGCACAACACGTAAACAATGTTGGACTACTAGTGGGTGCAGAGCCTATAAGCATTTCCTAGAAAAAAAAATCTTCTCCTTCAGTAGCTCAGTATCCCCTCTCATGAGATGTAGAATAGGCAATTGAACCTATAATAGACTCCCTTTTGTAGCAAGGAATACTCAATTTACCACCTAACCCTGTAACACCCAATTCTACCCGTAAAAAGGGAAGGAAAATTTGATTCAGAAAGAAACTAGATCTATCTATTTGTAGAAGATCTGGGAGCTATGAATTCCTTTGTAATTTCTGGACACTCTGTTGTACCTAAATCATCTACAACCCTTACCTCGATTTCTGCTAATGCTGCCTGGTTTACAGTAATTGACCTCTGCTCAGCTTTCTTTTCAATAACCTTACTCCCTGACTCACATTTTCTCTTTGCATTTACCTTTAGAGGGAGACAATTAACTTGGACCCAAGGATACTGTGAATCTCTCTCAATATTCTCTCAAATTCTCAAAACTGATTTAGATTCTATAACCTTTACCCCACGAGTCCACTCTGGTTTACTACATTGATGATCTTCTACTCTGTATTCCACATTAACAAGGTGCCCTCTCAGAATCTCTTACTCTTTTGAAAACTCTAGCTTAAAAAAGGCCATAAAGTGTCTAAGTCTAAACTTCAAAGGGTACAGACAACTGTTATTTACTTAGAACATGAAGTATCTCAAGATACTCAAAAACTCACCACAAAATGCCTTGAGTCAATTTTGTCTATGCCCCTTCCCAAAACTAAAAAACAACTATGTAAATTTCTAAGAGCACCTGGTTACTGCCACCCAAAGATTCCTGATTTTGCTACCCTCACTAAATCATTATATTCCATCCTTCCTGATAGTATCCACGAGCGTATCCTGTGGCCTTCAGAGAAATTAGACTCCTTTAAAAGTCTTCAATTAGCTCTATCCTCACCTCCTGCACAGGGCTTACCCATTTTTTCCCCTTTCTTTAAAATTTTACTTTATTTTAATTTCTTATTATTTTATTTTAATTTATGATTTTTTTTTTTTTGAGAAAGTCTCACTTTGTCACCCTTGTTAGAGTGCTGTGGCATCACTCCTCACAGCAATCTCAAACTCTTGGGCTTATGTGATTCTTTGCCTCAGCCCCCCAAGTAGCTGAGACTACAGGTGACCATCAATATGCCTGGCTATTATTTTTGGTTGTAGTTGCCATTGTTATTTGGCAGGCCTAAGCTGGATTTAAACCTGCCACCTCTGGTTTATGTGGCTGGTGCTCTAGCCTCAGAGCGACCAGTGCAGAGCCTAATTTATGATTTTTTTTATTAAATCATAACTGTATACATTAATGCATTTATGTCATACAATGTGCCGATTTTATATACTATTTGGAATGCTTACATCAAACTGGTTAACATAGCCTTCCTTTTCATCTATATTGCCATCAAAGTAATGGAATTGCTGTTCTTATTTCAGGATAACCTTTTTCATCTCAGATCTGTCTTATAGTGTATTTTTCATGTCAATTGAAACCCATGGCTTCAGGCGTGACTAGACATGCCTGACATACTGACTGCATACCTAATGCAGTAGCAGCAGCTGCCACCCTAATTAACAAAGCCAGTGCCCCTAAATTAGGTTCCCTTATTTATTTGCCTGTTCCCCCAAGCTGCATCTGCTCTCTTACTGTTATACCCAGGAGTCTCTCAAAGATCATATTACCGGACAAGTCAAATGAAAAAAGAGTCCTTTTATTGACAAGCAGTCAGTGACTGCCTCAGTGTCCCAACATGGGGTTTCTGAGAGCAGCCCAGAGTAGTTCGACCCTCTGACTTTAATAAGGCAAAATATTTCCAGGGGCAAGCAAGCATAGTTACTGAAGCAAAAACCAGCAGTTAGGGGAAATCATGAGGGTAAGGTGGCTTAGTCAGTTGACAGTGCTATGATTGTGAATGCACTTAGTAATTCTTTTTTATAAAACAAGTACAATAAACAATGTCCTAAAGTAGTTTAGGGAGAGGGACTTGCAGGTGGGGTTCATAAACAGTATAATCACAAAAAGCAATAATCACCAAGAATATAAATACAAGTGCAGTCAGTAACTTACATCAATAACAATTTTACTTGAATGCATTCACAGTTATACAAAGGGAAGGCAAACAAGAAGAACCAGTTTTTAAAGTAATGGAATGTGACAGAAAGTGAGTGAACAGTAAAATGAAGTCAAACTTGCTCTTTTATCATTTCCATATCATATACAGATGGCATGAAGACCACCTTAACATAATCATGAGAGTTGTCACAAGTGTAGTTAGTGACTTTCTGCACAATTCTAAGAATTCTAACAGTTCTAACCAAGTACACATAAAATACCATGCGTGAGGGGAGGTAAGTGGAATTGGGCTTTTAAATGCAATAAAATGTAACAAAACAACAAAATGGAATCAGGCCTTCTTTGCCTTCTTACTGATTTTCAGGAAAAAGAATTATATCAAAATGGAATTATGCTTGCTTTTCTTTCACCTTAACATTACAAGTCCATAAAACACATCATCTCTCTACTAGATGACAAATCACCTATGAAAAAGCCTTACTAACCAACCCCTCCATTATTTTACCCCATTGCAACACTTTAAATCCAGCTACACTCCTATCTCTCCCTGATGATAGAAACCTCCACTCCATCTCACATGATTGCCTTACAGCTGTTGATATGATCACAAAACCACAAGAAGATATCTCAGACATTCCTACAAACAACCCAGACTTAATTCTCTTTTGCAATGGCTCTTGCAAACATGATTCAAAAGGTAGTATAATAGCTGGCTATGCTTTAGTTTCCCCACATGAAACCCTGGAGACATAATTCTACCTACTCTAAAATCAGCACAATCTACTAAACTTGTAGCCCTCACTAGAGCTTGCACATTGGCAGAAGAAAAAATGGCCACTATTTACACAGACTCCAAATACACCTTTGGATTCTGCCATGCAGTTGTTACGATTTGGAACTCCTGTGTTTTCTTTTTTTTATTGTTGGGGATTCATTGAGGGTACAATAAGCCAGGTTACACTGATTGCAATTGTTAGGTAAAGTCCCTCTTGCAATCATGTCTTGCCCCCATAAAGTGTGACACACATGATATGAAGACAATTAATGACAATTATGGTTATGGGGGGGGAAAACAGAAAGAGGGAAGGAGGGAGGTGGGTGGTGAACTCCTGTGTTTTCTTAATGATTTAATGACTTGACTGTGAGCTAGTATGAGGCCATTACGCTCTATACTGGCATAAGAGTGAGAATCTGTCTCAAAAACAGTTTGCTATTCACAGTTTCCTGCCAGGATGAGTCAGTAGGCAGTGGGAATATCGATCAACATAAAGGAGCTACTTTATTATGGCCTCTGTGGGAAGTAATGAGTGAGTCAGGATAAGCAGGTTCAGGACTGTTTAGTTTGAATAATGTCAGTGGGTCTGAATTGTATGAATTGTCCAGAGATATCTGGTACCTGTCCTTGGAGTGATTAGAGCAAGGAAATATTGGCTCAGTTTGAAAGAGCACAACAGAGGAGATGGAGGGGACTTCTTGATTGGCTAGTTTGCATATGAAAAGCCTGATTTGAGACAAGAATTCTCTGGAGGGGGTGCAGTTTCCAGGGGTCTGCTAGACTCCATGATGTCAAAGGGTCAGAATTAATGTCAAATAAAAAGGCATGATTAATACAGGTTTTTGGAAAACAATTCCCTTATTATATAATAATTTCTTGGGGGAGGAGACAAGATGGCTGACTGAAGCCAGCTTTCCACACAGGCTCCCATCCAGAAGGAGAGTTAAAGGACAAAAATTCAGCAAGTAACCTGGTGGATTTGAGCTGCACTAAGAGAGAAGGTTGTAGAACGCACATCAACCTCGCTGAGGCGAGCTGCGACCACAAGGATACAAACAAAAGATACAAAATCCATCACCAAGAGGACGGGAGTCCCCTCCCCCATGAGAACAGCTCAGAGTGCCCCACAAACAACCGGGCAGAGTTCAAAGGTCCTCCCACGACACTCCACGGGAGAGATCCTCTAAAAACTGGACCTCCCTCCCCTACTAGGGTGCCACGGCATCCTCCTGCCAGGCATAAAACTGTATAAACTGTATATAGTCTCTACCTGCAATTCTGAGCTCCCAGTGCTCCCCTAGCCTGTCAATGGAGTGAAACTGTATCTCGAAAATTTCCCGACACACGCTCATGCACAGACAAAAAAAGAAATCAACAACAAACATTTTCATCATCTAAAAAGACTGGAATTACCTTGATGGTTCAAGCAAAGTGGACATGTTTTAAGATCTGTGAAAGCTATAACCAAGTTGAGGCTGTAGCCAGGTATAGAAAGTTTGTAAGTTTCTGTGAAAAGGATCTTTTTAGATATGCCTCAGAACAGGTCTCTGAAATAGCATCCCATTTAAGTGACTCCATCCAGTTCTGTCTGCTATTATGCAACTTATTATGTACAAAATCTCATCTTTTGTCTGAACCTACAGCCAGAAACTCGACTGCCATTAGAATCAATGAGGCACAATTGGGAGAACATTTCTCTCTCTGGGAATGGAGGACTAACAAGTTTCCTCTTCCAAACCCCTTCAGGGATATTATCTGAAGTGAGCAGAAAAGGCCACTTATTATCTTTGACCACAAGCCTGGATCCCAAGGCATTACAGGATGAAGTCACTACATTGTCACAGTGGATAACATCACAATGGGCATTGTCCCTTGTTACCATTGTCAAGCTTAGCCTTATTGCTGCTAAGCCTGGGAAGTGGCTGTGAGGGTTTCTTATTGTTGTATTCCTTGTGTTTCAACCTGTTCCAAAAGAGTGGGGTTCTTTTCTCCAGACTCAATTCCTGCTTTGGAAATTTTCTTTGTATCTTTGTGTAAAGGTATTCAAGGCTACTTTCTTTCCTTTTCATGTCATGGATTTCTAAAACATGAAAGAGTGTGGTTTATATCTACTGCTTCCTTTGCATGTTGTAGACCAGGAACTCAAGCACAAAGTTCAGATACTCATTTCACTGATAGGCATGACACAATATTCTCAGATCTATTTTCCTGGCATTTTACTTCTATCTCTAGAATTGGCTTTATTTTAAAGCTAGGTGTCTCACTGAATATCCTCTCTTAACATCAGGATAGGCATTCTGTCCAGTAATGTCTTCCATAGCTCCAGTTATTTATGAAGATCATTGGAAACATCAGGCTATCTGGAAAGTTCCAACATTCCTGACCTTAGTGCTAGGTGTGCCCAAGATTTTGGATTCTCTTGGCCACATAGGAAGGAGAATAGTTTGGTTGGGCCACACATTGAATACACAAACACTAATGAAAAGTGGTAAGAGGAAAAACAGGACATGCATAATGTTGGTGATATATGCCACTGCAGATATGCAAAATATTCATGAAATAATCCATATGTGTCATAGGGGCCTAAGGTCTGGACAGTCTTATATACCCCAGAAACAATCAATTTTTAAGTAGAGCTCAATGACTTTTGATAAACATGAATAAAAAATTTTTGGATGCTTGGGTGGGCCAAGGGGGATAGGACCCCTGAGCTCAGGTGTTGGAGACAAGCCTGAGCAATAGCAAGACACCCTTACCCTCAACCCTCACATGGTTTCTACTAAAATAGAAGAGGTAGCCAAGTCTTCTGGCACTTAACTGTAGTTCCAGCTTCTCAAGAGAGTGAGGAAGAAGGATCCCTTTGATCCAGGCAC
The DNA here is from genome assembly GCF_027406575.1 of Nycticebus coucang. Taxonomy (NCBI): domain Eukaryota; kingdom Metazoa; phylum Chordata; class Mammalia; order Primates; family Lorisidae; genus Nycticebus; species Nycticebus coucang. The sequence continues at coordinate 1,879,624 of NC_069805.1, forward strand.
TGGAGTTGGCTGTGTTCTAGGCTAATGCCATGACACTCTAGCCTTGGCAACAGAGTGAGAGTCTGTCTCATTAAAAAACAAAAAATAAAAGAAAGAAAGAAATTTTGCTATTCACACTTTCCAAGAGCAAAAATAGAAGGATGGGTCAGTAGTCTGGTGGAATGGTGGACTACTTAAAGGAACAAGTTAATCTTAGCAAAGTATCTCAAGAATGGAAGAAAATATATCCAATGTACTCTACCCTACCATGAAATGAATTTATAGCTTTCATATGCTATAATGCAATGATAGCCTAAGAATATGGGAAAAGGGGAAATGGAGGGGAGGGGAGGAGGAGGATGGGAAGAGGGAGGGTAATTGTTGGGACCACACCTACAGTGCATCTTACAAGGATACATGTGAAACTTACTAATTGTAGAATATAAATGTCCTAACACAATAATTAAGAAAATGTCAGAAACACTATGTTAACCAGTGTGATGAAAATATTTCAAATTGTGTATAAAACCAGGGCATGGTACCCCATGATTGCATTAATGTACACAGATATGATTTAATTTAAAAAAAAAAGGGAGCAAGTTTATTGTGGCCCTTGTGTGGAGTAATGAGTAAGTCAAGTCAAGCAGGTGTGGTATTGGTTAGTTGGGATATTGTCAGTGGATTTGAAGTGTAGGGGTTGTCCAGATATATCTGGTACCTGTGTTTGAACTGACTGGGGCAAGGGAATATTGACCCAGATTGAATGAACCCAAAAGAAAAGGTGAAGGGGACACTCTGGTTTGTTTTTGTGCATATAGAAAGCATGATTTTAGGTAAGAATTCACTATGGGGGAGACTACAACAATCCAAGTTATCAAAGGATAAGAGTTCCATCAAATGAAAGGCTTCATTAACAAAAATTTTTAGAAAAACAATTCCCTTCTTATATAGTATTTTCTTTGTTTTTTAATAGTATTTTCTCTAATTGACATCCAATCTAGGGGTAAAATTTCAAAATTAGATTCATGGTAAAAAGTCAAAATAAGGGATAAGTCCCATCACAATGGTTTTCTTCATTCCTATATTGAGAAAGCATCTTATTTGGTTGCCCTCGGTGGAGTGTCCTGGTATCATAGCTTGCCACAATCTTCAAGTGTTATCATCAAGTGAACCTATTCCCTCACCTGGTACTATAGGTTCCTGCACAATGTCCAGCCATTTTTTAATCTTTAGAGATGGGAGTCACACCCTTGCTCCAGCTGGGCTCCAGTTCAATGACTTGGCCTCCCACAGTGCCAAGGTGACAGGCTTGAAGCACCACACCTGGCTGCAAACCATAGGTTTTTTGTTTGTTCATTTGTTTATTTTGAGACAGATTCTCACTTTGTTGCCCTTGGTAGAGTGCTGTGGTGTCAAAGCTCACATCAATCTCCAGCTCTTGGGCTTAGATGATTCTTTTGCCTAAGCCTCCTGAGTAGCTGGGACTACAGGTGCCACACTATTTTATGTTGCAGTTTATCTGGGGCCCTGTTGGAACCTGCAATCCTTGGTATATGGGGCTGGCATCCTACTCACTGAGCGACAGGTGCTACCCACAAACAATAGTTTTAAATATATCACCTTCAGGGTATATTTGCTTCTGAGGATGTGTTGGAACGTTTTCCATCTTTTACAATGGTTTGGAAAAGCTTGTATAATATCAGTACTAGTTCATCTTTGAAGGTTTGATAGAATACGAATGTATCTAGTCCCAGATTTTCTTTCATAGGAGATTGCATCTAGTTGAAGTTATTTCAGTGATGGATATAGGTTTATTGGAGATTTTCTACTTCTTTCTCTTTTTTTTTTTTTTTAATTAAATCATAGCTGTGTACATTAATGCAATCATGGAGCACCATACACTGGTTTTATAGACCGCTTGACACATTTTCATCACACTGGTTAACATAGCCTTCCTGGCATTTTCTTAGTTATTGTGTTAAGACATTTACATTCTACATTTACTAAGTTTCACATATACCCTTGTAAGATGCACCGCAGACAGGCAGCCCCTGTGGCTCAAGGAGTAGGGTGCTGGCTTCATATACTGGAGGTGGTGGGTTCAAACACAGCTCTGGCCAAAAACTGAAAAAAAAAAAAAAACAAAAAAGATGCACCACAGGTGTAACTCCACCAGTCATCCTCCCTTCACCCCCCTCCCCTCCCTTTCTCCCTTCTGCCAAATCTTAGGTTATAACTGGGTTACAGCTTTCACGTGAAAGCCATAAATTAGTTTCATAGTAGGGCTGAGTACATTGGATACTTTTTCTTCTATTCTTGAGATACTTTACTAAGAAGAATGTGTTCCAGCTCCATCAGTGTAAACATGAAAGAGGTAAAGTCTCCATCTTTCTTAAAGGCTGCATAATATTCCATGGTGTACATATTCCACAATTTATTAATCCTATCATGGATCAATGGGCACTTGGGCTTTTTCCATCATGACTTAGCAATTATGAATAGGGCTGCAATAAACATTCTATGTGATTTTTGGTCTTCTGGGTATATGCATAGTAGAGGAATTATAGGATTGAATGACAGATCTATTTTTAGATCTCTAAGTGTTCTCCAAACAGCTTTCCAAAAGGAATGTATTAATTTGCAGTGTAGAAGTGTTCCCTTTTCTCCACATCCACATAAACATCTCTGATCTTGGGATTTTGTGATATGGGCTAATCTTACTGGAGTTAGATATCTCAAAGTAGTTTAGATTTGCATTTCTCTGATGATTAAAGATGATGAGCATTTTTTCATATGTCTGTAGGCCGTGCGCCTGTCTTCTTCAGAGAAGTTCCTCTTCAAGTTCCTTGCCCAGCTTGCGATGGGATCACTTGTTCTTTTATTGCTTATACGTTTGAGTTCTCTGTGAATTCTGGTTATTAACCCTTTGTCAGAAACATAACCTGCAAATATCTTCTCCCATTCTGAGAGCTGTTTGCTTGCTTTACTTACTGTGTTCTTGGCTGTGCAGAAGCTTTTTAGTTTGATCAGATTACAGTAGTGTATTTTTGAAGCTGCTTCAATTGCCATGGGGGTCCTCCTCATAAAATACTCACTCAGACTGATTTCTTAAAGGTTTTTCTGCACTCGCCTGCACTCTCTTCTAGTATTTTTATAGTTTCATGTCTTAAGTTTAAATCTTTAATCCAGTGAGAGTCTATCTTAGTTAATGGTGAAAGGTGTGGGTCCAGTTTCAGTCTTCTACAGGTTGCCAGCCAGTTCATCCAGCACCATTTGTTAAATAGGGAATCTTTTCCCCACTGAATGTTTTTAATTGGCTTGTCAAAGATCAAATAATGGGAAAGCTGGATTCATCTCTTGGTTTTCTATTCTATTCCAGACATCTACTTCTCTGTTTTTGTGCCAGTACCATGCTGTTTTGATCACTATTGATTTGTAGTATCGTCTGAGGTCTGGTAGCATGATTCCTCCTGCTTTGTTTTTATTTTTGAGTAATGTCTTGGCTATTTGAGTTTTTTCTGATTCCATATAAAATGAAGTATTTTTTCAAGATCTTTAAAGTATGACAGTGGAGTTTTAATAGGGATTTCATTAAAATTCTATATTGTTTTGGGTAGTATGGACGTTTTAACAATGTTGTTTCTTACCAGACATGAATATAATATGTTTTTCCATTTGTTAACATTTTCAGCTATTTCTTTTCTTAGAGTTTCATAGTTCTCTTTATAGAGATCTTTCATGTCCCTTGTTAGAGAAACTCCCAAATATTTCATCTTCTTTGGCATTACCGGAATGGAATAGAGTCCTTAACTGTTTTTTCAGCTTGACTATTGTTGGTATATAAAGGCTACCAGTTTATTAATGTTGATTTTGTAACCTGAGATGCTGCTGTATTCCTTGATCACTTCTAAGAGTTTTGTAGTAGAATCCCTGGTGTTTTCCAGATATACAATCATATCATCGAAGAGCGAAAGTTTGATCTCTTCTGACCCTATATGGATACATCGCCTTTTCTTCCCTAATTGTGGTGGCTAAAACTTCCATTACAATGTTGAAGAGCAGTGGAGACAATGGGCGGCCTTGTCTGGTTCCTGATCTGAGTGGAAATGATTTCAATTTAACTCCATTCAATACAAGATTGGCTGTGGGTTTGCTGTAGATGGCCTCTATCAGTTTAAGAAATGTCCCTTCTATACCAATTTTCTTCAGTGCTCTGATCATGAAGGGATGCTGTATATTAGCAAAAGGTTTTTCTGCATCAATTGAGAGAATCATATATTCTTTGGTGGTGTGCTTCCAGGTTATTGGTCCATTTACTTCAGATTTTCATACTTTTGGGAATAGAGTTTTTCTTGTAGTAATCTTCCAGAATTTCTTGAATTCCTCATGTGTCTGTTTTTATTTCTTTTAATTGTTTTGCATAGCCAATATTAGAGATGTTATGTTTCTGCTTCTGGTTTGCTTGACCACAGTTTTCTCAATTTTATTAATCCTTTCAAAAAACAAACTGTTTCTTTCACTAATATTCTGAATGATTCTTTTATTTTGTTTTTAAACTCATTTAATTCTGGTCTAATTTTGGTTATTTCTTTTCTTCTCCTGGGTTTGGGGTTGGAGTATTCTAGCTCTTTCAGTTGCTTCAGATGTCCTCTTAAATTGTTGACTTCCTCTCTTTTTGTTTTCCTGATGAAGGACTGATGACTGGAGTCCATGTAGAACTCTAATTAATAAAAAGAGAACAAATAACCTTATTTCTATGTGGGTAAAAAACATGAACTGAATCATCTGAAGAAGACAGGTGCATGGCCTCTAAACACATCGACAAAATGCTCATCGTTTTTAATTATCAGTGAAATGCAAATGAAAACCACCTTGAGATATCACCTAACTCCAGTAAGATGAACTCACAATCACAAAATCTCCAAATTCCAGATATTGGTGTGGATACAGAGTGAAAGGAACACTTCTACACTGATGGTGGGAATGCAAGCTAATATGACCTTTCTGGAAAGATGTTTGGAGAATACTAAAGAACTAAAAGTAAAACTACCATTTCATACTGCAATTCCTCTACTAGATAGATACACAGATGAACAAAAACGATTTTACAACAAAGAAATTTGGACCAGGATATTAATTTCAACCCAAATTATTGTTGTCAAGACATGGAAAGAGCCCAAGTTCCAATCTACTCATGAATGGATTAACAAATGCTGGTATATGTACACAGTGGAATACTATGCAGCCATCAAAAATATGGAGACGTCACTTTTTTTAGGTTTACCTGGATGGAGCTAGAACATATTCATATTTTTAGTGAAGTACGTCCAGAATGGAACATAAAGTATCCAATGTACTCAATACTAATATGAATTCAATATAGAATAGCATACACATTTGTACTAATGGTAAAACAAAACTATAATCCAGAAAATAGAAGTGACATAGACAGAGAGTTAAGCAGACAGTAAGGTGGGAGGTGGGAAGTGTTTTAGGGGGACCTCACCAAATGTTCTTGATGCAATAGAACATTTCAAAACTATTAACAAAAGAATATAATGTGATGGCTGTTTTAATCACTTCAATTTAAGCATTTCACATTGTATATCACATCAGTATAGTGAACCCCATATATATAAAAATATACACAGTTTTTATTGAATAAAATAAAAAAATTAAAAATAAATAAAAATGAAGTATAAAAGTATAAAAAAGTATAAAAGATAAAAAAAAAATCACAACTTCAAGCCCCAGTGTGGTGGCTCACACCTCTCATACTATCAGTACTACAGTGATTGCTCCCAACTTTAATCCTAATACTCTGTGAATCAGAAGCTGGAGTTGAAAAGCAACTGGGCTTTGTGGGGTGGGGAAACCTATACTCAGATAATCAAGAGGCTGAGGCAAAAGGATCTCTAGATCCCAGGGGCATAAGATTTCTATTAGCTACAATGATATCAGCACATTCTACCCAGAGTGAAGTAAAGACAGTGTTGCAAATAAAAATAAATTCCCAACTTCAATACTACTGAGGAATGTGCCTTCCTTGTCAATTCATGGCAGCATGACAGTGAACAGGGAGATATGGTTGACTGTCTCCAGAGGGACTCTCCCTACCTGGGTAATTTTTTTTTTATTAAATCATAACTGTATACATTGATATGATCATGGGGCATCATACACTCACTTCATAAACCATTTGACACATTTTTATCACAGTGGTTAACATAGCCTTTCTGGCGTTATCTCAGTTACTGTGCCAAAACCTTTACATTCTACATTTATCAAGTTTCACAAATACCCCTGTAATATGCACCACAGGTGTGATCCCACCGATCCCCCTCCCGCCACCCCCCCTTTCCCACTTCCCTCTATTGTTAAGTTGTAGCTGGGTTATAGCTTTCATGTGAGAGTCCCAAATTACTTTCATAATAGAGCTGTGTACATTGGGTACTTTTTCTTCCATTCTTGAGATACTTTACTAAGAAGAATATGTTCCAGCTCCATCCATGTAAACATGAAAGAGGTAAAGTCTCCATCTTTCTTTAAGGCTGCATAGTATTCCATGGTATACATATACCACAATTTATTAATCCATTCGTGGATCGATGGGCACTTGGGCTTTTTCCATGACTTAGCTATTATGAATTGGGCTGCAATAAACATTCTGGTACAAATATCTTTGTTATGTTGTGATTTTTGGTCTTCTGGGTATATGCCCAGCAGAGGAATTATAGGATTGAATGGCAGATCTATTTTTAGATCTCTGAGTGTTCTCCATATATCTTTCCAAAGGAATGTATTAATTTGCATTCCCACCATCAGTGCAGAAGTGTTCCCTTTTCTCCGCATCCACGCCAACATCTCTGGTCTTGAGATTTTGTGATATAGGCTAGTCTCATTGGAGTTAGATGACATCTCAAAGTAGTTTGGATTTGCATTTCTCTGATGATTAAAGATGATGAGCATTTTTCATATGTCTGTAGGCCGTGCACCTGTCTTCTTCAGAGAAGTTTCTCTTCAAATCCCTTGCCCAGACAGCAATGGGATCCCTTGTTTTTTTCTTGCTGATGCGTTTGAGTTCTCTGTGGATTCTGGTTATTAAACCTTTGTCAGAGATATACCCTGCAAATATCTTCTCCCATTCTGAGGGCTGTCTGCTTGCTTTGCTTACTGTGTTCTTAGCTGTGCAGAAGCTTTTTAGTTTGATCAAGTCCCAGTAGTGTATTTTTGAAGCTGCTTCAATTGCCCGGGGGGTTCTCCTCATGAAATACTCACCCAGACCAATTTCTTCAAGGGTTTTCCCTGCATTCTCCTCTAGTATTTTTATAGTTTCATGTCTTAAGTTTAAATCTTTAATCCAATGAGAGTCTATCTTAGTTAATGGTGAAAGGTGTGGGTCCAATTTCAGTCTTCTGCAGGTTGCCAGCCAGTTCACCCAGCACCATTTGTTAAATAGGGAATCTTTTCCCCACTGAATGTTTTTAATTGGCTTGTCAAAAATCAAATAGCAGTAAGTAGCTGGATTCATCTCTTCTTCTCTATTCTGTTCCAGATATCTACTTCTCTGTTTTTCTACCAATACCATGCTGTTCTGATCACTATCGATTTGTAGTAAAGTCTGAGGTCTGGTAGTGTGATATCTCCTGTTTTGTTTTTATTTCTGAATAAAGTCTTGGCTATTCAAGGTTTATTCTGATTCCATATAAAACGAAGTAATGTTTTTTCAAGATCTTTAAAATATGACAGTGGAGCTTTAATAGGGAGTGCGTTGAAGTTACATATTGCTTTGGGTAGTATGGACATTTTGATAATGTTGATTCTTCCCAGCCATGACCATGGTATGTTTTTCCATTTGTTAACATTTTCAGCTATTTCTTTTCTTAGAGTTTCATAGTTTTCTTTATAGAGATCTTTCATGTCTTTCGTTAGATAAATTCCCAAATATTTCATCTTCTTTGGCACTACTGTGAATGGGATAGAGTCCTTAACTGCTTTTTCAATTTGACTGTTGTTGGTTTATATAAAGGCTACCGATTTATGAATGTTGATTTTGTAACCTGAGACGCTGCTGTATTCCTTGATCACTTCTAGGAGTTTTGTAGTAGAGTCCCCAGTGTTTTCCAGATACACAATCATATCATCTGCGAAGAGCGAGAGTTTGATCTCTTCTGACCCTATATGGATACCCTTGATCGCCTTTTCTTCCCTAATTGCGGTGGCTAAATCTTCCATTACAATGTTGAAAAGCAATGGAGACAATGGGCAGCCTTGTCTGGTTCCTGATCTGAGTGGAAATGATTCCAATTTAACTCCACTCAATATGATATTGGCTGTGGGTTTGCTGTAGATAGCCTCTATCAGTTTAAGAAAAGTCCCTTCTAGACCAATTTTCTTGAGTGTTCTGATCATGAAGGGATGCTGGATATTATCAAAAGCTTTTTCTGCATCAATTGAGAGAATCATATGGTCTTTGTTTTTTAATTTGTTTATGTGCTGAATTACATTTATAGATTTACGTATATTGAACCAGCCTTGACACCCTGGAATAAAACCAACTTGGTTATGATGTATAATTTGTTTGATGTGTTGCTGGATTCTGTTTGTTAGGATCTTGTTGAATATTTTTGCATCTATATTCATTAGTGATATTCGTCTATAATTTTCTTTTCTTGTTGGGTCTTTTCCTGGTTTAGGGATCAGGGTGATGTTTGCTTCATAGAATGTGTTGGGTAGTCTTCCTTCTTTTTCTACATTTTGGAACAGGTTGAGTAATATAGGTACTAATTCCTCTTAAAGGTTTGGTAGCATTCTGACGTGAAACCATCTGGTTCCTGGCTTTTCTTTATAGGAAGGTTTTGTATAGTTGATGCTATTTCTGAACTTGATATGGGTCTGTTCAACATTTCCACTTGATTCTGGTTAAGTCTTGGAAGGTGGCGTGCTTCCAAGTATCGGTCTATTTCCTTCAGATTTTCATATTTCTGAGAATAAAGTTTCTTGTAATATTCATTAAGGATTTTTTGGATTTCTGATGAGTCTGTGGTTATTTCGTCTTTGTTGTTTCTGATTGATGATATTAGAGATTTTACTCATTTTTCCTCATTATGTTGGCCAGAGGTTTATCTATTTTATTGACCTTTTCTAAAAACCAGCTATTTGATTTATTGATCTGTTGTATTATTCTTTTGTTTTCAATTTCATTTAATTCTGCTCTAATTTTGGTTATTCCTTTTCTTCTACTGGGTTTGGGGTTGGAATGTTCTTCCTTTTCCAGTTGCGTGAGATGTCCCATTAAGTTGTTAACTTCCTGTCTTTCCGTTCTCTTGAGGAAGGCTTGCAGTGCTTTAAATTTCCCTCTTAGAACTGCCTTTGTGGTGTCCCAGAGGTTCTGATGGTTTGTGTATTCATTGTCGTTTTGTTCCAAAAAATTGGCGATTTCCTTCTTAATCTCATCTCTGACTCAGCTACCATTCAGCATAAGGTTATTTAACTTCCATTTTTTTGTATGGGTATGCAGATTCCTGTTGTTACTCAATTCAAGTTTTATTCCATGATGGTCTGAGAAGATGCATGGAATAATTTCTATTCCTTTAAATTTACTGAGGTTAGACTTGTGAGCTAAAATGTGGTCTATTTTGGAGTAAGTTCCGTGGGCTGATTAGAAGTATGTGTATTCAGTTTTGTTGGGATGAAATGTTCTGTAGATGTCTGCTAAATCTAAATATTGGATGGTTAGGTTGAAATCTAAGGTTTCTTTGCTCAGCTTCTTTCTGGAGGATCGATCCAACACTGCCAAGGGAGTGTTGAAATCTCCGACAATTATGGAGCTGGAGGAAATCAAGTTACTCATGTCTGTTAGAGTTTCTCTTATAAATTGAGGTGCATTCTGGTTTTGTGCATAGATATTAATAATTGAGATCTCATCATATTGAGTATTACCCTTAACAAATATGAAGTGACCATTCTTGTCCTTCCTTACTTTTGATGGTTTAAAGCCTACTGTATCTTCAAATAAAATTGCAACACCTGCTTTTTTGTGATTACCATTTGCCTGAAATATGGATGACCATCCTTTCACCCTGAGTCTGTATTTGTCTTTTAAGTTGAGATGTGACTCTTGTATGCAACAAATATCTGGCTTGAGTTTTTGTATCCAGTCAGCTAACCTATGCCTCTTTAGAGGACAGTTTAAGCCATTCACATTGATGGAGAGTATTGATAAGTCTGGTGAAACTTTGGGTATCGAGTTTTTCAAAGGTCCAGTGGACATTTTTAATCCTTTCGCCAGTGTGGAAGTTGGAGTTTGATCCGAAGTTTCTGAGTGAGTTTACTTTTGTGGTATAGGATTGCGTTGGTCATTGTGGAGGATAGGTCTGAGGATATCCTGAAGAGCTGGTTTACTTATGGCAAATTTTTCAACACATGAATATCATTGAAGTATTTAATTTCTCCATCATAGATGAAACTCAGTTTAGCTGGATACAAGATCCTGGGCTGAAAGTTTTTTTGCTTTAGGAGATTAAAAGTTGATGACCAACCTCTTCTGGCTTTGAAAGTTTCAGCAGAGAGATCTGCAGTTATTCTAATATTCTTACCTTTGTACATTATAGTTTTCTTTCGCCGGGCTGCTTTGAGAATCTTCTCTTTCTTGTTAACTTTAGTGAAGCTAATTATGATATGTCTGGGGGATGACTTAGGGTTCAATCGTGCTGGGGTTTTGAAGCTGTCTGCTATCTGAATTTCATATTCTCTAGGCATGTCTGGAAAATTTTCTTTCATAATTTCATGCAGAAGGGCCTCTGTGCCCTTGGAGGCCACTTCATCTTTCTCAGAAATCCGTATAATTCTTATGTTGCTTTTTTTTGAATTATCTGAGAGCTCTCTGAGTGAGTGATCCATTTTTGCTCTCCATTTCTCTTCCTCTTTGAGAAATTGGGAGCGTTTGAAGACTTTATCTTCAATGTCAGAAATCCTTTCTTCTGCTTGCTCCATTCTGTTACTGAGGGATTTTACTGTATTTTTCATATCTTTGAGGGCTGTAAATTCTTGCTTCAGTGTGTCTAAGTCTTTGGTGGTTTTGTCTTTAAATTCGTTAAATTCTTGAGACAATTTTTGAATTTCTCCTCGGATTCCTAATTCCATTTTATTAATCTTATCTGCAATAAATTCTGAATTCGATTTCTGACATCTCAGCCAGTTGTTTATGAATGGGGTCTTCAATCACATCTGCCGTATCTTTTCCTCGTGGGGTTGATCTATTCTGGTTATTCATGTTACCAGAGTTTTCCTGCTGATTCTGCCCCATGGTTATTTTACTCCCTTTGGTTTTTCCCTTGGGGTTTTATCGAGGGCCCGTACAGTGTTGTGGCCTGAGAAACTGGTGCCCTGTCTGGTGTTGTGGAGCAAAGTGGTTCTGTCTTGTTTTCAGCTGGTTTCTGTTCGATCCTATTGCAACTTCTACTTTGGCTTGAAGTCTCAGCTTTTGTTTGCATCCTTGTGATCACAGCTTGCCTCAGCGTTGTTGATGTGCGTTCTTCAACCTTCTGTCTTGGTGAGGCTCAAGTCCAGCAGGATACTTTCTAAATTCCTGTCCCTTAACTCTCCTTCTGGATGGGAGCCTCTGTTGAAAGCTGGCTTCAGTCCGCCATCTTGTCTCCCTCCCCTACCTGGGTAATTTTTATTCTGGCAGCATTTAGAGCACCTAAAGTTTAGGAAAACATCTTTAAGTACCTTTATTGAAAGATGTAGTTCACCCTTTTCAAGTGTACAATTCTGTGTTTCTTACTATATTCACAGAATTGTACAGCTATATTATCACAATCTAAATTCAGAACTTTTTCTTCTCCCCCAACAAGGAGAAAGCCAATACCTACTAGCAGTCTCTTTCATCTTCTCCACCACCCTTCCCTCTCTACTCCTGGCATGCATTGTTTGGCATTGTCCTTATGTTTTCTTTTATGTTCAATCACAGTATATGTGGTCTTTTGTAACTGGCCTTTTTTGCTTTTCATAATACTTTTAAGGTTCATTCATATTATAACATACATATGCACTTCATTACTTCTCAATGTTAAACAATATCCTATTATAAGAATAAAGCACATTATACTTATCCAATTATCTGTAGATCCCTTTACACTATTGAAGAAGTTCTCTTCTAGTCTTAGTTTCTTAAATTGTTTTCAACTTCAAAATGTAATGCTCCTCTCAAATGCCTTTTTGAGAGCTCTTGACACGATCACATGGTCTTTCTTCTTTGTTCTATTAATGTGGTATATTCCATTAGTTGATTTTCCCTTTATGATGTAGACTCGATTTACTGGTATGAAATCAAATTTGGTGGATGTGTTTATATTTTATGCTACCAGCTTCTTCTGCACATATGCAGTCCATTATGTATTTGAGATCATGTTTCCCTCCTTCATCCAAGAAAAATACAGTGATACCATCATAGAACTAGTCAATGCAACCTGCTTACCATAAGTTATCTTCCTTTCATTATCCTCATCAGAAGCTGGGAGTATAGGCACATGCCACCAGTGCTGGCTAACTTTTTATTTATTTATTTATTTATTTTTTTGAGAAGTGAGGATCTCGCTAAGTTGCTCATTCTGGTCTGGAACCCCTCGCTTCATGTGTCCCTATTTTCTGGACCTCTTAAAGTGCTAAGTTTATAGGCATGAGTTATAGTGCTCATCCATGCTTTTGTTTTGATGAAGGATATTCTCTATTTTCACAAAAGATAATATCCTATAAATTAAAAATAATATTTTTAGTCAGAAACAATTCACACACTCCAAATTCACTCATTTCCAGTATACAGTACAAGCCATTATTTTCAGGGGTCACTTGTGTTATTGCTCATTTATAACTAGAGTAATTTTCCTGAATATGTAGAAGAGAGAGAATGAAAGTGGGAGAAGGTGCAAAGAAAGAGATGAAAAAAGAAGAGAAAGGAGAGAGAGAAAATGTGGTAGGAAGGAAGGATAAATGAAGGGAGGGAGAGAAACAAAGAAAGAGTAATTACCAATCTTGGTGACTCTCACCAATAATTCTAACCCTCTGTGAGACTGAGATGAGTGGAATTCTTGAACAACGTGGTCCTGAGAATAGAGTGACCAGTCAGACCCTGTGTCTTCTATAAAATAAAACAATTATCAAGGCATTGTGTTAGGGCCTGTAGTCCTAGCCATTTGGGTGTCTGAGGCAGGTGGATAGCCTGAATGCTGGAATTGCAGTTGCCATGATGTAGGCTGGCCAAGTAAGTCTAGCCTGGGCAACATAGGGAATGTAAATAGCAATAAAATTCCACTTCCCCCGCACACAAACCAACAGCAAACATTTTGATCATCTGAGAGCAGAATTACCTTGATGGTTCATGCAAAGTGAACATGTTTTAAGACCTGTGAAGCTATGACAAAGTTCAGGCAATAGCCAGGCTTAGGAAGTAAGTAAGCATCAATAAAATGGATCCTTTCTTTTTAATTTTTTTTTTTTTTTTTTTTTTTTTGTAGAGACAGAGTCTCACTTTATCACCCTCGGTAGAGTGCCGTGGCCTCACACAGCTCACAGCAACCTCCAACTCCTGGGCCCAAGCGATTCTCCTGCCTCAGCCTCCCAAGTAGCTGGGACTACAGGCACCCGCCACAACGCCCAGCCATTTTTTGGTTTGCAGTTCAGCCGGGGCCGGGTTTGAACCCGCCACCCTCGGTATATGGGGCCGGCGCCCCACCAACTGAGCCACAGGCGCCGCCCCTCTTTTTAATTTTTTAATTTCTTTTAAATTTTTTTAATCATCAAATCATAGCTGTGTACATTAATGCAATAGTGGGGCACCATAAACTGGTTTTATATAACATTTGACATATTTTCATCACACTGGTTAACATAGCTTTCCTGGAACTTTCTTAGTTATTGTGTTAAGACATTTATATTCTACATTTAGTAAGTTTCACATGTACTCTTGGAAGATGTACCATAGGTGTGACCCCACCAATCATCCTCCCTCTGCCCATTCTTCCCCTCCCCTCCCTCTTCCCCGAAAGCTATAACCCAGTTATAACATAAGAATATGGGGAAGGGAGATCATTTTAGATATATTTCAAAACAGGCCCTTGAAACAGCATCTGACTGAAATGACTCCATCCAGTTTTATCAGCTGTTATGCAGCTTGAGTCACAGTGCTATCAAAATCTCAACTGTTCTGTTAACTTTATGCCAGAAACTCAAATGTCATTAATATCAATAAGGCACAAATGGGAGAACATTTCCTTCTCTGTAAATGGAAGGATAACAAGTATCCTGTTCCAAACCCTTCAGGGATACCAGCTAAAGTGAGCAGCATTTTTCACTTAGTATCATGGACAAGCCTGGAGCCCAAGACATTGCCAGATTAAGTCACCACATGGTCACAGTGGATGACATCACAATGGGTGTTGCCCCATGTTACCATCTTCAAGTTTAGCCTTATTCCTGCTAAGCCTGGGTAGTGGGTGTCAGGGTTCCTTGTTGTTGTTCTTGTATTTCGAACTGTTATAAAAGAATGAGGTTCTTTTCTCCACATTCAATTCCCATTTTGCAGTTTCTTTGTATGTGTGCAAAGGTATTCAAGGAAACTTTCTTTCCTTTTCATGTTATAGATTTGTAAGAAAATTGAAGAGTGTGTTTAAAAAACAACCTACTGCCCTGGGATGTTGTAGACGAGGAGCACATGTACCAATTTTAGGCATTGATTTCACAGACTTGACAGGTATGTCACACGGTTCTCAGTTCTATTTTCATGGTGTTTTACTTTTCTCTAGAATAGGCTTGATTGGAAAAAAAAGGTGCCTTACTTAACATCCTCTCTTAACATCTGCATAGGCATTGTGTCCAGTAATGTCCTTCATAACTCCAGTTATTTATGAAGATCATTGGAAATATGAGGCTATCTCAAAAGTTCTAACATTTGTGACCTCAGTGCCAAGGGTGTCCAGGCTTTTGGCTTGTCTTATCCACATAGGTTGGAGAAGAGTTATGTTGGGCTATATGTTGAATATACAAACAGTAATGAAAACTGAAAAGTGAAAAAAAAATTTCTCTGCAACATTATGCTGATATCTGCCGCCACAGGTATGAAAAATAGTCCAGCCATAACCTATATGTGTCATAAGGCCCTGAGGATTGGACAGTCCTCAAAGCCCCGAAAAGGAACATTTTTTTAAACTAAAGCTCAATGACTTTTGATAAATATTTGGTTGCTCTGGCAGGACAAGAGGGGTTGATCCCCTGAGCTCAGGTGTTGGAGACAAGAGCAACAGCAAGACACATTCAGCCCCTATATTCCACCAGGTTTCTACTAAACTAGAAAAGGTCACCACTCCTATGGCACATCCCTGTCAGTCCAGCTTCTCAAGAGGTTGAGGCAGGAGGATCTCTTCAACCCAAGAATTGGAGGTGGCTGTGTTCTAGGCTGATGCCATGACATTTTAGCCTCAGCAACAGAGTGAGCATCTATCTCTTAAAAACAACAACAACAACAAACAAAAAAATCTATAAAAAAAATTTTTGCTTTTCAGAGTTTCCAAGAGCAAAATTACAAGGATGGGTCAGTAGTCAGATGGAATAAGCGACTATATAAATAAACATTTTACTGTGGGCCATGTATGAAGAATGAGTGAGTCAGTACAAGCAGGTTTGGGAATGGTTAGTTGAGGTATTGTCAGTGGATCTGAAAGGTAGGGGCAGTCCAGAGATTTCTCAGATCTGGCCATGGAGTGAGTGGGGCAAGGAAAAAGTTGTGCAGATTCAAAAAGCCCCACAGAGGAGGTGGAGGAGATGTAAGTCTATCCTGGGCAGCACAGAGAAACTCTATCTCAAAAATTTCCCCACCACATAGAAAAACACTCAGAAACAAACAAACAAACAAACAACAGCAAATATTTTCAACATCTAAAAAGATCAGAATTACCTTCATGATCCAAGCAAAGTGGACATGTTTGAAGACCTGTGAAGATATGACCAAATTGGGGCTGTATCCATGCATAGGAAATTAGTAAACTTCTATAAATTGTATCTTTTTAGATATGTGTCAAAATAGGTCCCTGAAATAGCATCTCATTTAAATGACCCATGGAGTTTTGTCAGCTGTGATGTAGCTTGAGTCACAGTGCTGTACAAAATCTCAACTGTTGCGTGAACCTAGATCCCGAACTCAACTGTCAGTAGAATCAATAAGGCACAAATGGGAGAACATTTCTCTCTCTGTGGATGGAGGGCTAAAACTTTTCTGTTCTAGGCAGCACCTGTGGCTCAAAGGAGTAGGGCACTGGCCCCATATGACAGAGGTGGCATGTTCAAACCCAGCCCTGGCCAAAATTGCAAAAAAAAAATAAAAAGAAAAAGAAAAGTTTTCTGTTTCAAACCCTTCAAGGATACCAGCTGAAGTGAGCAGAAAAGGCCACTTGGTATCCTTGACCACTAGCCTGGATCCCAAGACATCACAGGATGAAGTCACTACATTGTCACAGTGGATGAGATCACAGTGGGTGTGGCTCTGTGTTACTTTCTTCAAGTTTACCCTTATTTCTGCTAAGCCTGGGTAGTGGGTATTGGGGATTCTTGTTGTTGTTGTTCTTGTGTTTCAAACTATTACAAAAGTGGGATTTTTCTTCACACTCAATTCCTGCTTTGCAAAATTTCTTTGTATCTGTGTGCAAAGATATGCCAGCAGACTTTCTTTCCTTTTCATGCATGAATTTGCAAGAAAGTGGAAGAGTGTGGTTTATACCTATTGCTGCTCTGGGATGTTATAGACCAGGAACCCAAGCACAAAGATCAGACACTGATTTCAAAGACCTGACAAGTACGTCATACAATTCTCAGTTCTACTTTCATTGTATGTTACATCTTTCTCTATAATAGGCTTGATTTGGAAAAAAAAAAAAAAGTATCTCACTGGGAAAGTCCTTTCTTAACATTGGGAAAGGCCCTCTGCCCATCAATGTCCTCAATAGCTCCTGTTATTTATGAAGATCAATGATAATATTAGCCAATCTGGAAAGTTCCAACATTCCTGACCTCAATACCAGGGGTGTCAAACCTTTTGGCTTCTTTGGCCATATAGGAAAGAAAAGAATTATGTTGGGCCACACATTGAATACACTACACTAATGAAAACTGACAAGCAAAAAATTTTGGTAATATCTACTACCACAGTTATGCAGAATAGCAGTGACATAATCCATATGTGTCATTGAGGCCTAAGGATTGGACAGTCATCAAAGCCCAAGAAAGGGTCATTTTATAACTAGTGCTCAATGACTTTTGATAAGCATGACTAAAATATTTGAATTCTCTGGCAGGCCAAGGGGTGTTGATTGCCTGAGTGCAGGTGTTGGAGACAAGGCTGAGCAATAGCAAGACACCCTCAGCCCTGATCTCCCATCTGGTTTCTACTAAATTGGAAAAGGTAGCCAAGCATTGTGTGGCACTTGCCTATAGTTTCAGCTATTTCAGAGGCTGAGGCAAGAGGATTACTTCAACCCATGAGTTGGAGGTGACTGTGTTCTAGGCTGATACCATGACATTATAGCCTGGGGAACAAAATGAGACTATGTCTGACTAAAAAGAAAACAATGGAAAGAAAGAAATTTTGCTATTCACAGTTTCCAAGAGCAAGGATGTGTCAGTAGTCCGGTGGAATAGCAGACTACATAAAAGAGCAAGTTTATTGTGGCCCATGTATGGAGGAATGAGTGAGTCAGGAAAAGCAGATTTGGGATTGCTTAGTCGAGATATTGTCAGTGTACTTGAAGTGTAGGAGTTGAGATATTGTCAGTGTACTTGAAGTGTCCAGAGTTGTCTGGTAACTGTGCTTGGAGTAATTAGGGCAAGGGAACTTTGGCCCTGATTGACAGAGACCAACAGAGTGGGCGGAGGAGACACTATGCATTAGTTAGGGTGCATACGTATAAAAAGCCTGATTTTAGGCAAGAATTCACTGTGGGGGCTTTTTCTAGAGGACTGAAAAAATCCAGGATATGTCAAATGGTAAGAGTTACATCAAATGAAAAGGTTTGAATAATGTAGATTTTAGGAAAACAATTCCCTTCTGATATAGTATTTTCTGTAATAAACATCCAATCTAGGGGTGAACTTTCAAAACTAATCTGTGATAAAAAAAATAAAAAGAGGGGTAAGTCCCATCACAATGGTTTTCTTCATTTCTATATTGAGAAAGAGTCTCTTTTTTTTACCCTTAGTAGAGTGTCCTGGTATCATAGCTTGCCACATTTTAATGTGTTGTCAGTAGATGAATCTATTCCTTCATCTTAGACCACAAATGCCTTCACAAAATCCAGCCATTTCTTTTTGTTCAGAGATTGGGGTTTCACTCTTGGTTAGGCTTGGCTACAATTCAGAACTAAGACTATCCAACTGGCTGCACCTCACAAAGTGCCACAATGACAGACATGAAGCACCACTACTGTCCACATGCAATAATTTTAAACATAACACCAATTCAGGGTGATATTTGCTACATAGGATGTGTTGAGAAGTTTTCCTCCTTTTTTTGGTGCTTTGAAAAATGTGGCATAATCTCTGGACTAGTTCCTCATTAAAAGATTGATAGAATTTGGATGTATCTAATCCAGGACTTTCCTTTTTTGGAATATTGGGTCTTGTTGAAGAGATTTCAGCGATGAATATTGGTCCATTTGAGATTTCTAATTCTTTCTGCTTGAGTCTAGGATAATGGCATGCTTGCAGGTTTTGGTCCATTTCCTTCATATTTTCACAGTTCTGGGAATAGAGTTATTTTATAGTAATCATTGAGGATTTCTTGAATTTCTGAGGTGTCTGTTGTTATTTCTCCTTCATCATTTTGGATAGAGGGTATTAGTGATGTTACGTTTCTGTTTCTGCTTAGGTTGGCCAAAGTTTTCTAAATTATGTTAATCCTTTCAAAAAAACCAACTTTTTGATTTGTTAATATTCTGAATGATTCTTTTGTTTTCAAATTCATTTATTTGTAGCTGAAATTTTGTTATTTCTTTTCTTCTGCTGGGTTTGGGGTCGGAATGTTCTTCTTTTTCCTGTTGCTTGAAAGGACCCATTAAGGTGTTGGCTTCCTCTTTTTCTATTTTCTTGATGAAGGGCTGATAACTAGAATCCATAGAAAAGTCAAAGTAATCAAAAGAAAAGAACAAATAACCCCATTCCTATGTGGCCAGGGGAAGTGAACATAAACTTTTCTGAAGAAGACAGGTATGTGTCCTCTAAAAACATGACAAAATGATCATCATCTTTAATCATCAGTAAAATGCATATCAAAAGGACTTTGAGATATCACCTGACTCCAGTAACATGAGTCCACATCACAAAAATCCCCAAACCACAGATTTTGTCATGGATGCAGAGAGAAGGGAATGGTTCTACACTGCTGGTGAGAATGCAAGCTAAGACGACCTTTCTCAAAGACGTTTGGAGAATACTGAAGGAACAAAAAGTAGACCTACTATGTCATCCTGCAATTCCTCTACCAGGAAGATACCTAAATGAACAAAAATAATTTTACAACCAAGACATTTGCACCAGGATGTTTATTGCAGCCCAATTCATCATTGCCAAGATATGAAAACAGCCCAAGTGCCCATCGACCCATGAATGGATTAACAAATGATGATACATGTACACCATGAAATACTATGCAGTCATAAAAGATGGACACTTAACATCTTTTATGTTTACTTGGATGGAGATAAAACATATTCAACTTCTTAGTAAAGTATCCCAGGAATGGAAAAAAAGTATCCAAGGTACTCAATATTACTATGAATTCAATATAGAATCACCTGCACATTCACACAAATGGTAAAACATAACTACAGTTCTGAAAGTAAAAGGAATTGGAGAAGGTGGGGAGTTGATGGGTTAGGCAGGAGGAGAGAGGATTTTTGGGGAGACCTCACCAAATGTGCATGATGCAGTGGAACATTTCAAAACTATAAAGAACATTATTGTGATGGCTGTCCTAATCCGTTCAATTTAAGCATTTCACATTGTATATCAAATCAATACAGTGAACCCCAGATATGCATAAATGTACACACTTGTGATTTAATAAAAGCAAATAAAATATATAAAAAAGAAGTAAAAGTATAAAAGTTGAAGAAACTATCACAACTTCAAGACCTGGAGTCATGACTCACATATCTAATCCTAACACTCTTGGAGTGGTGGCTCCCACCTATTATCCTAATACGCTGGGGAGCAGAACTGGGTGGTGAAAAGTAACTGGGAATTGGAGATGGGCACTTGTACTCCCAGATACTGAGGATGCTTAGGCAATAGGATGTCTAGGGACCAAGAATTTGAGATTGCTGTTAGCTACAAGGACATCAGGGCACTCTACCCAGAGTGAAGGAGCAAGACTCGGTCTCAAAGGAAAAAAAAAACCTACTTCAATAGTACAGATCAATATGCCTTCCATGTCCATTCATGATAGCATTAGTGTGAGAAGGGACATAGGGTTAACTGTCTCCTCACCACTCACATTACAATGGTATTTATTATTCTGGGAGCATTTAGAGCACCTAAAAAATTGGAAAACATGTTTAAGTGGTTTTATTTAAATAGGTCACCATTTTCTTTTCTTTCTTTCTTTTTTGTTTTTTTATTAAATCACAGCTGTGTATGTTAATGCAATCATGGGTTCAATGTGCTGGTTTTCTATACCATTTGAAATGTTTTCATCAAACCGGTTAACATAACCTTCACTGTATTTTCTTCATTATTGTGTCAAGACATTTATATTGTACACTTAGTAAATTTAACATATACCCTTGTAAAATGCAATTCTGTGTTTCTTAGTATATTCATAGAATTGTACAGCTATCAGCACAATCTAACTTCAAAACTTTTTCTTCTCTTCCTTCCCAGAGAAACTCAATACCTGCTAACAGTCATTTTCATCTTCTCCACTACATTCCCCCATCTCCCTTCTACTCTTAGAGTGCATTGTTTGGCCTTGTCTTGATGTTTTCTCATATGTTCAATGATAGTATATGTGGCCTTTTGGAAGTCCCCTTTTCCTCATCATAATATTCTTAAGGTTCATTTGCATTGTAACATAAATATGCACTTCATTCCTTTTTAATGTTAAAAAATAATCCATCATATGAACATAGCACATTATACCTATCCCATCATCTGTTGATTGCATTTACACTCCTGAAGAAGTCCCTTCTAGTCTTATTTTCTTAAATGATTTTCATCTTCAGGATGTCTTCCATCTATACAATGTCTTTTTTTTTGTCTCTGGACATGATCATGTGATTTCTTTTCTTTGTTGTATTAATGTAGTGTATTCTATTTGTTGATTTTCCTTTATTGACAAAGACTTGATTTACTGGTATGAAATCAAATTTGATGACATTATTTAGAATATTTTGTATACTACAGGACTTCTTCTGCAAATATACAGTCTGTCACTTATATATTTGAGACTTTGTCTCCCCCTTTCCCCCCAGAAAAATACAGGGTGCAGTCATGGCTCTAGGTAATGCAATCTGCTTACCTCATGTGATATTCCTAAATTGATCCTCCTCAGCCACTGGGAAGACAGGCACATGCCATCTCTTCTGGCTGAGTTTTGCAATTTTTTTGGACAAATGGGGTCTCAATAAGTTGTTAATTCTGCTCTGGAACCCCTTGATTCAAGTGAGCCTAGGGCCTGTAATGTGCTAGAATTATAGGTTTCAGCTACGATGCTCATCCATTCTTTTGTTTTGATGAAGGTTTCTCTATATTTTCATAGCAAATAAGAGCCCGTACATTTAAAAATAACATCAGAATCCACAGAGAACTCAAACGCATTAGCAAGAAAAGAACAAGGGATCCCATCGCAGGCTGCGTAAGGGACTTGAAGAGAAACTTCTCTAAAGAAGACAGGCAAGCGGCCTTCAGACATATGAAAAAATGCTCATCATCTTGAATCATCAGAGAAATGCAAATCAAAACTACTTTGAGATATCATCTAACTCCAGTGAGACTAGCCTATATCACAAAATCCCAAGACCAGAGATGTTGGCGTGGATGTGGAGAAATGAGAACACTTCTACACTGCTGGTGGGAATGCAAATTAATACATTCCTTTTGGAAAGAGATATGGAGAAGACTTAGAGATCTAAAAATAGATCTGCCATTCAATCCTGTAATCCCTCTACTGGGCATATACCCAGAAGACCAAAAATCACACCATAACAAAGATATTTGTATCAGAATCTTTATTGCAGCCTTATTCATAATTGCTAGGTCAGGGAAAAAGCCCAAGTGCCCATCGATCCACGAATGGATTAATAAATTGTGGTATATGTACACCATGGAATATTATGCAGCCTTAAAGAAAGATGGAGACTTTACCTCTTTCATGTTTACATGGATGGAGCTTGAACATGTTCTTCTTAGTAAAGTGTCTCAAGAATGGAAGAAAAGGTACCCAATGTACTCATTATGAAACTAATGAAACTAATTATGAAACTAATGTAGGACCTTCACACGAAAGCTATAATCCAGTTACAACTTAAGAATAAGGAGAAGGGGGAAAGGGTGGGGAGGGAGGGGGGAGATAGGTGAAGGGAGGGGAATTAATGGGATTACACCTGCAGTGCATCTTACAAGGGTATATGTGAATCCTAGTAAATGTGGAATGTAAAGGTCTTAGCAAAATAACTAAGAAAATGCTACAAAAGCTATGTTAACTAGTGTGATGAAAATGTGTCAAACAATCTATGAACCAAGTGTATGGTGCCCCATGATCATACTAATGTACACAGCTATGATTTAATAAAAATAAATAAATAAATAAACAAAAAAAATAAAAATAACATCTGTATTCAGATAATTCACACACTCCACAATTCACCCATTTAATGAATGTAGTTCAAGACTATACTGTCAGGGATCACTCGTATACTTTCTTCATATTTTCCTAGAGTTGTTTCCCCGAATGTGTAGAAGAGAGAGAGTGAAAATGATATAGAGAGGTTATAAAGAGATGAAAGAATGAAAAGAAAGTAGAGAAAGAACAAGAGAGAGAGAAATAGATAGAATGAGAGAAGGATGGATAAAGGGGGGGGTAACCAAGAAAGAGGAAATGACCCAATAATAGTGGCTCCCAATTACACTCCTAGCTCTCTGAAAAGCTGAAATGAGTGCAGTTCTTGAAGTAGGTGGTTTTGAGAAGAGAGTGGCCAAGAGTGAAATCGTGTCTCTGCTACAAAATTGAAGTATTATCTAGGCATTGCTTCAGGGTCTGTAGTCCTACTCATTTGGAGGCTGAGGCAGGAGGATTACCTGAATCCCAGAGTTTGAGGTTGCTGTGATCTAGGTTGAGGCCACTTAGCAACATAGGGAAATTATATCACAATCATACCCATACACACATGCATGCGCCCAGGTAATTAAACAAACTAACAGCAAATATATTTATCATCTATGAACACCAGAATTGCCTTGATTGTTTAAGAAAACTGGACGTGTTTGAAGACTTTCAAAGATATGAAAAAATTGAGGCTATTGGTAAACATAGGAAATTGGAAGCTTCTACAATATGGATCATTTTAGATATGTATCAAAACAGTTATTTGAAATAGGATGCCACTTAAGATACTCCATCTAGTTTTGTCAGCTGTGATGAAGCTTGAGTCACAGTGCTTTACAAAATCTTAACTGTTGTGCTAACCTAGTGTCAGAAACTGAACTGTCATGAGAGTCAATAAGGCACAAATGGGAGAACATTCCTCTCTCTATGGATGGATTTCAAACAAGTTTCCCATTCCAAACCCTTCATGGATACCAGCCGAAATGATCAGAAAAGGCCATCTAGTATCTTTGACCATAGCCTGGATCCCAAGACCTTACAAGATGAAGTCACTACATTGTCACAGTGGATGACATCACATGGGTGTTGTCCCATGTTACCATCTTCAAGCTTAGCCTTATTCATGCTAAGCCTGGGTAATGGATGTCAGGATTTCTTGTGGTTCTTGTGTTTCAAACTGTTACAAAAGAGTGGTTTCTTTTCTCCACACTCAATTCCTGTTCTGCAAAGTTTCTTTGTAACTGGGTGCAAAGGTATTCAAGGGCACTTTCTTTCCTTTTTCACTCCATGAAGCTGTAAGAACATGGAACAGTATGGTTTACACCTACTTCTGCCCTGGAATGTTGTAGACCAGGAAATCAAGCACAAAAATCAGACATTGATTTTACAGACCTGACAGATATGTCACATAATTCTCACTTCTACTTTCATGGTGTTTTACTTCTTTAGAATAGGCTTGATTAGAAAGGTAGGTGCCTCACTGAACATGCTCTCTTAACACAGAGATAGGCACTGTGTCCAATAATGTCCTCAATAGCTCCATGTATTTATGAAGATCATTGGTAATATTAGCCTATCTGGAAAGTTTCAACATTCCTCACCTCAGTGCAAGTGGTGTCCAGACTTTTGGTTTCTCTTGACCACATAGGAAGTACAAGAGTTATGTTGGGCCTGACAATGAATACACAAACACTTATGAAAATTGATAGGCAAATAAAAGATCCGTGCATAATTTCTGTGATATGTGCCACCACAGATATCAAAATAATCCTGATATAATCCTCATGTGTCATAAAGACCTGAGGATTGGACAGTCCTCAAAGCTGCAGAAAGGGTCAATTTTTAGCTGGAACTCAATGACTTTTGATAAACATGACTAAAATATTTGGATGTTCTAGCAGACCAAGAGGGATTAATCCTCCAAGCTCAGGTGTTGGAGACAAGCCTGAGCAACATGGAGACACGCTAACCACTGATCCCCTACCTGGTTTCTACTGAATGGAAAAATTAGCCAAGCCTGTGGCACTTTCCTGTTGCTTCAGCTTCTCAAGAGGCTGAAGCAAGAGGATTCCTTCAACCCAAGTGTTGGAGGTGGCTGTGTCTAGGCTTATGCCATGACACTGTAGCCTGGGCAACACAGTGAGTGTCTGCCTATATAAAAATTAAAAAAGAAAAACAAAGAAAGAACAACATTTTGCTGTTCCAAGTTTACAAGAGCAAAAGTACAAGGATGGGTCTGTAGTCAGGTGGAATAGGGGACTACATAAAGGAGTAAGTTTATTTGGGCCCATGTATGGAGGAATGAGTGATTCAGTACAAGAGGGTTTGGGATTGTTTAGTTGGGATATTGTCAATGGATCTGAAGTGTAGGTGTTGTCCAGAAATGTCTGGGATGCAGCCATAGAGTGACTGGGCCAAGGGAATATTGGCTAAAATTGAAAGACCCCAAATGAGGAGATAGAGTACATTCTGGATTAGATAGTGTTCATATAAAAAGCCTGATTTTAGGCATGAATTCACTGTGGGTGCAGTTTTTAGGGGACTACAGTGAACCCAGGATATAAAAGGGTCAGAGTTACATAAAATCCAAAGGCTTTATTAATTCAAGTTTTAGGAAAACAACTTCATTATGATAGAATAATTTCTCTAGTTTACATCTAATCTATGGGCAAAATTTTGAAACTAGATCCAGGGTAAAGAGTAAAAATGAGGGGTAAGTTTCATCACAACAGTTTTCTTCATTTCTACATGGAGACTGAGTATCATTTTGTTGCCCTCGGTAGAGTGTCCTGGTAGCATAGCTTACAGCAGTCTTCAAGTGTTGTCATCAAGTGAACCTATTCTCTCAGCCGGGACTATAAGTGTCTGCACAATCTCTAGCTATTTTTTGTGGTTCAGAGACGGGGTTTCACCCTTGCTCAGGCTGGGCTCCAATTCAGAAGCTCAGACACTCCAACTGTCTGGGCCTCCCAAATTACCAAGATGACAATCATGAAGAACCACTGCTGGCCACAAACAATAGTTTTAAACAAATCCACACTTGCGAGTGATATTTATTTCATAGGATGTGTTGGGCAGTTTTCCTTCCTTTTTATGTTTTGGAAAAGTTTGTATAATATTGGTACTAGTTCCTTTTTAAAGGTTTGACAGAATTTAGATGTGTTTAGTCCCGGACTTTCCTTTATTGGGAGATTGTGCCTAGTGGAAGCTCTTTCAGTAATAGTCTATTCTAGATTTCTGACTATTTCAGTCACAGAAAGTTGTGATTCCAGGTATTGGTTCATTTCCCTCATTTTTTCATGGTATGGGAATAGAGTTCTTTTGTAGTAATCATTGAGGATTTCTTGAATTTATCAGATGTCTATTGTTATTTATCCATTATCATTTTAGATAGATGGTATTAGAGATATTACATTTCTGTTTATGGTTAGGTTGGCCGAAGGCTTCTTAATTTTATTAATCCCTTTAAAAAAACAACTTTTGATATGATTGATCTTCTGAATAATTCTTTTCTTTCAATTTTATTTAATTATCGCCTAATTTTGTTTCTTTTCTTCAGCTGGGTTTGGGACTGAAATGTTCTTCCTATTTCATTTGCTTGAGATGACCCATTAAGGCATTGGTTCTTCTCTTCCTGTTTTCTTGATGAAGATCTGATAACTGGAATCCATATACAACTCAAACTCATCAATAAGAAAAGAATAATCCTATTTCTATGTGTGCAAGAGATTTGAACAGAAATTTATGTGAGGAAGACAAGTACCTGGCCTCTACACACATGACAAAATGCTCAGCATAGTTAATCAGCAGTGAAATGCAAATCAAAACCACTTTCAGATCTTGCCTAACTGCAGTAAGATGAGCCCACATCACAAAATCCCAATCCCACAGATATTGGCATGGATGTGGAGAGAAGGTAAAACTTCTACACTGCTGTTGGGAATGCAAGTTAATATGGCAATTTTGAAAATTCTGTATTAAATCATAACTGTGTACATTGATGCATTTAGAGGGTGCAATGTGGGGATTTGATATACAATGTAGAATGTTTACATACGACAGAATAATAGAATGGTGTCCTTCCTTAAAATATTCATACTCTATTCATAATAGTACAGAAATTTATCATTGCATTATGCACATGAGAATACCAATGGAACTAAAAGTAGACCTACATTTCATCCTTCAATCCCTCTATTAGATAGATACCCAGATGAACAAAAATCATTTTAAAATAATAACATTTGGATCCTGCTGTTTATTGGAGCCCAATTCATCATTTAGAAGACATGGAAACAGCCCAAGTGCCCATCTACCCATGAATGCATGAACAAATGTTGATATATGTACCTCGTGGAATACTATGCAGCTTTAAAAAAGACAAAGACCTCCCATCTTATTTACCTGGATGAACGTAGAACACATTCTTGTTTGTGAAGTATCTCTAGAATGGAAGAAAAAGTATCCAAAGTACTCATTACCACTATGAATTCAGTATAGAATCACCTACACATTCATAGGAATGGAAAAACATAACTATAGTCAAGAAAGTAGAAGGGAAGAGGACAGAAAGGGAAAGGGATGTGGGAGGCATGAGGTGAAGGGTGTTTGGGAGGCCTTACCTAATGTGCATGATGCAGTGGAATATTTCAAAACTATTAAGAAAAGAATATATTTGTAATGGCTGTTTTAATCAGTTCAATGTAAGCATTTCATTTTGTATATCAAATCACTACAGTGAACCCCATAATTGTATAAATGTACAGATTTATGATTTAATAAAAAATAAATTAAGTATAAAATATGAAAATAAATAAATATCGTAACTTCAAGGCCTGGAGTGGTGGCTCAATCCTCTAATCCTAACACTCCTGGAGTAGTGCCTCCCACCTATATAATAATAAGCTTTTATTTTATATATAATATATAAAATATATTTTATATAATATATAATATATGTATATCATGTATATAATAAGCTTTTATTATTTACTTATCCACTAAGTATTAATAGTTGTTTATAAAGTACTTTTAGGAATTATTTGTCCTTTTTACCATTTGAGTATAGGTGGGTTTGATTTGGAAAGAAAATTTTACAACATATTTAGATAAATGATTACATCACCTACACATGACTGCCAAATTTTGTCATCAAAATGTTCTTCATGGGTAAATATGACTACTTTGTTTTCTTCTTCTCATCTTCTCCCTTTTCTACTTAGAAGTTTCTTTTTTTCTTTCTTTCTTCTTTCTTTCTTTCTTTCTTTCTTTCTTTCTTTCTTTCTTTCTTTCTTTCTTTCTTTCTTTCTTTCTTTCTTTCTTTCTTTCTTTCTTTCTTTCTTTTTATAGAGATTGTCTCAATTTGTCACACTCAGTAGAGTGCTGTGGCATCATGGTTCATAGCATCCTCCAGCTCTTGGGCTTAGGTGATTATCTTGAGTCAGTCTCCCGAGTAACTGGGACTACAGGCACCCACCATAGCACCCGGGTATTCTTTTGTGCAGTTGGGCTGGGGTTAGGTTCAAACCTGTCAACCTAGGTATATGGGGCCTGTGCCCTACTCACTGAGCCACAGGCACCATCCTACTTAGAAGTTTTATTTCCTATCTCTTTTATTATTTCTCTTCTATTACTGTGAATTGATTAGTTCAGATTTCCAACTGCAGCACTGGAGTTGGGTTCAAACCTGCCACCTAGGTATATGGGGCCTGTGCCCTACTCACTAAGCCACAGGCACCATCCTACTTAGAATTTTTATCTCCTATCTCTTTTATTATCTCTATTCTAGTACTATGAACTGATTAGTTCAGATACCGTCTTTCTGGTCCATTCATTACAAAATGATCTGGTCCATTACAAAATGTTGCCTTTCATGTTTCTTACAGGGCAAGTCTGTAAGCAATAATTTTTTTTTTTCTTGGAATGTCAATTCCATCACTTCTAGAGGCAATTATTGTGTCTCATCATTAAGATTCTCTCAGAATTTGGGCAGCGCCTGTGGCTCAAGGAGTAGGGCGCCGGTCCCATATGCCAGAGGTGGCGGGTTCAAACCCAGCCCTGGCCAAAAAAAAAAAAAAAAAAAAAAAGATTCTCTCAGAATTTCATTCACTAGTTTATCAACCTTAAATTATCATCATCTATAACCCATTATTTTATCAGGAATCCATAAACGCTAATATGTAATTCTGATACACTATCATCTAATGTAATTTTTGTTTCTTTTTGTTTTTATTTTTTTTAATTAAATCATAACTGTACATTAATGTATTTATGGGGTACAATGTGCTGATTTTGCATACAATTTGGAATGCTTACATCAGACTGATTAACATAGCCTTCACCTCAATTATTGCATAAAGACATTTATCCTATACACTTAATCGATTTGACATGTACTCTGGCAATATGCACCATAGGTGTTTCCCCACCTTTAGACTTCCTCCATTCAACCTCCTCCCTTTACTCCCATCCCCCTCCTCTGTCCTCCTTCATCCTGAGCTATAGTTGTCTTTTATCTTTCATATGAAAGTGTGGGTGATTACAAATTGGTTTCATAATAATACTGTGACATTGGGTATTATTTCTCCCATTCTTGAGATACTTTACTAAGAAAAATATGTTCCAGCTCCATCCATGTAAACATGAAAGAAGTAAAGTCTCCATCATTTTTTAAGGCTGCATAATATTCCATAGTGTACATATACCACTATTTATTAATCATATCAGAGTAGTCTGTTGTTATTTGGCCTTTATCATTTCTGATTGATGAAATTAGGGATTTTACTCTTCTACTTCTGGTTAGGTTAGCCAAAGGTTTATCTATTTTATTGACCTTAAAAAAAAAAACACAAAACACTCTTTGATTGGTTTATCTATTGTATGATTCCTTTGTTTTCAATTTCATTTAGTTCTGCTCAAATTTTAGTTATTTATTTTATTCCACTGGGTATAGGGTTGGAAAGTTCTTTTTTTTCCAGTTGCTTGAGATGTCACATTAAGTTGTTGACTTCTTCTCTTTACGTTCTTTTGAGGAAGGCTTGCAACGCTATAAATTTTCCTCTTAGAATTGCCTTTGGGGTATCCCAGAGGTTCTGATAGTTTGTGTTTTGTTCCAGAAGTTTGGTAATTTCCTTCTTGATTTCATCTATTACCTACCTATCATTCAGCATGATGTTATTTTGTTTCCATGTTTTTGTATGCATGTGGAGTTGTTACTGAGTTCAAATTTTATTGCATGATGGTCCAAGAGAATACAAGGAATGATTTCTATTCTTTTAAATTTGCTGAGGTTAGACTTGTGACCTAAGATGTGATCAGTTTTGGAGGATGATCCATGGGCTGATGAGAAGAATGTGTATTCACTTTTGTTAGGATGAAATATTCTTTAGATGTCTGTTAGATGCAAATGTTGAATGGTTAAGTCAAACATGTCTTTGCTTAGCTTCTTTTTGGAGGTTCTAACACTGCCAAAGGAGTGTTAAATTCTCTGACAATTACAGTGCTGGTGGAAATCAAGGTGCTCATGTCAGTTAGAGTTTTTCATATAAATTGATGCGCATTCTGGTTGTGTTCATAGATGTTGATAATGGAAATCTCATCATGTAGAGTGTTGCCCTTAACAAATAAGCAGTGACCATCATTATCTTTCCTTACTTTTAGTGGTTTAAAGCCTATTGTATCTGTGAATAAAATTGCAACACCTTCTTTTTTCTGATTTTCTTTTTTTTATTGCTTTGAATTCTTTCTTTCTTTCTTTTTTTTTTTTTTTTATTAAATCATAGCTGTGTACATTAATGTGATCATGGCACCATACACTAGTTTCATAGAACATTTGACACATTTTCATCACCTGGTTAACATAGACTTCCTGGGATTTTCTTAGTTATCATGCTAAGACATTTACATTCTACATTTACTAATATTCACATATAACCTTGTAAGATGCACCGCAGGTGTAATCCCACCAATCCCCCTCCCTCTGCCCACCTCCCCCCCTCCCATTCCTTCCTCCTATTCTTAGTTGTAACTGGGTTATAGCTTTCATCTGAAAGCCATAAATTAGTTTCATAGTAGGGCTGAGTACATTGAATACTTTTTCTTCCATTCTTGGGATGCTTTACTGAGAATATGTTCCAGCTCCATCCATGTAAACATGAAAGAGGTAAAGTCTCCATCTTTCTTAAAGGCTGCATAGTATTCCATGGTGTACATATACCACAATTTATTAATTCATTTGTGGATTGATGGGCACTTGGGCTTTTTCCATGACTTAGCAATTATGAATAGGGCTGCAATAAACATTCTGCTACAAATATCTTTGTTGTGATGTGATTTTTTGTCTTCTGGGTATATGCCTAGTAGAGGAATTATAGGATTGAATGACAGATCTATTTTTGATCTCTAAGTGTTCTTCAAACAGCTTTCCAAAAGGAATGTATTAATTTGCATTCCCACCAGCAGGGTAGAAGTGTTCCCTTTTCTCCACATCCACGCCAGCTCCATCAACATCTCTGGTTTTGGGATTTTGTGGTATAGGCTAGTCTCACTGAAGTTAGATGATATCTCAAAGTAGTTTTGATTTGCATTTCTCTGATGATTAAAGATTATGAGAATTTTTCATACGTCTGTAGGCCACGTGTCTGTCTTCTTCAGAGAAGTTTCTGCGATGGGATCACTTGTTCTTTTCTTGCTAATGCATTTGAGTTCTCTGTGGATTCTGGTTATTAAACCTTTGTCAGAGACATAACCTGCAAATATCTTCTCCCATTCTGAGGGCTGTTTGCTTGCTTTACTTACTGTGTTCTTGGCTGTGCAGAAGCTTTTTAGTTTGATCAGGTCCCAGTAGTGTATTTTTGAATCTGCTTCAATTGCCCGGGAAGGGGGATTCCTCCTCATAAAATACTCACCCATGCCCCTTTTTTTGATTTTCATTTGCCTGAATTATAGATGACCATCCCTTCACCCTGAGTCATGCTTATCTTTAAATGTAAGGTGAGATTCTTGAATGTAGCAGATGTCAGGCTTGAGGTTTTGTATCCAGTTAGCCAACCTGTGTGTCTTTAGAGGACAATTTAAGCCATTCACATTAATCTAGAGAAGTGATAAGCCACATAGAGTTTTGGGTATCGAGTTTTTCAAAAGTCCAGTGGACATTTTTAATCCTTTCACCACTATCAAACTTGGAATTTGATCTAAAGTTTCTGAGTGATTTTACTTTGGTGGTGGAGGATTTTGTTGTTCATTATGGAGGATAGGTCTGTGAATATCCTGCAGAGCTGGTATAGTAATAGCAAATTTCTTCAGCATGTAACTGTCATTAAAGTATTTAATTTCACCATCATAGATGAAACTCATTTTAGCTGGATACAGGATCCTGGGTTGAAAGTTATTTTCTTTAAGAAGATTAAAGGTCAATGACCACACTTTTCTAGCTTGAAAGTTTCAGCAGAGAGATTTGCCCTCATTCTAACATTCTTCCCCTTGTAGGTTATGATTTTCTTATGTCTTACAGCTTGAAAAATCTTCTCCTTCCTATTTACTTTGGCGAAGTTAATTATAATGTGTCTATGAGAATTTTTCTTGGGGGCGGGGAGGGCCGAGCCCTGACAGGCAGGAGGGAAACAGACAGCCGAGCATAGACTTCAGGAGAGACAAAAACAGATGAATGTGGATGTTGGGAAGTGAGGAAGGGGACGAACCTTTACATGAGAGCTACGAAGAGGGCCGATCACGAAGGTCAAAGAGACTAAGAGGGGCCAAGAGTGGATGTTGGGAGAGACAAGGAGAGCCAAGCATATAAGTCAGACAGGGGAAGAGAGGTGAGGGGGGATGTCCGGGTGAGCCGAATTGGGCCGAGCTCGTTGTGTGAGATGAATGAATAAATCTGTAACACTTAGCCAAGAGCATTGCTTCCTACTATGTGAAATTTATCTAATTAAAATAGTGCAAACTACTTATTTTACTTAGTATGATGTATTTAATCTCATTCCTACAGAATGTTTTAAACAAATAAGTAAATGAATACATAGATCTCTTTTGCAACCAGTGCTGTAAACAAGAAAATATTTTTTCTGGTTTTGTGATAGTGCTAGTGATGATGGGGTTTATAGTTGTTATGTTTCAAGTTGCAAGCCAGTAAGAGGTACTGACCAAAACGTTATAACTTTCTGTCACACTAAGGGATCTGCTTTTGAGTTTCTTTCCCTTAAAGTCCTGAGATAACTACAGGACCTTACACCACCTGTGTGTTTATAAAAGATAAGCAGTTTATTTCCCAGCAATGACAGATCCTCCTTAAAACCCTCAGATCACTATAGGACCTTACACCACCTGTGTGTTTATAAAAGATTAGCAGTAACATCACCACATTGTGTCCAAGGACACACTGAGCCTGTCCACAGGCTGAGGGAATGAGCATTGTTCACCCCCAGCTCATTATAATACTAAATCCCTAATCTAGGAGGGACTTGCCCACCATTTTTGTTCCTGGGCTGTATGTGCTGGAATGATTTCTCACTGCACTTGTGTGCCCTGCACTCAACCCCAAATATGTGATGGCATTTACGTCCCTCAGGTATTATTTTTACCTTCTTGAACTCACTGACCATGTTGGATGGGGGGTGAATTTGAAGCATTCTATGTCCCTCCCCACCCAGCAGATGCATCTCCTGTAGAAAATCCTTTCCTCCTGGACAATCCCTATGTCTCAGTCACTGGCTTTCTTTGTGGTGAGAATCATGAATATCCCTTGAAGGTTTGTTAAAAAATCCTTGAAGTGAAGGGGATTTCAAACATTTAAAACACATTTTTACTAGATTGGTGACAGGAGGATAGGGCTGGGTAATAGGACGATACAGAAAATGAAATAAAAAATAATTTTAAATGCTGTATCAGTTTGGAACTCTAATCAGTGCAGAACCTGTATGTAACAAAAACATTGGTATAGACATAAGAAAGCAGGTGACAGGCTCCCTGAGTCTAGGGATTAAGGAGAACTAAGTAATGAGTATAGAGTTTCCTACTGGGTGATGGAAAAGTTTATTACCACTGAATTACAAACTTTAAAATAGTTTTATATTGTGTTGTATTT
Source organism: Nycticebus coucang (assembly GCF_027406575.1). NCBI lineage: Eukaryota > Metazoa > Chordata > Mammalia > Primates > Lorisidae > Nycticebus > Nycticebus coucang. The sequence continues at coordinate 1,913,559 of NC_069805.1, forward strand.
ACTTTTAAAAATTAAGGTAACACTTATGAACCATAATTAAGTTTCAGTAGAAATATTATGTATTAAGCCATTAAAATGAACCATAATTAGGATTCAGTAGAAAAATTATGTATTAAACTCAATATTCAAAAACTTTTTAGACATGTACCAGTAGAATAAATATGAGTTTGCTGGGCACAGTGGCTCATGAATATAAATTCTAGCACTTTGCGAGCCCAAGGACCATGCTACATTGTTTGAAGTCAGAAGTTTCAAATCAGTCATAAAAAATACTTAAGAAATTAACCAGGTGTGATGTCACATGCTGGTAAGTCCCAGAGAGACAGGAAGCTTAAGAATAGGAGTTTAGGTTTCAGTGAGCTATGTATATACCACTGTTCTCCGGCCTGGGCAACTGGGCATGTCCCCATCTGTAAGATAAAATTCAAATGCACACACACAAAAGTTTTTATTTGATGTGTCTATGATTATCTGATAAATATAAATTACTGTAAGATTTTTGAAGTGTTTGGGTCTACTGTGAAGATTCTGAAGAGTAAGATAAAAATAATAATACAGTAATGTGAATTGATGCATATAACTAAAGGGAAATTTACTTTTATCCCAAAAGCTAAATATTTATATTAAAAATATTTTTAGGAATCTTTGCATGCCACAATATAATGGTATAATTTTAAAATAGGACTTAATTTTGCAAAATAATATTAATATTGAATAAAAAATCTTGACTTTAAAAAAATAAACAGGCTCCAGTTATAGTAAGACATACAGTAGAACATAACTTCTTTAAGTTTGTGGTTGAAAGAAGAGTGATGTATTAAATCCTAACTCCTACTTTGGTAAATGTTTAATACATATGGGAGAAACAAGTATTGATTTTAATACATACCATATTTTAGGATGCAGTTCAGTTATGCTAGAAAAGGGTTAGAAGTTTGTTCAGTTTAACACAGTATTTTTCTAAACTCAGAATTTTCTGTATTGACAATGTGTTAACAAAAATTTCTGGGTGGCACCTGTGGTTCAAAGAAGTAGGGCGCCAGCCCCATATGCCGGAAGTGGTGGGTTCAAATCCTGCCCCTGCCAAAAAAAAAAACTACAAAATTTTTTTTTCCACATTATTAACCTTTTTGAGAAGTTGTAACAGGTCCTCCCACTAGATATGGTACCTGAATTTTTCAATATTGTTTTAAATTTCAAATTAATACGAGGGTACAAGTATTTAGGTTACATTGTTCTATCTTCCAAGATAAAGTTCAAATTACACAAGAACCCTTCCGCTGAACACCCTTGCATTGTGCACACTAGGTGAGACCTTGTCTAATGCCCTCCTGCCTCCCACGTATCACCCTCCCCCTAAACCCTCCTCACCCCACTTGCTACAATATATTTATGCTTTACCAATTGTATGAGCATGTGATTTTTTTTTTTTTTATGGTTTTTGGCCGGGGCTGGGTTTGAACCTGTCACTTCTGGCATATAGGACCGGTGCCCTACTCCTTGAGCCACAGGCGTTGCCCAGAGCATGTGATTTTTTTTTATATTGGCTTCATATTAGAATTGTTTCTCATTCTTGAGATACTTTACTAAGAAGAATGTGTTTCAACTCCATCTAGGTAAACATAAAAGATGTAAAGTCTAGCTCTTTTTTATTGCTGAATAGCATTCCATAGTGTACATATACCAAAATGTTTCAATCTATTCATGGGTTGATGGGCACTCAAGTTGCTTCAACAACTTGGCAACTATGAATTGAGCTGCAATAAAAATTCTGGTGCACCCTGCACCAGTTCCGGTGTGGCAACTTTTCCTTCTCTGTGTTCAGTTGTAGCGGTTGGTGGGCAGTAACTGAGGCAAGATGCTGCAGAATCTGTTGGCTGTCTGTCTGATTTTGCAGAGGACCATAAGCACTGATTCATGCAGGCATTTTGAAAATAAAGTTTCAGAAAAGCAAAAGCTGTTTCAGGAGGATAATGGGATTCCAGTTCACCTAAAGGGTGTGCTGCCTTGATGCCCTCCTACTGTATAGAGCCACCATAGTCCTTACAGTTGGTGGAACAGCAGGTGCCATATATCTGCTGGCTGGCTTCATTTCCCAAGAAGCAGGATTGACTTCAGTCCTCCCAGCAATCACTTGGTTCACTTTCATTTAGCTCTGTATGGACTAGTAAACTGATGAGTAACTGAGCTCTTCACTGGGGATCAATATTTATTGATTTGTATTAATTGCTACCCATAAAGCAGTCTTTAACCAGTGGGGAAAAAAAATCTGGTGCAAATATCTTTGAGGTAAAATGATTTTTGTTCTTGGGTTTTCCCCTGTAGCTCAGTGGTTAGGGTGCTAGCCAAATACACTGGGGCTGGTGAACGGAGCCTGGGCCTGTTAAACAACAATTTCAACTACAACAAAACAAATAGCTGGGTGTTGTGGCGGGTGCCTATAGTCCCAACTACTTGAGAGTGTGAGGCAAGAGAATTGTTTAAGTCCAGAAGTTTGAGGTTTCTGTGGTTGTGACAATAGCTTCAATCTACTGAGGGCAACCAAGTGCAACCCTGTCTCAAAAAACAAACAAACAAACAAGATTTTTGTTCTTCTGTGTAGATAGCTAGTAATGGGATTGTGGGATCAAATGAAAGATAAACTTGTATTTTTTTAAGGATTCTCTGTACTTCTTTCCCTAAATGTTGTATTAGTTTGCAGTCCCACCTCCAGTGTAGAAGTGTTCCCTTCTCTCCACATGCATGCCCAAATCTGCAGTTTGGGTACTTTGTGATGTAGGCTGAGTGGTATCTCAGCATGGTTTTGATTTGGGCTTTTCTGATGATAAAGACAATGAGAATTTTGACATGTTTGTTGGTCACTTATCTGTTATCTTCTTACCCATATAGAAATGAGGTTGCTCTTGTTTAATTTGAGTTCTCTGTAAATTCTGATTATCCGGCCTTTGTCAGATTCAAAATGCAAAAATAATAAAAAATATTCTCCCATTTTGTAGGCTGTTTCATTGAGTGATGGTACCCTTAGCTGTGCAAAAGCTTTTTTTTTTTTTTTTTTTTTTTGGTCTTTTTAAGACAGTTTCAAGTTGTTGCCCTGGATTGAGTGTCCTACCGGCATATTTCACAGCAACCTCCAACTCTTGAGCTCAAGCAATCTTCCTGCCTCAGTTTTTCTATTTTTACTAGAGATGGGGTTTTGCTTTTGCTCAGGCTGGTCTCAAACTCCTCAATCAATCCACTTTCCTCAGCTTCCCAAAGTAGTAGGATTACAGATATGAGCCACCATGCCTGAGCTATGCAGAAGCTTTTTAGCTTAATCAAATCACAGTTATTTACTGGTGTTGCTGTAATTGACAGGGGGTTCTTTCACATAAAATCTTTACCCAGGCCAATAGTTAAAGCATTTTCCCCATACTGTCTTCTATAATTTGTAATGTTTCATGTCCTAAATTTAAATCTTTTATCCAGTGAGAATCGATTTTTGTTGGTAGTGAGAGGTGTGAGTGTAATTTCATTCTACATGTGACAAACCTGTTCTCCCAGCACCATTATTAAATAGGGCTTCTTTTCCTCAGTACATGTTTTTGTTAGGCTTATGGAAAATCAAATGATGATATGTTCATCTCTAGATTCTCTATTCTATCCAATATATCTGCCTTTCTATTTTTGTGCCCAATATCATGCTGCTTTGATCACTATAAATCTGTAAAATAATAACCTGAAGTCTGGTAATGTGATGTCTCCAGATTTGTCTTTATTTCTAAATAATATATTTGCTATTTAGGGGAAGTATGACCTTGGTACTTTAATAGAGATTACATTAAATCTGTAGATTGCTTTGGGTAGTATGGACATTTTAATAATGTTGATTCTGGCTTGGCGCCTGTATCTCAAGTGGCTAAGGAGCCAGCCACATACACCAGAGTTGGTTGGTTAGAATCCATCTTGGGCCTGCCAAACAACAATGGCATCTACAACCAAAAAATAGCCAGGTATTGTGGCAGGCGCCTGTAGTATCAGCTACTTCGGAGGCTGAGGCAAGGGAATCACTTAAGCCCTGGAGTGGAGTTTGCTGTGAGCTATGATGCTACAGCACTCAACAAGGCAACAGCTTGGAGATCTGTCTGGAAAAAAAAGAAAAACAAATGTTGATTCTTCCCAGCCCAGAGCATGATTTGTTTTTCCATTTGTTAACAGCTTCTGCTATTTCTTTTTCTCAAAGTTTCATAGTTCTCTTGAGATCATCACATCCTTTGTTAGATATCATTCTTAGGTATTTCATCTTCTTTAGAGCTGCTGTAAAAGGAAGAAAGTCTTTGATTTTATTTTTGGCTTGACTGTTGGCATGTACAAAGGCTACTGAGTTGTAGGTATTGATCTGGTATCCTGAGATGCTGCTATTGGCTGTGAGTTTTTTGTAGATGGCCTCTATCAGTTTAAGGAATGTCCCACATAAACCTATTTTCAAAGCAGCAGAGATGCACTATATGTCTTGTTACTTGGATTCACTGAGTCATCTGCTAGGGGAGTATGTCTGCACAATATAAACAAACATGGTTATTCATTATAATGTGCCTAAAGTCCATTGCTTTGTGATTCTTGATTTTATTTTTACTTTATAGAACTATGGTTCATTTACTTCAAAACTGTAGGACTCTTGATTATGTACATGTTTTCCTCAATGTTTTAAAAAAATTACACTGTCTAGGTCAGTGTATTTTTATGTTTTCAGAGGAGAGAGAAGTTCCTGCAGGAAGCACAAAGGTACAAAATACATTAAAGTCATATTTGACTTATAGGAGAGAACAGATTACATTTTCTATATTAAAAATAATTTGGATTTTATTTGTCTCCATCATCCATAAGCTCTAAAACTCAAATGTCTCTGCTGTTATTTGTTTCTTCTGTTATGCCTTTCACCAATTTTTGCAGTTTCTTTCTTTCTACTTTCCTTCCTCCCACCCACCTCTCCTCTCTTTTTTTTTTCCTGCTTTTATTATTCACTTTGTCACTAAGTATTAATAGCTGGTTATAAAGTAATTTTAGGGTCGATTTGTCTTTTTTACCATTTGATTATAGATGGACTTGATTAGGAAAGAATATTTTACAACATATTTAGAGAAGTAATTACATCACCCACACATGACTGCCATATTTTGTCATCAAAATGTTCTTCATGGGTAAATATGACTACTTTGTTTTCTACTTCTCATCTTCTCTATTTTCTACTTAGAAGTTTCCTTTTTTTTTTTTTGTAGAGAGAGTCTCACTTTGTCACACTCGGTAGAGTTCTGTGGCATCACAGCTCATAGCATCCTCCAGCTCTTGGGCTTAGGTAATTCTCTTGCCTCAGTCTCCCGAGTAGGTGGGACTATAGGCGCCCACCACAATACCTGGCTATTTTTTTTTATTTTTTAATTTTTTTATTAAATCATAGCTGTATACATTAGTATGATCATGGGGCACCATACAATTGGTTCATAGACCATTTGACACATTTTCATCACACTAGTTAACATAGATTTCCTGGCATTTTCTTAGTTATTTTGCTAAGACCTTTACATTCCACATTTACTAGGATTCACATATACCCTTGTAAGATGCACCGCAGGTGTAATCCCATTAATCCCCCTCCCTCCACCTACCTACCCACCCCTCCCCTCCCTTTCCTCCTTCTCCCTATTCTTAGGTTGTAACTGGGTTATAGCTTTCATGTGAAAGCCCCAAATTAGTTTCATAGTAGGGCTGAGCACATTGGGTACTTTTTCTTCCATTCTTGAGACACTTTACTAAGAAGAATATGTTCCAGATCCATCCATGTAAACATGAAAGAGGTAAAGTCTCCACCTTTTTTAAGGCTGCGTAATATTCCATGGTGTTCACATACCACAATTTATTAATCTATTCGTGGATCAATGTGCACTTGGGCTTTTTCCATGACTTAGCAATTATGAATAGGGCTGCAATAAAGATTCTGATACAAATATCTTTGTTATAATGTCATTTTTGGTCTTCTGGGTATATGCCCAGTAGGGGAATTACAGGATTGAATGGCAGATCTATTTTTAGATCTCTAAGTGTTCTCCATATCTCTTTCCAAAAGGAATGTATTAATTTGCATTCCCACTAGCAGTGCAGAAGTGTTCCCTTTTCTCCACATCCACGCTAACATCTCTGGTCTTGGGATTTTGTGATGTAGGCTAGCCTCACTGGAGTTAGATGATATCGCAAAGTAGTTTTGATTTGAATTCTCTGATGAGTAAAGATGATGAGCATTTTTCCATATGTCTGAAGGCCGTGCGCCTGTCTTCTTCAGGAATTTTCTCTTCAAGTCCCTTGCCCAGCCTGCGATGGGATCCCTTGTTCTTTTCTCAAACGCTAATGCGTTTGAGTTCTCTGTGGATTCTGGTTATTAAACCTTTGTCGGAGACATAACCTGCAAATATCTTCTCCCATTCTGAGGGCTGTTTGCTTGCTTTACTTACTGTGTTCTTGGCTGTGCAGAAGTTTTGAGTTTGATCAAGTCCCAATAGTGTATTTTTCAAGCAGCTTAAATTGCCCGGAGGTTCCTTCTCATAAAAAACTCGCCCAACCCAATTTCTTCAAGGGTTTTCCGTGCACTCTCTTGTAGTATTTTTATAGTTTCATGTCTCAGGTTTAAATCTTTAATCCAGTGAGAGTCTATCTAGCTTAATGGTGAGAGGTGAGGGTCCAGTTTCAGTCTTCTACAGGTTGCCAGCCAGTTCACCCAGCAGCATTTGTTAAGCAGGGAATCTTTTCCACACTGGATGTTTTTAATTGGCTTGTCAAAGATCAAATAATGGTAAATAGCTGGATTCATCTCTTGGTTCCCTATTCTGTTCCAGACATCTACTTCTTTGTTTTTGTGCCTGTACCATGCTGTTTTGATCACTATCGATTTGTAGTATAGTCTGAGGTCTGGTATCATAATTCCTCCTGCTTTGTTTTTATTTTTGATTAATGTCTTGGCTATTCGAGGTTTTTCCTGATTGCATATAAAACGAAGTACTGTTTTCTCAAGATCTTTAAAGTATGACAGTGGAGATAAATGGGGATTGCGTTGAAATTATATATTGCTTTGGGTAGAATGGACATTTTAACAATGTTGATTCTTCCCAGACATGAGCATGGTATATTTTTCCATTTGTTAACATTCTCACCTATCTCTTTTCTTAGAGTTTCATAGTTCTCTTTATATAGATTATTCACGTCCTTTGTTAGATAAACTCCCAAGTATTTCATCTTCTTTGGCACTACTGTGAATGGGATAGAGTCCTTAATTGTTTTTTCAACTTGACTATTGTTGGTATATATAAAGGTTACCGATTTATGAATATTGATTTTGTAACCTGAGATGCTGCTGTATTCCTTGATCACTTCTAAGAGTTTTGTAGTAGAGTCCTTAGTATTTTCCAGATATACAATCATATCATCTGTGAAGAGCGAAAGTTTGATCTTTTCTGACCCTATGTGGATACCCTTTTTTTCCCTAATTGCGGTGGCTAAAACTTCCATTACACTGTTAAAGAGCAATGGAGATAATGGGCAGCCTTGTCTGGTTCCAGATCTGAGTGGAAATGATTCCAATTTAACTCCATTCAATATGGTATTGGCTGCGGGTTAGCTATAGATGGCCTCTATCAGTTTAAGAAATGTCCCTTCTATACCAATTTTCTTAAGTTCTCTGATCATGAAGGGATGCTGGAAGTTATCAAAAGCTTTTTCTGCATCAATTGAGAGAATCATATGGTCTTTTTTTTTTTAATTTGTTTATGTGCTGAATTACATTTATAGATTTACGTATATTAAACCAGCCTTCAGAGCCTGGGATAAAACCGACTTGGTCATGATGTATGATTTGTTTGATGTGTTGCTGGATTCTGTTTGTTAGAATCTTGTTGAATATTTTTGCATCTATGTTCATTAGTGATATTGGTCTATAATTTTCTTTTTTTGTTGGGTCTTTTCCTGATTTGGGGATCAGGGTGATGTTTACTTCATAGAACGTGTTTGGTAGTGTTCCTTCTTTTTCTACCTTTTGGAACAGGTGGGGTAACATTGGTACAAATTCCTCTTTAAAGGTTTGTTAGAATTCTGATGTAAAAACATCTGGTCACGGGCTTTTCTTTTTGCGAAGATTTTGTATGTTTGATGTTACTTCTGAACTTGATATGGGCCTGTTCAACATTTCCACTGGATTTTGTTTAAGTCTTGGAAGGTGATGTGCTTCCAAGTAACGGTCAATTTTCTTCAGATTTTCGTATTTCTGACAGTAAAGTTTCTTGTAATATTCATTAAGGATTTTTTTGATTTCTGAGGAGTCTGTTGTTATTTCATCTTTGTTATTTTTGATTGATGAGTTTAGAGATTTTACTCTTTTTTTCCTGTTCAGTTTGCCAAAGGTTTATCTATTTTGTTGACCTTTTCAAAAAGCCAGCTTTTTGATTTATTGATCTGTTGTATTATTCTTTTGTTTTCAATTTCATTGAGTTCTGCTCTGATTTTCGTCATTTCTTTTATTCTATTGGATTTGGGGTTGGAGTGTTCTTCCATTTCCAGTCTCTTGAGATTTCCCATTAAGTTGCTTACTTCCTCTCTTTCTGTTCTCCTTAGGAAGGATGACAGTGCTATAAATTTCCCTCTTAGAACTGTCTTTTGGTGTCCCAGAGGTTCTGATAGTTCGTGTCTTCGTTGTCATTTTGTTCCAAAAATTTGGCAATTTCCATCTTGATCTCATCTCTGATCCAGCTATCATTCAGCATAAGGCTATTTAACTTCCATGTTTTTGTATGAGTATGAAGATTCCTGTTGTTATTCATCTCAAGTTTTATTCCATGATGGTCAGAGAAGATGCATGGAATAATTTCTATACCTTTAAATTTACGGAAGTTAGACTTGTCACCTAAGATGTGATCAATTTTAGAGTAAGTTCCGTGGGCTGATGAGAAGTGTGTGTATTCAGTTTTTTTGGGTTGTAATGTTCTGTAGATGTCTGCTAAATCTAAATGCTGGATGGTTAGATTTAAATCTAGAATTTCTTTACTCAGCTTTTTGTTGGAGGATTGATCCCTCACTGTCAAAGGAGTGTTAAAATCTCCGATTACTATAGAGTTGGAGGAAATCAAGTTGCTCATGTCTGTTAGAGTTTCTCTTATAAATTGAGGTGCATTCTGGTTGGGTGTATAGATATTAATAATTGAAATCTCATCATATTGAGTCTTACCCTTAACAAATATGAAGTGACCATTTTTGCCCTTCCTTACTTTTGTTGGTTTAAAGTCTATTGTATCCGCAAATAAAATTGCAACTCCTGCTTTTTTTTGGTTACCATTTGCCTGAAATATGGATGACCATCCTTTCACCCTGAGTCCGTATTTGTCTTTTAAGTTAAGATGTGACTCTTGTATGCGACAAATGTCTGGCCTTAGTTTTTGTATCCAATCAGCTAACCTATGCCTCTTTAGAGGGCATTTTGAGCCATTCACATTAATGGAGAGTATTGATAATTCTGGTGGAATTTTGGGTATCGAGTTTTTCGAAAGTCCAATTGCCATTTTTAATCCTTTTGCCATTGTAGAAGTTGGTGTTTGATCAGAATTTTCTGAGTGAGTTTACTTTTGTAGTAGAGGATTGGGTTGATTATTATGGAGGAAGGTCTGGGAATATCCTAAAGAGCTGGTTTAGTTATGGCAAATTTCTTTAGCATATGAATGTCATTAAAGTATTTAATTTCTCCATGATAAATGAAATTCAGTTTAGGTGGGTATAAGATACAGGGTTGAAAGTTATTTTGGTTGAGGAGATTAAACGTTGATGACCACCCTCTTCTGGCTTGAAAAGTTTCACAGAGAGATCTGTAGTCATTCTAATATTCTTGCCTTTGAAGGTAATAGTTTTCTTTCGCCTGGCTGCTTTGAGAATTTTCTCCTTCATATTAAATTTAGTGAACTTAATTATGATATTCCTGGGTGATGTCTTATTGGGGTTGAGTTGTGCTGGGGTTCTGAAGCTATCTGCTATCTGAATTTCAGGTTCTCTAGGCATGTCTGGAAAATTCTCTTTCATAATTTCATGCAGAAGGGCCTCTGCGCCCAGTGAGGCCACTTCATCTGTTTCAGGAATTCCTATAAGTCGGATATTTGCCTTCTTCAAGTTATCCCAGAGTTCTCTGAGAGACTGATCCATTTTTGCTCTCCATTTCTCTTCCTCTTTGAGAGTTTTGGAGCATTCAAAGGCTTTATCTTTAATGTCAGAGATCCTTTCTTCTGCTTTGTCCATTCTGTTTCTAAGGGATTCTACTGTATTTTTCATATCTTTGAGGGCTGCAAATTCTTGCTTCAGTGTGTATAAGTCTTTGGTGGTTTTGTCTTTAAATTCATTCAATTCTTGAGACAGCTTTTGAATTTCTCCATGAAATTCAAGCAGCTAAGGCACCAGCCAAATACACCAGAATTGGCTGGTTAGAATCCATCTTGGGCCTTCCAAACAACAAGGACAACTACAACCAAAAAATAGCCAGGTGTTGTGGCATGGGCCTGTAGTTTCAACTACTTGGGAAGCTCAGGCAAGAGAATCATTTAAGCCCAGGAGTGGAGTTCGGTGTCAACTATGATGGTATGGTGTCAACTGTGATGGTACAGTATTCAACAAAGCAACAGCTTGAGGTTCTGTCTCGAATAAAAAAAGAAAAAATAAATTTTGATTCTTCCCAGCCCAAAGCATGGTATGTTTTTCCATTTGTTAACAGCTTCTGCCCTCTCTTTTCTCAAAGTTTCATAGTTCTCTTCAGATCATCACATCCTTTGTTAGATATCATTCTTAGGTATTTCATATTCTTTAGAGCTGCTGTAAAAGGAGGTGAGTCTTTGATTTTATTTTTGACTTTACTGTTGGCATGTACAAAGGCTACTAATTTGTAGGTATTGATCATGTTTCCTGAGATGCTGCTACTGGCTGTGAGTTTTTTGTAGACGGCCTCTATCAGTTTAAGAAATGTCCTACATAAACCTATTTTCAAAGTAGCAGAGATGCAGTATATGTATTCTTAGTTTGATTCACTGAGTCATCTGCTAGGGAAGTATGTCTGTACAATATAAACAAACATGGTTATTTATTATTATGGGACTAAAGACTCATTGTTTTGTGATTCTTAATTTTACTTTTACTTTATAGAACTATGGTTCATCTACTCAAAACTGTAAGACTCTTGGGTATGTACATGTTTTCCTCAATGTTTAAAAAAATACACTGTCTAGGTCAGTGTATTTTCATGTTTTCAGAAGAGAAAGAAGTTCCTGCAGAAGGCACAATGGCACAAAATGCATTAAAGTCATATTGACGTATAGGTTTCAGAGGATAGGGAAGTTGCTGCAGGGGACACAAAGGTACAAAATACATTAAAGTCATATTTCACTTATAGGAGAGAACAGATTACATTTCCTATATTAATAATCTGGATTTTATTTGTCTTCATTATCCATAAGCTCTAAAACTCAGATGTCTCTGCTGTTATTTGTTTCTTCTGTTATGCCTTTACCAATTTTTGCAGTTTCTTTCTTTCTACTTTCCTTAATCCCACCCACCTCTCCTCTCTTTTTTTTTCCTGCTTTTATTATTCACTTAGTCACTGAGTATTAATAGTTGTTATAAAGTAATTTTAGGAACAATATGTCATTTTTACCATTGATTATAGGTGGACTTGATTTGGAAAGAAAATTTTACAACATAGAGAAGTAATTACATCACCTACACATGACTGCCATATTTTGTCATCAAAATGTTCTTCCTGGGTAAATATAACTACTTTGTTTCTTCTTCTCATCTTATCTCTTTTCTACTTAGAAGTTTTTTTTTTTATTAAATCATAGCTGTCTACATTGATATGATCATGGGGCATCATTCACTAGTTTGATCCAAAGTTTCTGAGTGAGTTTACTTTTGTGGTATAGGATTGGGTTGGTCATTATGGAGGATAGGTCTGAGAATATCCTAAAGAGCTGTTTTGGTTATGGCAAATTTTTTCAACATATGATTGTCATTAAAGTAATTTCTCCATCATAAATGAAACTCAGTTTAGCTGGATACAAGATCCGGGGTTGAAAGTTATTTTGCTTTAGGAGATTAAAAGTTAGTGACCACCCTCTTCTGGCTTGAAAAGTTTCAGCAGAGAGATCTGCAGTCATTCTAATATTCTTCCCTTGATGGTAATGGTTTTCTGTCTCCTGGCAGCTTTGAGGATTTTCTCCTTCATATTAACTTTAGTGAAGTTAATTATGATATGCCTTGGGGATGTCTTATTGGGGTTGAGTCGTGCTGGGGTTCTGAAGCTGTCTGCTATCTGAATTTCAGAATCTCTAGGCATGTCTGGAAAATTCTCTTTCATAATTTCATGCAGAAGGGCCTCTGTGCCCAGTGAGGTCACTTCATCTGTTTCTGGCACTCCTATGATTCAGATATTCGCCTTCTTCGAATTATCCTGGAGCTCTCTGAGAGTGTTCCATTTTTGCTCCCCATTTCTCTTACTCTTTGAGAGTTTGGGAGCATTCAAAGGCTTTATCTTCGATGTCAGAAATCCTTTCTTCTGCTTGCTCCATTCTGTTACTTAGGGATTCTACTGTATTTTTCATATCTTTGAGGGCTGCAAATTCTTGCTTCAGTGTGTCTAAGTCTTTGGTGGTTTTGTCTTTAAATTCGTTAAATTCTTGAGACAACTTTTGAATTTCTCCTCGAATTCCTAATTCCACTTTATTAATCTTGTCTGCAATCCAAATTCTGAATTCGATTTCTGAAATCTCAGCCAGTTGTTTATGAATGGGATCTTCAATTACATCTGCCATATCTTTCCTTGGGGGGGTTGATCTATTCTGGTTATTCTTGTTTCCAGAGTTTTTCGGCTGATTCTGCCCCATGGTTGTTTGAGTCCCTCTGATTTTATCACCTGGGGCTTTGTCAAGGGCCCATACAGTGCTGTGGCCTGAGAAACTGGGGCCTAGTGAAACAGATACTTTGGATTGAAGTCTCAGGTGTGGAGAAATATCAGCATTTAAGTCACTCCACCCCCCCACTGGCAAGCAATTGGAAAATAAAAATCAAACCTTCCTACCACCGTGCACCTAGGGCACTACCTGATTTGTCCTCAGGTGATTGGTTTTGTTCAAAAATGTCCAAATCAATTGTCTCAGTCTTCACCTGTCTCGGGTTAGAGAGTTTAAGAGGTCTCTGGGAACTGGATCACAGGGGTCTGGTGACTACTCTGGTATGGCTTGCTCCAGTGCTGCGTGGAGTCAGGAGAAGCCACCCAGCCTATGAATCAGTCTGGGAAGTTTGCTGCCTCCTTCCCCACCTTGCACCACTTCACATCCAGTCACTGATAGCCCTGTAGGTGGCTGACCCAGTTGCCTGTAGTGAATCGGTACTCCAGGGGTTTGTACCTGCCTGAATTACAAGGAAGTCTGCCAGGCCGCTGTGTTCTGCCTCTCTCCAGCAGGAGGAGGTGAGGCCTGACAACCTCGGGCTCTAGATGAAGGTTGAGGGGTTTTCACTCAGGTCCAGTCTCAATCCTCATTAATGTTGCTGACAGAACAGAACAGAACAACTCTGCATTTCCCCTGCAGAAGAGAAGCTGAATTGAGTTCCAAATCAGCTTGTCTTTGCTCTTGTATTGTCTATAGGCTGACAATCCCCTGAGGGCCAGGTGTGTCTTAGGTTTAGTAAAGCGGACCTCTGGGTCAGCCCAACCCTGGGAGTTTCCCTGGTTTGCAAATTGGAGTTGCCTCAGGCAAACTCAGAGTCTCTGGTTGCCCAGGGAGACAGGGGGTGTGGCTTCAGAATATTCTGTAGTGAGCCATATTGCTAGCAAAAGAGGGCTGCTGCCTTATGGCTCAGGCAACTGTTGCTCCAGTGTAGCTCCCCTCTGGCCAACCGTCCTCTCTCTGCTCCCGTATCCTAGAGTCTGCAGCAACCGGTTGCAGCCCAGCACTGTCTACACCCCTTGAGCAATTGCCTAAGTGTTTGGACCCCTGGGGGACAGGCCTCCAGACCTGGGAGCAAGAGCAGAGGGGAGCGCGGGGAGCACTGGAAGCCTGGGGTTGCGGGTAGAGAACACACACAGCTTTACACAGTTTTATGCCTGGCTGTATTGTCACCAAAAGACGGCTGTCGCACTGTGCCTCAGGGAACTGCCACTCTGGTTCAGTCTCCTCTCCACCGACTGACCGGGACTGGCCTCCAGATACCAGTGTGAGTGAAGGGGAGTGCTTGGAGCTCAGAATTCCAGGTAGAGACTATATACAGTTTATACAGTTTTATGCCTGGCAGGAGGACGCCGTGACACCCTAGTAGGGGAGGTAGGTCCAGTTTTTAGAGGGTTTCTCCCATGGAGTGTAGTGGGAGGACCTTTGAACTCTGCCCGGTTGTGTGTGGGGTACTCTAAGCCATTCCCATGGGGGAGGGGACTCCCGTCTGCTTGGTGATGGATTTTGTACCTTTTGTTTGTATCTTTGTGGTCACAGCTCGCCTCAACGTGCATTCTACAACCTTCTCTCTTAGTGCAGCTCAAATCCACCAGGTTACTTGCTGAATTTTTGTACTTTAACTCTCCTTCTGGATGGGAGCCTCTGTGGAAAGCTGGCTTCAGTCAGCCATCTTGTCTCCTCCCCTCTACTTAGAAGTTTTATTTTGTTTTGTTTTTTTAAAGACAGTCTCACTTTTTTGCACTCTGTAGAGTGCCGTGGCATCACAGCTCATAGTATCCTCCAGCTCTAGGGCTTAGGTGGTTCTCTTGCTTCAGTCTCCTGAAAAGCTAGGACTACAGGCCCCCAATACAACACCCGGCTATTCTTTTGTTGCAGTTTGGCTTGGGGAGAGTTCAAAACCACTACCCTACATATATGAGGCTGGCGTCCTACTCACTGAGCCACAGGCACTGTCCTCTTAGAAGTTTTATCTCCTATCTCTTTTATTATCTCTCTTCTATTTCTGTGAATTGATTACATTCAATACATCAGATACTGTCTTTCCAGTCCATTCATTACAAACTGTTGCCTTTCATGTTGCGTACAGGGCAAGTCTGTAAGCAATAACTTTTTTTCTTGGAATGTCAATTTCATCACTCCTAGAGGCAATTATTGTCTCTATCACTAAGATTCTCTCACACAGGTGCTCTATGGAGTCAGAAAGGCCCGCCCAGTAGCAGGGTTGGACCAGGGGACTGAGTCTCTTTCTCCACTTTGCTCCTCTTTCACACCAGGCACTGTTGACCTCACAGGGCTGCAGTCCTATTCCCTCCAATAAGCAGATGTGCCAGGGCTTAATGCCTGTCAGAGTCAAAGGAAGGTCGATGTGCCCGCTGCCTGGCCACTACCATCTGCCATCAGCCAGCTGGGGGAGCTGAGAGCTGAGACCTGCCTGTCTTGGGTACTCAATAACAATTGGCCAGTGTTCCACCAGGACTCAGTCTAATCCTGAGGGTAACAAGTCAGCAAATGCTTTTCTCTCTCATCCATCAAGCCTTTGCCCCTGGTGCTCTGCTGCACTGGTATAACTATAGGGTGAGTTCTGGTTTCCTTTGGCAGACCTGAGAGTTGGGGAGATGTCCCTCTACATTGGGATCACTCTACTGTTGCTGGATCTTTGTGGGAAGTAACCTTGTGCAGGTCCTTTGTGACTGCCACTGCCAGGGAGATCTGACTGTAGCATCAGCTCTGGGAGTGTGGGGCATGGATCCAGCAGCAGGGCGGGGGATGCTGCACATGATTCTGGCAGTGCCTGGTGCCTGGTGACATTGGCAAGGAGAGCAGTTGGCTCACAATTCTGGGAAGGATGGGCGCATCTTGGAGATAGGGCATGTGGGTGGGGCAGGGTGCATTGTGGAAGGCTCTGGCAGTCTCTGGCTGGGTGTGGCACAAAGGCAGTGAGGATGTGTGGCTCTAGAAGTTTCTAGCCACACAACACAGAGGCAGGGAGGGCACCAGGGACATGCAGATGTAGCAGGCTCTGGCCTTAGGGGAGTGGGCAGGATACTTGGTCCAGAAGACCAGGGTGGGGCTGGAGGTGGGGAAGATCCTCCTGAGTTTCCTATTACAGTCTCTACAGGGATTAGGCTTCTGGTTCATCAGATGAGGGGTGAAGGATGGACTAAAAGTTCAGAATGGCAGGGAAAACATTAGTTCAATTTTTTTTTTCTGGCAAAATAGTGTTCAGAGTCATAGCAGAGTTCCTCTGGGGAAGTAGTTCCCACTTCCTACAGCTCTCTCTCGTGGGGTGAGATAAGAGGTCCTCAGTTCACCACTGGCCTATAGAAAACCTGCATCTGCAAATGAAGAGAAAAAGGAAAAAAAAAAAAAAAGAAGAAAAAACACACAGCTTCTTTGGGGGAAGATTTGGACACTTTTTTTTTCTGATGAATTTTATATCTGAAGTTTGCTTTCTTGGAGTCAGAGCTTGCCTCATCAGAGGTGGCCTGCAGTCATCACTCTTCTCTCTTGGCTAGGTTCCCAGTCTTCAGCTTAATTGGGTATTTTCTGGACATTATTTTTCCCTCTGGTTGGGAGCTTCTGTCAGAAGCTGCTTCCAGTCGGCCATATTGCCCCACCCCCCTGAAGTTCAGATATTTTTATGCTTACCTTTTGGAGGGGGAATTTGGAAATATAGGTCCAAAAAAGGGTTTCTGAGGATAACAAATGGGTGGGGGCAAGAGAATGACTTGTAGATTACAACAACAGACAGGTATTTATAGTTGTTTTTTTTTTATTAAATTATAGCTGTGTACATCATTATGCTCATGGGGCACCATACACTTGTTACATAGAATATTTGAGACATTTTCATCTCATTAGTTGACATAGCCCTCCTGGCATTTTCTTAGTTACTTTGCCAAGACATTTACATTACACATTTGCCAAGGCTCAAAGGTAGCCTTGTAAGATGCACCACAGGAGTGATCTTTTCAATCCCCCTCCCTCTACCCACATCCCCCCTCCCTCCCAACACTTTCCACCTTCCCCCTGTTCTTAGATTGTAACTTGGTTATAGCTTTCATGTGAAAGTCCTAAGTTAGTTTCATAGTAGGGGTGAATACATTAGATATTTTTTCTTCCATTCTTGAGACACTTTACTCAGAAGAATATGTTCCAGCTCCATCCATGTAAACATGAAAGAGGAAAAGTCTCCATCTTTCTTCAAGGCTGCATAGTATTCCATGGTGTATGTATATCACATTTTGTTAATCCATTCATGGATCCATGGGCACTTGGGTATTTTCCATGACTTAGCAATTATGAATAGGGCTGCAATAAACATTCTGGTACAAATATCATTGTTATGATGTGGTTTTTGGTCTTCTGGGTATATGCCCAGCAGAGGAATTACAGGATTGAATGGCAGATCTATTTTTAGATCTCTGAGTGTTCTCCATATATCTTTCCAAAAGGAATGTATTAGTTTGCATTCCCACCAGCAGTGCAAAAGTGTTCCCTTTTCTCCACATCCACGCCAACATCTCTGGTCTTGGGATTTTGGGATATAGGCTAGTCTCAGTGGAGTTAGATGATATCTCAAAGTAGTTTTGATTTGCATTTCTCTGATGATTAAAGATGATGAGCATTTTTTCATATGTCTGAAGGCCGCTCGCCTGTCTTCTTCGGAGAAGTTTCTTTCAATTCTCTTGCCCAGCCTGTGATGGTATCCCTTGCTCTTTCCTTGCTAATGCATTTGAGTTCTCTGTGGATTCTGTTTATTAAATCTTTGTCAGAAACATAACCAGCAAATATCTTCTCCAATTCTGTGGGCTGTTTGCTTGCTTTACATAGTGTCTTCTTGGCTGTGCAGAGCTTTTTAGTTTGGTCAAGTCCCAAAAGTGTATTTTTGAAGCTGCTTCAATCGCCAGGGGGATCCTTCTCATTAAAAACTCACCCAACCCAATTTCTTCAAGGGTTTTCCCTGCACTCTCTTCTAGTATTTATATAGTTTCGTGTCGCAAGCTTAGGTCTTTAATCCAGTAAAAGTCTATCTTGGTTAGTGGTGAAAGGTGTGGATCCAGTTTCCGTCTTCTACAGGCTGCCATCCAGTTCACACAGCACCATTTGTTAAATAGGGACTGTCTTCCCAACTGGATGTTTTTAATTGGCTTGTCAAAGATTAAATAACAGTAAGTAGCTGGGTTCATCTCTTGGTTCTCTATTCTGTTCCAGACATCTACTTCTCTGTTTTTGTGCCAATACCATGCTGTTTGGATCACTATCGATTTGTAGTATAGTCTGAGGTCTGGTAGCATGATTCCTCCTGCTTTGTTTTTATTTTTGAGTAATGTCTTGGCTACTCGAGGTTTTTTCTGATTCCATATAAAATGAAGTATTGTTTTTTCACAATCTTTAAAGTATGACAGTGGAACTTTAATAGGGATTGCGTTGAAGTTATATAGTGCTTTGGGTAGTATGGACATTTTAACAATGTTGATTCTTCCCAACCATGAGCATGGTATGTTTTTCAATTTATTAACATTCTTGGCTATCTCTTTTCTTAGAGTTTCATAGTTCTCTTTATATAGATCTTTCACATCCTTTGTTAGATAAACTCCCAAATATTTCATCTTCTTTAGCATTACTGTGAATGGGATAGAGTCCTTAATTGTTTTTTCAGCTTCACTATTGTTGGTATATATAAAGGCTACCGATATATGAATGTTGATTTTGTAACCTTAGACGTTACTGTATTCCTTGATCACTTCTAAGAGTTTTGTAGTAGAGTTCCTAGTTTTTTTTAGATGTACAATCATATCATCTGTGAAGAGCAAAAGTTTGATCTCTTTCAACCCTATGTGGATGCCCTTGATTGCCTCTTCTTCCTTAATTGTGGTGGCTTAAACTTCTATTACAATGTTAAAAAGCAATGGAGACAATGGGCAGCCTTGTCTGGTTCCTGATCTAAGTGGAAATGATTCCAATTTAACTCTGTTTCATATGATATTGGCCGTCGGTTTGCTGTAGATGGTGTCTATCAGCTTAAGTAATGTCCCTTCTATACCGATTTTCTTTAGTGTTCTGATCATAAAGGGACGTTGGATGTTATTAAAAGCTTTTTCTGCATTGATTGAGAGAATCATTTGATTTTTGTTTTTTACTTTGTTTTTGTGGTGAATTACATTTATAGATTTATGTATATTGAACCAGCCTTGAGACCCTGGGATAAAGCCAACTTGATCATGATGTATGATTAGTTTGATACGTTGCTGGATTCTGTGTGTTAGGATCTTGTTGAATATTTTTGCGTCTATATTCATTAGTGATATTGGTCTATAATTTTCTTTTGTTGTTGGGTCTTTTCCTGCTTTGGGGAGCAGGGTGATGTTTGCTTCATAGAACGTGTTGGTGAGTCTTCCTTCTTTTTCTACATTTTGGAACAGTGTGAGTAATATAGGTACTAATTCCTCTTTAAAGGTTTGGTAGGATTCTGATGTGAAACCATCTGGTCCCGGACTTTTCTGTTTGGGGAGGTTTTGTATGGTTGATATTATTTCCGAACTTGAAATGGGAACTGTTCAACATTTCCACTTGATTATGGCTAAGTCTTGGAAGGTGACGACCTTCCAAGTATCGGTCCATTTCCTTTAGATTTTTATATTTCTGAGAGTAAAGTTTCCTGGAATATTCATTAAGGATTTTTTTGGATTTCTGAGGAGTCTGTTGTTATTTCCTCTTTGTCATTTCTGATTGATGAGATTAGAGATTTTACACTTTTTTTCCTGATTAGGTTGGCCAATAGTTTATCTATTTTGTTGACCTTTTCAAAAAACCAGCTTTTTGATTTATTGATCTGTTGTACTGTTCTTTTGTTTTCAAATTCATTTAGTTCTCCCCTGATTTTGGTTATTTCTTTTCTTCTACTGGGTTTGGGTTGGACTGTTGTTCCTTTTCCAGTTGCTTGAGATGTCTCCTTAAGTTGCTAACTTCCTCTCTTTCCATTCTCTTGAGGAAGGCTTGCAGCGCTATAAATTTCCCTCTTAGCACTGCCTTTGTGGTGTCCCAGAGGTTCTGATAGTTCGTGTCTTCATTGTCATTTTGTTCCAAAAATTTGGCAGTTTCCTTCTTGATGTCATCTCTGACCCAGCTATCGTTCAGCATGAGGTTATTTAACTTCCATGTTTTTGTATGAGTATGTAGATTCCTGTTGTTACTCAGCTCAAGTTGTCCTCAATGATGGTCCAAGAAGATGCATGGAATAACTTCTGTTCCGTTAAATTTACTGAGGTTAGATTTGTGACCTATGATGTGATCAATTTTGGATTAAGTTCTGTGGGCTGATGAAAGTATGTGTATTCAGTTTTGTTAGGATGAAATGTTCTGTAGATGTCTGCTAGATCTAAATGCTGGATGGTCAGATTTAAATCTAAAATATCTTTTTTTTTCATAGCTTTTTTTTTTTTCATTGTTGGTATTCGTTCAGGGTACAATAAGCTAGGTTATACTGATTGCAATTGTTAGTTAAAGTCCCTCTTGCAATTATGTCTTGCCCCTGTAAATTGTGACACACACTAAGGCCTCACCCCCCTCCCTCTCTTCCTCTTTCTTCTTCCCCCCAACTCATAACCTTAATTGTCATTAATTGTCCTCATATCAAAATTGAATACGTGGGATTCATGCTTCTCCTTTCTTGTGATGCTTTACTAAGAATAATGTCTTCCACTCCATCCAGGTTAGTAGGAAGGATGTAATGTCTCTATTTTTTTTTTTTTATTGTTGGGGATTCATTGAGGGTACAATAAGACAGGTTATACTGATTGCAATTGTTAGGTAAAGTCCCTCTTGCAATCATAAAGTCTTGCCCCCATAAAGTGTGACACACACCAAGGCCCCACCCACCTCCCTCCTTCCCTCTTTCTGTTTCCCCCCCTATAACCATAACTGTCATTAATTTTCCTCATATCAAATTGAGTACATAGGATTCATGCTTCTCCATTCTTGTGATGCTTTACTAAGAATAATGTCTTCCACTTCCATCCAGGTTAATACGAAGGATGTAAAGTCTCCATTTTTTTTAATGGCTGAATAGTATTCCATGGTATACATATACCTCAGCTTGTTAATCCATTCCTGGGTTTGTGGGCATTTA
The DNA here is from genome assembly GCF_027406575.1 of Nycticebus coucang. Taxonomy (NCBI): domain Eukaryota; kingdom Metazoa; phylum Chordata; class Mammalia; order Primates; family Lorisidae; genus Nycticebus; species Nycticebus coucang. The sequence continues at coordinate 1,934,682 of NC_069805.1, forward strand.
GGCTGTTTCCACATTTTGGCGATTGTAAATTGAGCTGCAATAAACAGTCTAGTATAAGTGTCCTTATGATAAAAGGATTTTTTTCCTTCTGGGTAGATGCCCAGTAATGGGATTGCAGGATCGAATGGGAGGTCTAGGTTGAGTGCTTTGAAGTTTCTCCATACTTCCTTCCAGAAAGGTTGTACTAGTTTGCAGTCCCACCAGCAGTTTAAAAGTGTTCCCTTCTCTCCACATCCACGCCAGCATCTGCAGTTTTGAGATTTTGTGATGTGGGCCATTCTCACTGGGGTTAGATGATATCTCAGAGATGTTTTGATTTGCATTTCTCTAATATATAGAGATGATGAACGTTTTTTCATCTGTTTGTTAGCCATTCTTCTGTCGTCTTTAGAGAAAGTTCTATTCATGTCTGTTGCCCATTGATATAAGGAATTGTTGGCTTTTTTCATGTGGATTAATTTGAGTTCTCTATAGATCCTGGTTATCACGCTTTTGTCTGATTGAAAATATGCAAATATCCTTTCCCATTGTGTGGGTTGTCTCTTTGCTTTGGTTATTGTCTCCTTAGCTGTACAGAAGATTTTCAGTTTAATGAAGTCCCATTTGTTTATTTTTGTTGTTGTTGCAATTGCCATGGCAGTCTTCTTCATGAAGTCCTCCCCCCGGCCAATATCTTCCAGTGTTTTTCCTATGCTATCTTTGAGGATTTTTATTGTTTCATGCCTTAAATTTAAGTCCTTTATCCATCTTGAGTCAATTTTTGTGAGTGGGGAAAGGTGTGGGCCAGTGTCAGTCTTTTACATGTAGACAACCAGTTCTCCCAACACCATTTATTGAATAGGGAGTCTTTCCCCCAAGATCAGTTCTTGTTTGGTTTATCAAAGATTAGGTGGTTGTAAGATGTTAGTTTCATTTCTTGGTGTTCAATTCGATTCCAAGTGTCTATGTCTCTGTTTTTGTGCCAGTACCATGCTGTCTTGAGCACTATGGCTTTGTAGTACAGACTAAAATCTGGTATGCTGATGCCCCCAGCTTTATTTTTGTTACTAAGAACTGCCTTAGCTATACGGGGTTTTTTCCAGTTCCATACAAAACGCAGAATCATTTTTTCTAAATCTTGAAAGTACGATGTAGGTACTTTGATAGGAATGGCATTGAATAGGTAGATTGCTTTGTGAAGTATAGACATTTTAACAATGTTGATTCTTCCCATCCATGAGCATGGTATGTTCTTCCATTTGTTAATATCCTCTGCTATTTCCTTTCTGAGGAGTTCATAGTTTTCTGTATAGAGGTCCTTCACCTCCTTCGTTAGGTATATTCCTAGGTATTTCATTTTCTTTGAAACTATGGTGAAGGGAGTTGTGTCCTTAATCAGCTTCTCATCTTGACTGTTACTGGTGTATACAAAGGCTACTGACTTGTGGACATTGATTTTATATCCTGAAACATTATTTTTTGATGACTTCTAGGGGTCTTGTGGTTGAGTCTTTGGGGTTCTCTAAGTATAAGATCATGTCATCAGCAAAGAGGGAGAGTTTGACCTCCTCTGCTCCCATTTGGATTCCCTTTATTTCCTTGTCTTGCCTAATTGTATTGGCTAGAACTTCCAGCACTATGTTGAATAGTAAAGGTGACAGAGGACAACCTTGTCTGGTTCCAGTTCTAAGAGGAAAAGCTTTCAGTTTTACTCCATTCAGTAAAATATTGGCTGTGGGTTTGTCATAGATAGCTTCAATCAGTTTTAGAAATGTGCCACCTATGCCTATACTCTTCAGTGTTCTAATTAGAAAAGGATGCTGGATTTTATCAAATGCTTTTTCTGCATCTATTGAGAGGATCATGTGATCTTTATTTTTGCCTCTGTTAATATGGTGGATAACGTTTTTGGACTTGCGTATGTTAAACCAGCCTTGCATCCTTGGGATGAGTCTATTTTTTTTAATGGCTGAATAGTATTCCATGGTATACATATACCACAGCTTGTTAATCCATTCCTGGGTTGGTGGGCATTTAGGCTGTTTCCACATATTGGCGATTGTAAATTGAGCTGCAATAAACAGTCTAGTACAAGTGTCCTTATGATAAGAGGATTTTTTTACCTTCTGGGTAGATGCCCAGTAATGAGATTGCAGGATCAAATGAGAGGTCTAGCTTGAGTGCTTTGAGGTTTCTCGGTACATCCTTCCAGAAAGGTTGTACTAATTTGCAGTCCCACCAGAAGTGTAAAAGTGTTCCCTTCTCTCCACATCCACGCCAGCATCTGCAGTTTTGAGATTTTGTGATGTGGGCCATTCTCACTGGGGTTAGATGATATCTCAGGGTTATTTTGATTTGCATTTCTCTAATATATAGAGATGATGAACATTTTTTTTTTTTTTTTTTTGGTTTTTGGCCGGGGCTAGGTTTGAACCCGCCACTTCCAGCATATGGGACTGGCACTCTACGCCTTGAGCCAAAAGCGCTACCCAGATGGTGAACATTTTTTCATGTGTTTGTTAGCCATTCGTCTGTCATCTTAGAGAAAGTTCTATTCATGTCTCTTGCCCATTGATATATGGGATTGTTGGCTTTTTTCATGTGGATTAATTTGAATTCTCTATAGATCGTAGTTATCAAGCTTTTGTCTGATTGAAAATATGCAAATATCCTTTCCCATTGTGTGGGTTGTCTCTTTACTTTCGTTATTGTCTCCTTGGTTGTACAGAAGCTTTTCAGTTTAATGAAATCCCATCTGTTTTTTTTTGTTGTTGTTGCAATTGCCATGGCAGTCTTCTTCATGAAGTCTTTCCCCAGCCCAATATCTTCCAGTGTTTTTTTCGTGCTTTCTTTCAGTACTTTTATTGTTTCATGCCTTAAATTTAAGTCCTTTATCCATCTTGAATCAATTTTTGTGAGTGGGAAAAGGTATGGGTCCAGTTTCAGTCTTTTACATGTAGACATCCAGTTCTGCCAACACCATTTATTGAATAGGGAGTCTTTCCCCCAAGGTATGTTCTTATTTGGTTTGTCGAAAATTAGGTGGTTGTAAGATGTTCATGTCATTTCTTGGTTTTCAATTCTATTCCAAGTGTCTATGTCTCTGTTTTTGTGCCAGTACCATGCTGTCTTGACCACTATGGCTTTGTAGTACAGACTAAAATCTGGGATGCTTATGCCCCCAGCTTTATTTTTATTACTAAGAACTACCTTAGCAATTCGGGTTTTTTTCCATTTCCATACAAAACGCAGAATCATTTTTTCCAAGTCTTGAAAGTACGATGTTGGTATTTTGATAGGAATGGCATTGAATAGGTAGATTGCTTTTTCAAGTATAGACATTTTAACAATGTTGATTCTTCCCATCCATGAGCATGGTATGTTCTTCCATTTTTTAATATCCTGTGCTATTTCCTTTCTGAAGATTTCATAGTTTTCTTTATAGAGGTCCTTCACCTCCTTCGTTAGGTATATTTCTAGGTATTTCATTTTCTTTGAAACTATGGCGAAGGGAGTTGTGTCCTTAATTAGCTTCCCATCTTGACTGTTATTAGTGTATACAAAGGCTACTGACTTGTGGACATTGATTTTATATCCTGAAACATTACTTTATTTTTTGATGACTTCTAGGAGTCTTGTGGTTGAGTCTTTGGGGTTCTCTAAGTCTAAGATCATGTCGTCATAAAAGAGGGAGAGTTTGACCTCCTCTGCTCCCATTTGGATTACCTTTATTTCCTTGTCTTGCCTAATTGTATTGGCTAGAACTTCCAGCACTATGTTGAATTGTAAAGGTAACAGAGGACAACTTTGTCTGTTTCCTGTTCTACGAGGAAAAGCTTTCAGTTTTACTCCATTGTTTAAAATATTGGCTGTGGGTTTGTCCTAGATAGCTTCAATCAGTTTTAGAAATGTGCCACCTATGCCTATACTCTTCAGTGTTCTAATTAGAAAAGGATGCTGGATGTTGTAAAATGCTTTTTCTGTATCTATTGAGAGGATCATGTGATCTTTATTTTTGTCTCTGTTAATATGGTGGATAACGTTTATGGACTTGCATATGTTAAAGCAGCCTTGCATCCCTGGGATGAATGCTACTTGATCATGATGAATGACTTTTTTGATGATAAGCTGTAATCTATTGGCTAGGATTTTGTTGAGAATTTTTGCATCTATATTCATGAGTGAGATTGGTCTGAAATTCTCCTTTTTCCTTGGGTCTTTTCCTGGTTTTGTTATCAGGTTGATGTTTCCTTCATAGAATGTGTTGGGGAAGATTCCTTCCTCCTCAAATGTTGAAATAATTTCTGCAGTACAGATATAAGCTCTTCATTGAAGCTTTGAAAGAATTCTGGAGTGAAGCCATCTGGACCAGAGTATTTTTTGGTTGGAAGATTTTTTATTATTTCTTTGATCTCAGCGTTTGACATTGGTCTGTTCAGGAGCTCTATTTCTTCTTGGCTGAGTCTAGGGAGAGGAGGATCGATCCCTCACTGCCAAAGGAGTGTTAAAGTCTCCGACAATTATGGAGCTGGAGGAAATCTAGTTGCTCACGTCTGTTAGAGATTCTCTTATGAATTGAGGTGCATTCTAATTGGGTGCATAGATATTAATAATTGCAATCTCATCATATGGAGTATTAACCTTAGCAAATATAAAGTGGCCATTCTTGTCCTTACTTACTTTTGTTGGTTTAAAGTCTATTGTGTCTGCAAATAAAATTGCAACCATTGCAACCAAATTACCATTTGCCTGAAATATGGATGACCATCCTTTCACCCTGAGTCTGTATTTGAATTCTAAGTTAACATGTGACTCTTGTATGCAACAGATATCTGTTCTGAGTTTTTGTATCCAGTCAGCTAACCTATGTCTCTTTAGAAGACAGTTTAAGCCATTTACATTAAGGGAGATTATTGATAAATTTGATGAAATTTTGGGTATTGAGTGTTTCAAAAGTCCAGTGGACAATTTTAATATTTTCCCCATTGTAGACGTTGGAGGTTGATCAGGAGTTTGTGAGTGAGTTTATGTTTGTAGTAGAGGATCGGGTTGGTCAATATGTAGGATAGGTCTGAGAATATCCTGAAGAGCTGGTTTGGTTTGGCACATTTCTTCAACATATGAATGTCGTTAAAGTATTTAATTTCTCCATCATAGATGAAACTCAGTTTAGCTGGGTAGAAGATCTGGGGTTGAAAGTTATTTTGCTGTAGGAGATTAAAAGTCAATGACCAACCTCTTCTGGCTTGAAAAGTTTCAGCAGAGAGATCTGCAGTCATTCTTATGTTCTTACCTTTGTAGGTAATGGCTTTCTTTCACCTAATAACCTTGAGAATTTTCTCCTTCATGCTGACTTTAGTGAAGCTAATTATGATATGTCTGGGGGATGACTTATTGTTGTTGAATCATGCTGGAGTTCTGAAACTGTCTGCTATCTGAATTTCAGAATTTCTAGGTATGTCTGAAAAATTCTCTTTCATCATTTGATGCAGAAGGGCCTCTGTGCCCATTGATGCCACTTCATCATTTTCTGGAACTCCTATTATTCGTATATTTGCCTTCTTCGAATTATCCCATAGCTCTCTAAGAGAATGATCAGTTTATCTCTCCATTTCTCTTCCTCTTTGAGAGTTTGGGAGTGTTTGAAGGCTTTATCTTCAATGTCAGAAAGCCTTTCTTCTGCTTGGTCCATTCTGTTGCTGAGGGATTCTACTGTATTTTTCATATCTTTAAGGGCTGCAAATTCTTGCTTCAGTGTGTCTAAGTCTTTGGTGGTTTTGTCTTTAAATTCGTTAAATTCTTGAGACAACTTTTGAATTTCTCCTCGGATTCCTAATTCCATTTTATCAATCTTGTATGCAATCCAAATTCTGAATTCAATTTCTGACATGTCTGCCAGTTTTTTATGAATGGGATCTTGAATTACATTCGCCATTTATTTCCTTGGGTGGGGGGGTTGATCTATTCTGGTTATTCATGTTACCAGAGATTTTCCGCTGATTCTGCCCCATGGTTGTTTTACTCCCTTTGATATTTCTCCTAAGGTTTTGTTGAGGGCCCATTTATTGTTGTAGCCTGAGAGACTGTGGCCCTGTCTGGTGTGGTGGGGCTGAGTGGTTCTGACTTATTGTCAGCTGGCTTCTGTTTGATCTCAGTGAAGCACTTACTCTGGGTTGAAGTCTCAGTTCTCTGAGGCGGCCCTACCCTGGATGTTTCTGGGGTCTGTGAGTCACCTCAGGCAAATCCTGTACTCAGGGGTGGCCTCCTCTGGTTGCCCACGGAGGCAGGGGGTATGGCTTCAGCCACCTCAGGGAACTGCCGCTCTTATGTAGGTATCCCCCAGCCTCACTCCTATGTACCAGAGTCAAGACGGTACTGCAGTTCAGGCACTGTCTACGCCCCAACAAATCCCTCAAGAATCTGAACTCCTGGGGTACAGGCCTCCAGATCCCAGAGTGAGGGTGGGGTGGGGTGCTGAGAGCTCAGAGCCAACGGCAGCAAGCTCACTCAATTCCTCCCAATCTTTGGCTCCACCACATGGCTGCAGCCCAAGCCTCCAGTCTTCAGAGTGAGGGTGGTGTGAGGGGAGCAGTTGGAGCCCAGAACCGCCAGGCATCGAACAGACTCAGCTCCACCCAGTTCCTTGCCCAGCCACACGGCATAAGCTCAGGTCTCCAGACCACAGAGCAAGGGCAGCGGGGGAGCGCCGGGAGCTCAGAGGCAGCAGGGGCTCCGAGACACAGGGAGCCATGTCGACAGTGAGCAAATTCAGTTCCTCCCAGTCTCTTGCCCATTTGTATCACCACAACTCAAGTCTTCAGGCTTCAGAGTGGTGGCTGTGTGGGGGAAGCACCTGGAGCTCAGAACCGCCAGGTAGAGAACAAACTCAGCTCCACCCAGTTCCCTGCCCGGCCACACTTCAGGCACTCAGGTCTCCAGAGCACAGAGGGAGGGCGGGGAGAACGCTGGGAGCCCAGAGCCAGCAGGTTCTTCAAGCTGTAGGGAGCCCAGTGAGCAGCCAGCAAATTCAGTTCCTCCCAGTCTCTCACCCATTTGTACCACCACAGCTCAAGTCTTCAGGCTTCAGAGTGGGTACGGAGTTGGGGGAGTGTCTGGAGCCCAAAACCACAGGGCAGCAAACAGACTCAGCTCCACCCCATTCCCTGCCCAGCCATACGGCAGATGCTCAGGTCTCCGGACCACAGAGCGAGGGCAGGGGGGAGCCCTGGGAGCCCAGAGCCAGCAAGGGCTCAGAGCTGCAGGGAGCCCAGTCTGCAGTGAGGAAATTCAGTTTCTCCCAGTGTCTCACCAGGTTGTACTGCCGCAGCTCAGGCTTCAGGCTGGGGGCAGGCTCAGGAGCGGTTGGAGCCCAGAACCGCTGGGCAGTGAACAGACTCGGCTCCCCCCAGTTCCCTGCCCAGCCACACTGCAGGTGCTCAGGTCTCTAGACCACAGAGTGAGGGCGGGGAGCGCCTGCAGCCCAGAGCCAGCAGGGGCTCTGAGCCATAGGGAGCCCGGTCAACATCGAGCAAATACCGTTCCTCCTAGTCTCTCGCCTGGTTGTACCATTGCAGCACAAACCTTCAGGCTTCAGAGTGGGGGCGGGGTGGAGGGAGCGGCTGAGCCCAGAACCACCAGGCTGTAAAAAACAGACTCAGCTCACCCTGCTCCCTGCCTGGTCACACAGCAGGTGCTCAGTTCTCTGGACCACAGAGTGAGGGTGGGGGAGTGCCAGGAGCTCAGAGCAGCAGGGATCTCAGAGCAGCTGGTAGTGAGTTGACTCAGTTATATGCCTGGTTGTATTGTTGCCCAAGGAGGTCTGCTGCACCTCCCCTTAGGGAAGTACCGCCCTGGTGAGGGTCTCCCTCCGCTGACTGTCCTCACCTCTCTCCCGTGCCCCAGAATCAGCGCTGACCAGCCGCAGCTTGGGGACTGTCCTCTCCCCTTTAGGAGTCACCCAAGAATCTGAACTCCTGGGGGACAGGCTTTCAGGTCTCAGAGAGAGTGGAGGGAAGTGCTGGGAGCTCAGAATTGCCGTCAAAGGATATTTACATATTTATACAGTTTTATGCCTGGCAGGAGAATGCCTAGGCATCCTAGTAAGGGAGGTAGGTTCAGTTTGTAGTAGGTCTCTCCTGTGAAATGTAGTGGTATTTATTGTTTGAATGATTTCAGCCAGGTCAGCTGACAACTTGACCTTAACTTCTGCCATATATTGAGTTCAGGGGGCAGGAAATGTGGAAAACCCCTTATTGTATTTTTTGGGTTCAAATGGCCTTCAATTGAAAATATTTTTTTATACTAAGAAGCTGTTTTTTGGTATAAGCCATATTTGGCTCAAGAAGTTTCTTTACTGTCTAATAAAGAATTAGACAGTAAAGATGTATAGATTTAGCTAGATTACCTCTTGGATGCAAATAAATAGAAATTCATCTCCACAATTTACATTTTTTTTTTTTTTTGCCTTATGTATAATGGCTAGGTCACCAGATTCATGCAGGGGAGGAAAAACATTTCCTCTGTTCCCTTCAGTTCTGTTATTAGGGTCTATAAATTAAACTTACAATACACATATTAATGGGAGGAAAGTCATATCAATTTTACTTGATAATATTTTACATGCACAGAAGCTTCATAGAAAAGAAATAAAAATGTAAAAGGTTGGTTAGACTTGGAAGCTTATATGCTATTTTAACAAAGGTCAATAAATCACAGAGAATTGACCAGAGAAAAGAAAAGGGCAGTTTGGGCTTGTAAAGACAATAAATTATGGGATAGTAACTAGGAAATGTATGAAAGATAAGTGTTGTTCAGTCAGTTCTGCATTTTCTGGTGTGGGAGAGGAGAACTTTTTAGAAATGGAAATTTGTGTCACCTTTACCAAAGGGGTAGGCATGTCCTGCTTTTAGACAGAAAGACAGAAAGTGAAGAGCCCTTCATGCACCTGCTGCTTCTCTCAGTTGCTTTCAGCTCAAAATGATCCTTATGCCAAAGTGTCATATTTTGGGGTGACACATTCTGATGCTCTTCACTAGGGAATGTGGATCATCAATAACTCAACTGCATATTACAAGATCCGATCAGTACTTGGTGGCATGGTGGTGGGAGATAGAAGTATAGGCAGGGGAATATTGAACATGAGCTGGGGTTAGTGATCCCAGCAAGGACAGTGACATGAGGAAATACCTCAGTGCAGAAGTTATTTAAAATAGGTGCAAAGCCCACAGTGGATTAGACTGGGTTATGTCTTCCTGAGATATCATGAAATCAGCAGTTGTAAAACTTCTCCTCACCAAGAACATCAGACTCCCAGGCAACTTGGTTCAGGGTTTTGATTATTGTAGTAGTCTATGGAAACATAATTTGAAGAAATGTCAATGAAGCATGTTGAGAAATTGTGTTTCATGAGTACTGATTCTTTGTAATAAAAAGCTTATTTTATTCTATCTTCTTCTCTTAGAGAAGTGTATGTGTATATATATATCACAGGTATATATATATCACAGGTGCCACCTGTCCTTTTTATTTTTAATTGTAGTAAAGAGTACATTTAACACAAAGTTCACCATTGGAGCCATGTTTGAGCATGTAGTTTAGCTATGGTAATATATCCACCTTGTTGTACAACAGATCTTCACAACCTTATTATCTTGCAAACAAAACTCCATACTCATTAAATGACTTCCCATTTTCCCTTCCTTCAGCCCCTGGCAACTTTTTCACTTCTTGTCTCTATGAATTTCGCCACAGAATTAACATTTTTGAAGGATAAGACATGTTTATGCAAATAATACAGGGTCTAAAGAAAGAGATAATGCATATAAAATATGGATTTGTTTAATGTTGTGAGAAAAAAGTCTCCCATTGTTAACAGTTGTGCTCATCTATCAGAACAAAACCCTCTGACCCAGCAGCAGGAGAAAGGAGTGCTTTATACCCTTGCAGATGAGCACAAGACCTCAGAGGGAGTATCTTTAAAAGAAAACAGCAAAGGATGAGCTGGCCTTTCTTTAATTTCCTTTCCTTTGGCTATTCTATAGCTAAACAGAAGGAAACACACTTGCTACCCAAACAAGGCACATTTGGGGGGGTTGTTTGTTTCCCCTTCTGCCCTCCACCCTCTCCGCAAGGTTGACTGTGTGACTCTGTGTGTGAGTGTGTGTATGCCCATGCAAACTTATGTGCTTCATGGCCAGGAGCGCAGTGTAAACATGCTGGGGATCTTTTTTTGTTGAAGAGGGCAATATAGCATTTAAAGATGACCATTTTGATCGCTTTTATGTGTGTGGTTCTTTGGGACTAAGTGCTTCTGTATTACTGTGTAAACACCATCAGTCTGCATGACTTTTTCAGCTTCCCAAACTCAAGCTGTCACCACAAACTCTTCCTCCCCAATCTCTGTCAGCCACTGTCTCCCTTCCACCACATGGAAGTGGAATCTAAAGGTAGTTTTCTTGATTTGTTCTTTGTATTTCAGTTAGCATGCACTTTATCCTTTCAATTAGTTTTCATTTAATTACTATTCTTATTTTTACTCTGATGTGTAGACATGATGGGTGGCAGGCAAATGTCATCATTTAGTCTCTAGTTCTCTTGAGCTGAATACAAGGAAATGAATGAATGATATCAGAAGCATTTTTGCAACAGAAAGACCCAAGTACTAACAGATACCTGGTGGATACTCTTCTGTAATTAGAGCTGTTTATTTTTCTCTCTTTCTTTCTTTCTTTTTATTTTCTTTGAGACAGATCCTCAAGTTGTCACCCTGGGTAGAGTGCTGTGGAATCACAGCTCACAGTAACTTCCAATTTTTGGGCTTAAGTGATTCTCTTGCCTCAGCCTCAAAAGAAGCTGGGACTACAGGTGCCCCCCACAACACCTGGCCATTGTTTTCTTGTAGCTGTCATTGTTGTTTGGCAGGCCCAGGCTTGATTCCTGCCTCACAGCTTTGTTGTATGTGGCTGGCACCTTAGCCTCCTGAGCTACAGGCCCTGGACTATTTTACTCTCTTTCCTTGGCTGGTCACTGGGGTAAGGGTGGGGTGCTTCCTGCCCCAAAATATATGGGCAGACAAGTTGTGAGTGTTCCTGCAGGAAGATTTCTTTCATCTGCTCCTGCTCCTGCTCCTGCAGGAAGATTTCTTTCATCTGCTCCTGTGTTTGGGTAAATTTTTTTTAATTAAATCATAGTTGTGTACATTAATGTGATCACAGGGCACCATACACTGGTTTTATATATCATATGACATATTTTCATCAATTGGTTAATACAAATTCCCTGGCATTTTCTTAGTTATTGTGAAGTTTCACATGTACCCTTGTAAGATGCACCCTAGGTGTAATACCACCAATTACCGTCCCTCAGCCTATCCTGCCCCCTCCCTCATCTCCCTCTCCCCCTTCCCCATATTCTTAGGTTATAACTGGATTAAAGCTTTTATATGAAAGCCATAAATTAGTTTCATAGTTGGGCTGAGTATATTGGATACATTTTCTTTCATTCTTGAGATGTTTTACAAAGAGGAATATATTCCTGCTCCATCTATTTAAACATGAAAGAGGTAAATTCTCCATCTTTCTTTAAGGTTGCATAATATTCCATGGTGTACATATATCACAATTTATTAATACATTTGTGGATTGATGGGCACTTGGGCTTTTTTCATGACTTAGCAATTATGAATTGGGCCCCAATATACATTCTGGTATAAATATCTTTGTTATAATGTGATTTTTGGTCTTCTGGTATATATCTAGTACAGGAATTATAGGATCAAATGGGCAGTCATTGTATTGACCTCTAAGTGTTCTCCAAACATCTTTCCAAAAAGAATGTATTAATTTGCATTCCCACCAGCAGTGTAGGTGCATTCTCCACATCCATGCCAACATCTATGGCCTTGGGATTTTGTGATATGGGCTAATCTCACTGAAGGTAGATGATATCACAAAGTAGTTTTGATTTGCATTTCTCTGATGATTAAGGATGATCAGCATTTTTTCATATGTTTGTAGGCCATGCTCCTGTTTTCTTCACTGAAGTTTCTCTTCAAGTCCCTTGCCCAGCCAGTGATGGGATCATTTGTTCTTTTCTTGCTTATATGTTTCAGTTCTCTGTGGATTCTGGTTATTAAACCTTTGTCCAAGAAATAACCTGAAAATATCTTCTCCCATTCTGAGGACTGTCTGCTTGCTTTACTTAGTGTGTTCTTGGCTGTGTGGAAGCTTTTTAGTTTGATCAGGTCCCAGTAGTGTATTTTTGAAGCTTCTTCAATTGCACAGGGGTTTTCCTCATAAAATATTCACCCATACCAATTTCTTCAAGAGTTTTCCCTGCACTTTCTTCTAGTATTTTTATACTTTCATGTCTTAAGTTTAAATCTTTAATCCAGTGAGAGTCTGTCTTAGTTAATGTTGAAAGGTGTGGGTCCAGTTTCAGTCTTCTGCAGGTTGCCCGCCAGTTTACACAGCACTATTTTTTAAATAGGGAATCTTTTTTCCACTGAATGTTTTGAATTGGCTTGTCAAAGTTCAAACAACAGTAAGCAGCTGGGGTTCATCTCTTGGTTCTCTATTTTGTTCCAGACATCTACTTCTTTGTTTTTGTGCCAGTTCCATGCTGTTTTGATCACTATCAATTTATAGTATAGTCTGAGGTCTGGTAGCGTTATTCCTCCTGCTTTGTTGTCATTACTGAGTATGGTCTTGGCTATTGGAGGTTTTTCTGATTCCATATATCATGAACTATTATTTGTTTGAGATCTTTAAAGTATGACAGTGGAGCTTCAATAGGGATCACATTAAAAGTGTATATTGCTTTGGGTAATATGGACATTTTAAAAATGTCAATTCTTTCCAGCCATGAGTATGGTATGTTTTTCCATTAGTTAATATTTTCAGCTATTTCTTTACTTTTTCTTTGGTTTTTTTAAATTAATATTAAATCATACCTGTGTATATTAATGCAATCATGGGGCACCATATCCTGGTTTTATAAACACTTTGACACAGTCTCATCACACTGGTTAACACTGCCTTCCTGGCATTTTCTTAGTTATGGTATTAAGACAATTATATTCTACATTTACTAAGTTTCACATATACCCTTGTAAGATGCACCGCAGGTGTAATCCCACCAATCACATTTCCTCTTCCCATCCTCCCCCCTCCATCGCTCCCTTACCCCATTCCCTATATTCTTAGCTATAACTGGGTTATAGCTTTCATATGAAAGCCATAAATTAGTTTTATAGTAGGGCTGAGAACATGGGATAGTTTTTCTTCCATTCTTGAGATACTTTACTAAGAAGAATGTGTTCCAGCTCCATCCATGTAAACATGAAAGAGGTAAAGTCTCCATCTTTCTTTAAGGCTGCATAATATTCTATGGTGTACATATACCACAATTTATTAATCTATTCATGGAGTGATGGGCACTTGGGCTGTTACCATGACTTAGTGATTTTGAATTGGGCTGCAATAAACATTCTGATGCAAATATCTTTGTTATAATGCGATTTTTTTGGTCTTCTGGGTATATACGTAACAGAGAAATTATGTGTTGGGTAGATTTCCTTCTTTCTGTATACTTGGAATAGGTTGAGTAATATAGGTACTGGTTCCTCTCTAACGGTTTGGTAGAATTCTAAGGTGAAGCCATCTGGTCCCAGGCTTTTCTTTTTAGGGAGATTTTGTATGGTCGATGCTATTTCAGAACTTGATGTAGGCCCGTTCAGCATTTCCACTTGATTCTGGAAGGTGACATGCTTCCAAGTATTGGTCAATTCTGAAAATAAAGGTTCGGGTAATATCATTAAGTATTTTTTGAATTTCGGAGGAGTCTGTTGTTATTTTGTCTTGTCATTTGTGATTGATGAAATTAGAGATTTTGCTCTTTTTTTCCTGGTTAGTTTAGCCAAAGCTTTATCTATTTTATTGAACTTTTAAAAAACCAACTTTTTGATTTTTTGATCTGTTGTATAATTCTTTTGTTTTCAATTTCATTTAATTCTGCTCTAATTTTGGTTATTTTTTTTTTCTACTGGGATTGGGATCGAATCTTCTTACTTTTCCATTAGCTTGAGATGTCCCATTAAGTTGTTAAATTTGTCTCTTTCTGTTCTCTTGAGGAAGGCTTTCAGTGGTATAAATTTCCCTCTTATGACTGCCTTTGTAGTATCACAGAGGTTCTGATAATTCATGTCTTCATTGTCATTTTGTTCTAAAAAATTGAAAATTTCCTTCTTATTCTCATCTGTGACCCAGCTATCATTCATCATAAGGTTATTTAACTTCCATGTTTTTGTATGCATGTGGAGATTCCTGTTGTTTATGTGTTTGATTATTATTCCATGGTGGTCCAAGAAGATGCAAGGAATAATTTCTATTTCTTTATATTTACAGAGGCTAGACTTGTGACCTAAGATGTGATAGATTTTGGAGTATGTTCCATGGGCTGATGAGAAGTATGTATATTCAGTGTTTTTGGCAAGAAATGTTCTGTAGATGTTTGTTAAATTGAAATGTTGGATGGTTAGGTTTAAATCTCAAATTTCTTTGCTCAGCTTCTTCTTGGAGGATCTATCCAACACTGCCAAAGGAGTGTTAAAATCTGTAACTATTATGCAGCTGAAGGAAATCAAGTTGCTCATGTCTGTTAGATTTTCTCTTATAAACTGAGGCACAGTCTGGTTGGGTGCATAGAATATTAATAATTGAAATCTCATTATATTGAGTATTACCCTAACCAAATAAGAAGTGACCATTCTTATCCTTCCTTACTTTTGTTGATTTAAAGCCTATTGTATCTACAAACAGAATTGCAACACCTGCTTTTTTTTTATTTCCATTTGCCTGAAATATGGATGAACATCCTTTCACCCTAAGTCTATATTTATCTTTTAATGTAAGTTGAGATCTTTGTATGCCGCAAATATCTGGCCTGAGTTTTTGTATCCTATCAGCCCACCTGTGCCTCTTTAGAGAACAGTTTAAGCCATTCACATTAATGGAGAATATTGATAAGTCTCGTAAAATTTTGGGTATTGAGTTTTTCGAACTTCCAGTGGACATTTTTAATCCTTTCACCACTGTGGAAGTTGCAGTTTCATCAAAAGTTTCTGAGTGAGTTTATTTTTGTGGTAGAGTATGGTGCTGTCCATTATGGAGGATAGGTTGAGAATATCCTGAAGAACTCATTTAGTTATGGAAAATTTCTTCAACCCGTGAATGTCATTAAAATATTTAATTTCTCCTCATCATAACTGAAACTCAGTTCAGCTAGATACAGGATCCGGGGTTGATAGTTATTTTGTTGTAGGAGATTAAAAGTCGATGACCACCATCTTCTGGCTTGAAAGGTTTCAGCAGAAAGATCTGCAGTCATTCTTATAGTTTTTCCTTTATAGGTTATGGTTTTCTTATGTCTGGCTGCTTTTAGAATTTTCTTCTTCATATTAACTTTAGTGACGTTAATTATGATGTGCCTGGGGGATGTCTTATTAGTGTTGAGTTGTGCTGGGTTTCTGAAACTGACTGCTATCTGAATTTCAGAATCTTTTGGAAAATTCTCTTTCATAATTTCATGGGGACAAACCTCTGTGCCTTGTGAAACCACTTTATCACTTGGATTCCAATGAGGCAGATATTAGCCTTCTTCAAATTATCCCAGAGCTCTCTGAGATAATGATCCGTTTCTGCTCTCCATTTCTCTTCTTCTTCTTTGAGAGTTCAGGAGCATTCAAAAGGTTTGTCTTCAATGTCAAAAATCCTTTCTTCTGCTTGCTTCACTCTGTTATTGAGGGATTCTACTGTAGTTTTCAGATCTTTGAGGGTTGCAAATTCTTGCTTCAATGTGTCAAACTCTTTGGTGTTTTTGTCTTTAAATTTGTTGAATTCTTGAGACAACTTTTGAATTCCTCCTTGAATTTTTAATTCCAACTTTTCCTCCATTCTATTAATCTTGTTTGCAATCCAAATTCTCACATCTCGGCCATTTGTTTATGAATGAGATTTTCAGTTACATCTCCCATAGCTTTCCTTGGTGGATCAGGGGTTGATCTACTCTGGTTATTCATGTTACCAGAGTTTTCCACTGATTCCACCCCATGATTATTTTACACCATTTGACCAGATGAGTGGATAAAGAAAATTTGGGTTCTGGGCTCTAGGAGTAGTGATTAAGCAGCCCTTTTCCCAAAAGCTGGGACTAAGGTCTGTACTTTTTTCCCTCTAGTTTTGCCAAGGACCCATACAGTGCTGTGACCTGAGAAACTGGGGACCTGCTTGGTGTGGTGGGGCTAAGTGGCTCTGTCTTGTCTTCAGCTGGTCCCTGTCCAACACTAGTGAAACAGTTACTCTGTGTTGAAGTCTCAGCTATGGAGAAATGCCAACAATTAAGTCACCCCACTCCCCACAGGCAGCAATTGGAAAAGGAAAATCAAACCTTTCTACAACCACACACCCAGGGCACTACTTTGATAGTCCTCACAATTGGCTCAGTTCAAAAGAACCAATTGTCTCTGTCAGCACCTGTCTCAGATGGGAGAGTTTAAAAGGTCTCTGGCAACTAGATCTCGGGGATCTGCTGACAACTCAAATATGACTTGCTCCAGGGATCTGTGAGGTCAAGAGTCCCAACCCAGCAAATAGATTAGTCTGGGAAGATTGATGCCTCCTTCCCCACCTTACACCTCTGTCACATCCAGTCACTGATAACTCCTCAGGGCTGTTACCCAGTTGCAACCTAAGAGCAGAAACTCCAGGGGTGTGCACCTGCCTGAATCACAAGGAAATCTATGTCTCCTCAGCCAGGACGCAGCTCTCTGCCACTATCTGACAGAGTGAGTTGAGGCCTGAAAACACTGGGTGCTGAA